>NC_056727.1:158434887-158807387 GCF_019279795.1 Protopterus annectens | reverse complement strand
ACCCCCCCCCAACTTTAATATACCAACTCTGAGATCGCACTACAGTGGGGTAAAGGGAAATCTCTGTTTTAGCGCTATATGCAGAAGCGCTAAACGGGAGATTTCCTGTACCCTGTCTGCAGTGCCATTGCAGAGATGGCACTTTCACAGATACAGTGTGCAGGGCACCTTGCTACCCAGCAGAAACACTAGCTTTTTCCCTTTTTTATTTACCTTTTTCTTTCCCTTGACAACATCGATGTTCTAAACACTCGATGATATGGTCTCGACCATATGAATTTCGATGTTTTCAAGTGGAACCATATATATATATATATATATATATATATATATATATATATATATAATATATGCATTCATACATACACACACACACACAATTTTCATTACAAGAAAACTGATTTTTTAATTTCTTCTTTATATATATATATATATATATATATATATATATATATGACTAACATTTAAAATTCATAAGCCTATTAATACCTTATGTATTACTCCGTTAATATTGTCAAAAAATGGAGTATGAGACTATTGTGACTTCTTAGTTTTTATTTCTAAGCAGGAAATCTTACCTTGCTATAGGATGATCTAGTAAGAGTGATTCCAAAATTGTTCTTCCATCTCTGGTAATAAGAATCTCTCCTGTAGCTTTAGTAAAAAGTACCTGACCTCCTTTTGGCCCAAAACATTTGCAGACAATGTTCTCTAGAATTTCAGTAACTCTTAGTACTGTTCCGATTTCCACTGTACATATAGACTGCATTTTCAACAAATGACAATGCCTAAATAAATAAACACAAACATGTATTAATCATACAACATTTACACAGAGTGGCCATTGTAGTTTTCAAGAAACAGTTTTTCATATAAAGTACAACACGGTCTTCACTTTGTCATGTAAACATATTTGTTCCAAAAAACCTACAAGTACTGCTGACTATAAATCATAAAAATCATTAAACTGTTCTACAAAATACTGCATCCTGAATGGAAATGGATATGTAATGCAGATGGCAATGTAATATGAACTAAAACACAGTATCTGTTCAGTAATAGCTAGTACTTATATCTTGCCTCTAGTTCCTCAGACAGTAGCCAGTTCAGCCCCTAAAAACTGCAGAAGTAAGCACAGAGGAATAAAGCCCTTACTATGCTGCAGGTGTCCCAAGTTTGAGTGTAGAAGCTAGCTGGTAGGATGGAGGAGGCTCGGTCTTGCCACAAGAGTGACACCTAGCAGGAGTACTAGGTGCTAGCTAGTACAGTTTGAGCCTGCTCTGCCTGTGCTGTCTTGGTGCTTTGTACCAGTAGAACCCAGGGAATCCATCATACAAAGGCATGCTTTCCTGGGGGACAGCAGGAGCTGGCTAAGAAATGTTGTGAGTGGATATGCTTCCAATGGGGAGAGGGTAGGCTGCCTCTGTGGAACAGCAAGGTACCCACTCCCCACCACTCAACTCTTGTCAGGGAATAAAAGATTTGACCAGGATTCCTGGCAGGAATGAATTGGTTGTAAGGCTCTCATGCAGTCTAGGAATGTCTTGCTTTCATGTCCCATGACTCTAAACGCCAACTGGGTGACAGTAGTGGGGGGCAAAGGACAAGGTCCTAGGAGAGTTCAGAAAAAAGTGCAAGGGTTGGAAAAAGACTTACATTTCCTCATCTGCACCTGCTTTCTTTGAAAGAGTCCAAGTCATGTGAATAAGCTTAGATGTACAAGTTAATGAGAAGGGATAAGTCTTAAATTGCAGACTTACCTCTTATGGCTATCCCTCACTTAACTGTAATATTTTAATTTTATGTTTGTGCAACATTTTAAGTGCATTGCAGTTAGAATGACATGCAGTAAGAATATGGGGTCTATATTACGTCCACGAAAGACGATCTTCCACGAACAACAACCGATGAAAATCACTTCAGCGAATTGCGGAAGTTTTCCCACAGTTCACAAACACTTGCCCACCAACCATCTGGAACACACAATGGACTAGATCAAATCCGTCCAAGTTGGGGGCTTTGTCCTCCACACCCTCCCCCAATGTGGGGGGCTGTGTCCCCAACTATATATACCAACTCAGAGATCACACTACAGTGGGGAAAACAGCAAATTTAGGTTAGTGGCGAGTGTTTGTGAACCATGGGAAAAGTTCTGCAGTTCGCTGAAGTGATTTTCGTCAGTTGTTGTTAGAGGAAGATGTATTCAATGAATAGATCTTTTGCAGACATAATATAGACCCAGAATATGTAACAAATGAGACTTAACTAATGTGTGGCAGTCCATGTTCAAATATCTACTAGGCATAGTTCAGCAGTGCTTTCAGTGTTCTAAGTTTAAGTAATACCTTGGGTACAGAAAAATACCTAAGGGAAGTAGTCAATAATCTCCTCTCCTCTTACAGAAGGAAAAGAATGGATCAACAAACTCAGTACAGCATTTTTATCAAAGACTAGACCTGTTAGCCCTCTAACATCAGGAAGTTTGCAGTATGTATATGAAGTATACATTTGCTTCCATCTTGGTCACCACTGCTTTGTTATGCATTTGTGAAAATTTAGGGGCCCACAATGGACAGTGGTGCCTACAGTGTGATGGATACTATTAAATCCTTCTCCTCAGACTTGTCAATCCTTTACCCTTCACTGGAAACCCGAACAGAGAGTCAAAAAGGTCATCTTCTTTTGGACATAAGGCATCCAAAAATAATGAAATACAGAAGGTTAGCAAGTTGCAGAATATTAGAAGAACACACAGGACTCAAGGACATAAAGAAATAATCAAAACTGAAGTCATAAAGAAAATAGAAACTGCATGACTTTTGATGCTAAGTAGAATGCTTTTTTATGTTGTTTTGACCTCTATAGGTCACTGTGATTCTATTATATTTTTTCCAAATTTCTTTTATATGAACAATAAAAAAAAACACAACAGCACACAAAAAATGCTATAACTAAAGCTAAATACAAAGTTGGTAGTTGATGTAATGATAACCTAGGACTCAGTCTAAGCAACATATACTATGTATAAGTATATACAATTATATATAAAACATGGAGCGCTCTGAATGAGATAGATAAAAATTTCCCTGTTTACACCAGAAAAATATTCATATAGAATTTGAGTAGAGAAAAAAAAAACAGATGTCTAACTGTGTAGTAATAAAGTAAAGAACACTAGAAATGGTATTATGAATATTAAGAAATATGGAACTTATGTATTTTGGAAGAGCTTTTTATGTTATGATATCAAGGATTATTTTCAAGCTTTCTGTAAGGAACTATTTTTACTTTTATGTAGTATTATCTTAAAGATCTTAACATGTTTATTAGCCATTTCTTTAGAAGAAGTCTATGGTAGTTTCTTGCAATCCAGCTAGCATTGTCATAACCACATGATCTACATGCTGATAGTTGGGAAAACAGTAGCTAATTTAGACTGAGACCGGTATGCATTGTTTAAAATCATTAACTGAACATAAAATATTTTAAGAGGGGTTAATTTAATATTGAATTGAGTAGATTTATTTATGTATTTATTTTATTTTTTGTTATGGGGAACAATCTGTTTTTTTCCAATATTTTGAGAAGATTGTTTATATTTTTATATCTAAGCAGTGTAATAAATTTATAGGAAGCTGATATAGGTTTAATATTTAATAAAAAGGACCAAAACTGAGTGAATGTGTTATAATCAACTGAGACTTCACTCAGAGCATGAAACGTATTTTGTTTTAGGTATATGATTTGATTTTGAATAGGTAAATAACTTTTCGTAGAAAGATTTTAGTCCTAATTTATTAGCTGAAATCCCAGATATCTTTATACTTAATTAATATGAAGTTGGAAAAGCTAGCATTTTATTATTTAATTTAAAATGGGATTCATGTTTATTGGTTGTGACAGTTCAGTTCAAGGGGAGTATTTAAATTTAAGATGATTATTCATTTTTTTTCAAAAAGCTTATTTGCTTTACTATGGGGATATATGTGTAGATTAGATATTTTTGTCATAGAAATGGGACAGCCAAAGAATTATAACTATAAATCAATAATTGGTTATGCCATAATTTTACCCAAAGTGTCATTTATGAGTTAGAATTTGTCAAATAATTTATTTTTTTAAGAATTTTGCTATAATTTATAATTAGATAATACAGATAAAAATCAGGTAGTCCTAGGCCCCCCTGTGATCTTGGTAGAATTTGTTTTTTTAAAATCTACTCTTACTGATGTGGATGCTGAAATAAATTTGGATATTTCCTAATTGATTTCTTTAAATAATTTATTAAATACTGAACAAAAAGAAGATAGGAGGTGAAATAATATTCTGGGTAAACTATAAAGTTTAATTATTGCTGTTCTAGAAAATAAGGAAAATTTTAATTTTACCCATCTTGCTAAGTCATTTTTAATGTGTAACTATTTTTTTTTTCCAAGATTAAGTGTGGTATTGAATCTTTGCTCAAATTTATGCCTAATATTTCATTAAGAAACTTATTTTAAGCCCATTTGACATGAACCATCCAATAGTGTATAGTAAAGATTTAAAGGCAATAATGTGAACATACTGATATTTAATTTATAATTGATAAATGAGAATATTCAGGTAATTTGTTAGAATTTTAACTACAGACCTTCCTATAATTTAAGTAAATGATAATACCATGAGCAATAAGCAATGTTGTTCTGGTTTGCCTAGATAGAAGTCTCTGAGCAGGCAAGCCAAATATATCATCACGGGGTATGTTTCTGAGATTGAGTAAATTCAAAAAGACGTTGCTATTATCATGCTTTGATGTCTTCAGTAATTGCTTTGCACTCTGTACTGCACGTTCAGCTAATCCATTTGACTGTGGGTATTCTGGGCTACTAGTTATATGTAAAAAAGTCCCGTTCTTTTGCAAACTTCTCAAATAACTGACTGGTAAATTGGGTACCATTGTCAGAAATAACTTGGTGTGGACTACCACAAACAGAGAACTGATGTTTCAACTTAGTGATAACAGCAGTGGACATCAGGTTTGGTAGTAAATCAATCTCAAACCAGTTTGAACAGGAGTCTACCAACACTAAGTAATGCTGACTGTTCCACGTGAATATATCAGTCGCTACTATTGACCAAGGTAGTTTAGGAACTTGACTTAGCTGAAGTGCTTTTTTTTTTGCAAATGCAGTTTAGTACTATTGCAAACTGAACAAGAAGAAAGTACGTTATCAATACCTTTTACTAGAGAAGGCTAAATTACTAGTCCTCTTGCCCTTCTTTTGTTAGATTCAGAACCCAAGTGATCACAATGCATAATCTGGATTTATTCACATTGTAAGGAAGGAGGAACAACAATTTTAGGACCTTTGAAAATAATACCATCTTCCATCAACATTTTATCTCTGAAAAGAAAATAAGTTTGCACTTCAGGTGGTACACTAGATTGCTTTGATGGCCATCCAGCATTAATATATTGGTTCAGCTTTTGCAATATTGGATCAGTCTTTCTATGATCTCTCAGCTCATCAAGTCTCGTGGTAAAAAATTATGCACTTCCATGACATCAAAGTCAAAATTCTCTGTATTAAGCTGTTCTGTTGTATTTCTGGGCGATCTGGATAAGGTATCAGCCAAATAAAAAAGTTTGCCTTTTGTATGGACCATTTTGAAGTTGTACTTTCACAATTTCAGCATCATTCTTTGTAATCTCGCTGGTGCTGAATGCATACGCTTCTTTAAAATAGTGACTAGAGGTTGGTGATCAGTTTCAATCAGAATAGCTCGACCATAAATATAATCATGAAATACTATTGCCAAATGTTCTTTCTCAATTTGAGCATATTGTATTTCAGTTTGGGTAACAGTTCTGGATACATAGGCTACTGGTCTACTTTCTTGAAGAATAAATGTACATACACCAAATTTTGAAGCATCACAGGAAAGAGTTACTAGTTTATTGACATCACAATATCTTAATGTACATGGGGTGGTAATTTTCTGCTTAAAGGTCTTCAAATGCTCTCTGGTACTGTTCCAACCAATACCATGTAACATTTTTGCACATCAGCTCTCTCAAAGGCACTGTCATCTCACTGAAATCTGGTACATGCTTGCCTAAATAGTTGACAGTACCAAGAAAATATTGTAGAGCTTGAACATTATTTGGTGCTGGTATTTCAAGAATGGCTGCTTGCTTTGACGGTCCAAAGTCACAAGTCAGAGCTGGTAAATAAATGACCTACATATGTAATTTCTGGTAGTCTGAGTTTGCATTTCAGACACTCAGGGTCTTCCCTTGATTCAGCCTGTACAACAATATGATGGTTTTCACCTTCTCTCTCATACACTGCTGTTGCACACACAAACGAACGTTCTCTTTCAGTGGCCTCTGACCCAGCTAGATTTAGCAAAATTAATGCCCTGGTGTGCGTACCTTTGTCAAAATAAACTGCTTGTATAAAAATACTGTACCCTTGTTCAAATATTCTCCAGTTCTCTGCAATATTCTGATCACATACAAATGGTCCTGTTTGCAAAATGCCTCTGCCATATTAACATATACCAGTGAAGGCTTCTGAAAGTATGCACGAACACACACACACACACACACATATACATATGCCAGAAATTTATGTCAGTACTTGTAACTATGCCCAACGAGCCTCTGAATAACTGAACTTTGTGAAATAAGTCTCCTGGACACAAGGATACTCTTGAAATTACTTTTCTGTAAGAAATCACCTCTTATCAATGTAAGAAGTATTTCAAAATAACTGCACTATGTGAATAAACTAGGCAGAATAAGCTCAGGACAAAAACATTTTGAAGTGATTGCATTTTGTGAACAACAGTAAACAGCACACTGAAACTTTCCCAAAATGGCTATACTTTGTTAAATAAACTCTTTACAGTGCAAGAAACACTCTGTAATGGTGGCACTCTAAGAACAGACACACCCAGCACAAGAAACTTTTTGAAATGGCTGCATTTTGACTGCACTTTGTGAAATAGTTGCACTTTGCACACAATAAACTCTTTGGAATAAACTCACAGTAATAAGCACACACTGTAAGCAATTTTACACACTTTGAGATACTTCAAATAACTCCAGTTATGCCCTGAATAGCTTCAGTCCATGCAAAACAGTAGTTTATGCCAAAACAATGTACTTTGCCAAAAAACATGCAGTCGTCTTGCTTTATTTATGCTTAATGTGCCCTTTTTTTTGCCATTTATATTTGTTTTGCTCGTTTAATCTTTTTTCATGCCCATTGTATTTATCAGGCTGTGGATGGTAATTCATTACTGAAACTAAGCTGAAATTCCTTAAGATTCCAAGAGCAGGATAAGCTATCTCTTACACTTATTTCATTGAATTGCATTTCTGTAATGTTTATAATTGTGCTATACAGTTAATCTATTACATTTTGCACTGTTATAAAGCTTTTTTACTGTTTCACTGCATTTATGTACTGTTTTATACTGTTTTAACTGTATTTTTCATTGTTAGATACTGTTTCATTGCTCTAATTGCACGTTTACTGAATTACTTAACTGTAAATTGCTTCTTCATACTGAGAGTTGTATTTTCTGTTTGTGAGTGCTCTATCTGTGCTTTTCTGTGCATTTTTGATTTTTTTTAGGTTTCTGTGTTCTAGTCTAGTCTGTTTGCAGTTAAAATCATTCTCTAGAGTCTGCTTGCTCCTTGATCTGTTTAAAACTTTCATTTAGTGGCTACAGCTAGTAGCTGTAATAGTTTTAGTTCCCCCCCCTCTATTGTTGTGGTGTTCTTATACTTGGTGGCTTTGCAGTTGGCCGCCCATACTCTATATTTGATCTGGGACACTCCTCCCAGTCTGGTGTCTTTAGTTCATTCAATCTAATAGAGAGAGAACATTTGCGAAGGCCAACCCACTCAGATTCTTAACATTGAATTAACTTCTGTTCCAGCTTTCTCCATTTCCACTTTACTGAAAAAAATGTAAGCTTGTTTCCCCCCCTTTCCTGTAACAAGTCTAGTCCAGATACAGATTTGCTGTATCCAGGACTGTTTGTAAGTTCCTGAGCCCGCACACCCCCGCAGCTTAACTAGGGTTAAACTATTCCCGGCGCCATAAAGTCTGCTCTTTAAATTTTCCCTTACAACTAGCCAGCTTTTTAGTTTTAGCACTCAAGTCTGTTTCTTTGAGCTCGGCACTTGTTCAGAACTCATTGCAAGCACTAAATAAGCTAGAAATTACTACAGCACTCAACTTTCCACTTTCCTCACTTGTCTAGAGGAGAACAGTTTTTAGTACTTAATAAGCACCTATCCAGGCATGTCTAAAGGTCAGCTCCCGGTGTTTTCTCCTGTCTACCTGATTAATCTGGGCATCTTGGGGCAATGCAGCAATTGCCTCATGCACACAGACAACCCTCTCCTCCTACCACCCAACACTACAGCCTGTGAGAGATGCACTTATACAGCCAAACTGGAAGCAAAGCTCTCTTCACCAAAGACTGGACTAGACAGTCAAGAGGAAAAGGTAAACACTTGCACCTCACCACACATCACATAGTACCTCAAAACCTACACCACCAAAACATACACATAGAGCACAGACCACACGCCTACATTTACAGAGGCTCTCATTAAAAATCTGCCCAAATAACCGAGACCTCCAAAGCAGAAATGTAAGCAACCTCCACCCCCCCAAAACAACCTAAATGACACACAGCCCACAAACTCAGTGTGCCACTCAACTACAGCCCATAAGGCATAACGTATCCAACACTCTAGTCATAAGTGACTCTATAGTCAGGCACACTGATTTTCCACTCACCAGGCTAAACAAAGAGAAAGTTACTGTCAGCTGCCTGTTGGGTGCCAGGATCCGCCACATAATGCACGCACTCAGGTCACTCCACAAGTACAAATATGACTCTGTCATTGTCCATGTTGGTGTGAATGACCCGAGACATATCTCCCTGGACTACATGAAGAGAGACATGGAGGAGCTCTCCGATCTTGTAGCCCAGGCAGATATGACCCTAGCCCTGAGTAGCATCCTGCCATCATCCATAATTATACCACAGTATAAGAACAAAATGATCGACTTCAACTATTGGCTAAGTTTCTGGTGTCATTTTAAGGGAATCCAGTATCTGTCTGCCTGGGATGACATGATCGACAGACCACGATGCTTTGCAAGAGATGGCCTGCACCTGTCGCCCTTGGGATTCCAGATACTGGCAAAGGCTCTTGCCACCCCTATAGTGCCTTTTATAGGCAAGGTTCAAATGACAAATTCACCACCGTAACAGGCACAAGCAAGCAAAATCTGAGGGTAATGCTACTCAATGCTAGAAGTCTAAACCTCAAAATGCATTCACTTGAGGCACTCCTTAAAATGGAGAACATCAACATCTGTGCAGTGACAGAGACCTGGTTCAAAGCTCCAGAGAGCACCCCTGCATTATCAGGCTATAATTCATACCACACCTTTCGGCCACCTAACCCGGACTGAAACACTAAAGGTGGAGGCATGTCCATATTCATTAAGGATGTCCACACCTCCAAGCTAGTTGCTCAGCATAATGCATCCGATTTATGCAAGTGCAACTAACTCTAGGCAAGACCGCAATCCAAATTGTAGCTTAGTACAGACCCCCCACCAGGCACGAGGATTTCCACTCCTCTTTTGTTGATACACTGGAAAATATTAGGGTACAACCCAACACCCTAATAATGGGTGATTTCAACTACCCCACCATTAAATGGGAAAACTACTCCTGTACCAACTCTTTTGCTCAACGTTTTCTGTTATTCATAAATTCCAACGTCTTGGATCAACTTATCCACACCCCCACCAGAGGCAGCAATATCCTAGACCTGGTAATCACACCAGAGGTCAGTTCCTCGTTGTTCAGATCCAACCACAAGCTAATCACCCTAGACATCCACATCACGCCCCCACCCCCCATTAGGGAAACAACCTTAAAGAATTTCTCCAAAGCCAACTTCACGCTTCTTAAGACAGAACTGGCAAACTTCATGACACCCATGCAGATGGACAATTAGAGGTACGACTGCTGAATCCTACACAAATACACTTTATAAGCACTTACATGAGTGCATGGATCGTGCTATCCCTAACAGAACCAAGATGCTATCCTCCAAAGAAAGGAAGCCAATCTGGTGGTCTTCTGCCATAAACAAACTCTACAACAGAAGAAAGAAACTGTTGCAAAAAAGAGTAAAATCCCATGATTGGAGGAACTCCCTGGTCAGCCTCAGTAAGAAGCTGAGATCCCTCATAAAATCCTCCAAAGCTAGTTATGAAAACAAAATCACCACAAAGCATTCTATAGCTATGTCAAGAATCTCAATGGCAACACTCAGATCAGCTCCGAGTTACAGCACAATGGCACTAAATATACAGAACCAACGGATATTGCCAACATCCTGGCAGATAGGTTCAGTGCTAACTTTACCCCCACTCTCATCCCCCCTCTCACCCCCTAAAGGGCCCATCTCTATACCGGAAGAATGCAAAGTTTCTGTAATCATGGCTGCAGAGGTAAAAACCTCACTCTCCAAAACCAAGAACACACCATCCATGGGACCTGACAACATCCCAGGCTGCATTCTACATGAACTACAGAATGAAATGGCACCCCACCTAAGTACCATGTTCAAGCATAGCCTCACCTCAGGCTTTGTGCCCACTGAATGGCGCACTGCGACAGTTATCCCCACTCCACAAAGTGGGCAGCCACGACAGACCCCGGTGACTACTGCCCCATAATCCTGATGAGCCTGGTCTGCAAGGTCATGGAACGTATCATCATGGAACTCATAAACAAAGACATTGGTAATCTCCAAACTCTGGACCCCACACAGTTCAGGTTTGTAAAAGGCAGATCTTGTCTCCAAAACCTGAGAGACTCCTTTAAAGCAGTCACCAAAGCCATAGATGAGGGTAACGTGGTTCACACAGCCTATCTAGAGCTCACCAAGGCTTTCGATACCATCCCCCACTCTGGAATTATAGATAAACTCACTAAACTAGGTATAAATCCCTATGTCACAAGACAGGTTGCCAACTGGCTTACTGACAGAACCCACACTGTGAAAGTAGCAGACTCCAAATTCGACTTCAGACCAGTGACAAGTGGAGTAACACAGGGTTCGGTCCTGGGTCCTCTACTTCTCTGAAGTACAGGCTAACACAGAAGGTCTTTGGCTAACAAAGTTTGCAGATGACTGCAAACTAGGAGCCATAATCGAAACTTCTAATGATGTGGACATCCTACAAAATGGCCTCACTGAGACAGATGCCTGGTGTCAAAGCCATGGCCTCAAGCTCAATGCCAAAAAGTGCATTGTCATCCCCTTTGGTAAAAACTCTGTACCCATGAACTACCACATAGGCGGTAGTCTACTTAACACTGAAAGTGTGATAATCACATCGCCACAGTGGTCAAGAAATCCTTCTACGTAGCACATCTCATCACAAAAGGTTTCTCATCCAGAAATAAAAAGAGGTCATTGTTTCCCTCCACTCATCATTCATTAGACCCATTATAGAGTACAACGCCCCTTTTGGTATGTACCTCACAAGACATCTACAACAACTGGAAAGGCCGCAGAAATACCTCACAAAGAGGATTACTGGACTCAAACAGATGCCCTACGCAGACAGTCTAAAAAAACTCCAGCTTTACTCCGTCGCATATCGCCTACTCAGAGGCGATCTCTGCCTAACATACAAAGCTATGTCAAACCCAGAGCTGTTAGACATGCTCCGCTTAAAGAAATTCCAATCCCTCCGAGCTACATGCTCTAAGGACCTAAACCTTGTCACCATAATAAACAGAACATGCTGGAGGGACAGATTCCTGTCCCAGAGACTTCCCATACCCTGGAACAGACTACCTATGTCAAACAGACCTCCTCATTAGCACTCTTCAAGAAAAACCTTGATGATTGGATGGAAAATAGGAAATTCTCCCCGGGGATCACATCTTTGGCTCTGCTTGACAGGGTCACAAAAAATAATTTTCTTGGGTGGCAAAAGCCAGGGTACCTTTTTGGCTAGGGCCACCAGCCTAGTACCTACCTATAAACCTATTATACTTTTCTTGTGTTCGTTTTACTTTAAACATGCTCGTTTTGCAATTCTGAGGTAATTCCAAACCCCTTATGTGCTTTTCTGATAATTGTTTTATCAAATAAATTAATTTTAAACATCTCATTAACTTTTCTGTGCCTTTTTGCTTGTTTAATAATCCATTTCGTGTTCTTGTAATGCTCAGTTTTATCTTCTTTAATAAATAAATTGTTCATGCAAGTTTTCATTACCTTTAATTAGTTTCTGGCACTTTTTTGTACCCGGTTCTCTTAGTTTACCTACACTGTTAACTCTGTACCTCATCGCTCTGAAAAGTAGTCTCTGGAATCCTGGTTCTGACACCATGTCGCTTGTCCAGTCAGGATAAAACAGGCAAGCATTCATGGGATCTGTTCAAGCAGCTTTATGATGTACAAAGACATAAGGATTGAGGCTTAATAACGTTAACCTAGATAAACTTATAAACAAACTACCTATCACACTCTTACATGCTCATTCTCAAAATGTCACAGACATTAGCACGTGCTGTCCTTGAAACACTTCTAAAAGGTACAAAACACACACTATTTTACACCAGTCTTACATGGGCAAGAATGACAAGTGGTGTAAAACTGCAAATCCCCTCGCAGATACATTGTGCCTGAATATTCCCATGGTGCTCTCAGTCCATCATCTTAATTACTGGTGCTACTGTCATCTGACTAACTTGTATGTACACTGCTGCATTTCCATGAAGCCTACTGAGAAATTTGAGACTTTATTAACTAGACATGCATATACAGTGCACTTCTAAAAAGCTCTGTCTGTTGAGCTCATCATACTGTCAACAACAATGCTACATGTAGGTTAAGAGAAACATACCTCATATCTAATACTAGCAGAACAAGAGGCATCTGCCCATAATCCTAAAATTGCTGATATCTACATGCTGGCATGTCTTAATGGCTGTTATAATTTGACTGGATCTATCTCTAACCAAATGCCAAAAAGGGTTATATGTTAAAATGCTGAACTGCAGACATTCAGCATGTGTGCTTTGTGTACATCCATGGCTGAACACGAAAAATGCGAACTATACATGTGCATATACCTATCAGACTTGTGAGATGCACTTATATATCCAAATTGGAAGCCATGGACTCTCCAGCCAAGACCGGAATAGCTGGTCCAGAGGAGAAGATCAACACTTTCACCACACCACATGGAACACATAGCCCCTACAGAATACACACCAGCACTGTCTTCACATAAAAACACAAACACACTTACCTTTGTGGTGGCTCTCAATAAAAATCTACCCAAACAGCAAAGACCTCCAAGGCAGAAAGCACCCGACCGCAACACAACACTAATCATGAGACACACAACTCTCCTAAACAGTGTGCCACTCAACCAAAGCCCCTAAGGCAAAACAGCATGCCCAACACACTAGTCATATGTGACTCGATAGTGAGGCACACTGATGTCCCACTCATTAGGCTGAATAAGGAGAAAGCAACAATCAGCTGCCTGTCAGGCACCAGGATCCACCATATAACACACACACTCAGGTCCCTCAACAACAGGTACAAATATGACTATGACATTGTACATGTGGGTGGGAATGACCTGAGACTTACCTCCCTGGACTACATGAAGAGACATGGAGGAGCTCTTGGATTATGTAGCACAGGCGGGTATGACCCTAGCCCTGAGCAGCATCCTACCATCACCCAGAATACCACCACAGTACCAGCAGAAAATCATTTATTTCAACAACTGGCTAAGTTTCTGGTGTCATTCTAAGGGGATCCAGTATCTGTCTGCCTGGGATGACATGATTGACAGGCTTCGATGCTTTGCCAGAGATGGCCTGCATCTGTCACCCCTGGGCTTCCGGATAGTGGTCAAGGCTCTTGCCACCCCTATAGTGCCTTTTTAGGTGGTGTTCCAAAGACCAAATTACCACCATGACAGATACAAACAAATGCAATCTGAGAGTCATGTTGCTCAACGCTAGAAGTCTAAATCCTGAAATGCACTTGCTCGAAGCACTGCTTAAAATGGAGAACATCGACATTTGTGCTGTAACAGAGACCTGGTTCAAGGCAGTAGAAAGCAAACCTGCACTACCACGCTATAACTCATTCCACACCTTTCGGCCCCAAAACTTGGACCGAAGCTCCAAAGGTGGTGGTCTTTCCATATTCATAAAGGATGCGCACACCTCCAGACTGGTAGCCCAACATAACACATCTGAGATACTTCAGGTGCAGCTAACATTGGGTAAGACAGCGATTCTGGTTGTAGACTGGTATAGGTCCCCAACCATGTCCCAAGACTCACACTCCATATTCCTAAGCACCCTGGAGAATATTAGGGTCCAAACTAACAGTCTCATACTGGGCGAGTTCACCTACCCCTCCATTAAATGGGAAAACTACGTGTGTACCAATACACTTGCCCAATGCTTTCTGGGATTCATTAATTCCAATGCTCTGGAACAGCTCATTCTTACCCTCACTAGAGGTAGCAACATCCTTGACCTGGTCATTACTAACATGGGCAACTGATGCTTTACACCAATAGTCAACTCCTCCCTGGTTAGATCTGACCACAAACTAATGACCTTGAAATCCACATCCCTCCCATCCCACCCCACCAAGGTAACCACCATGAAAAACTTCTCCAAAGCTAATTTTGGGCTACTAAAAATAGAGTTGACTAACTTCACGGCACCCATGCAAATGGAGAATAGTTGCATGACCACTGAATCATACACCAATGCACTGTACGAACACGTACACAAATGCGTGGATTTCACCATAGCCAATAGAACCAAGACGCTCTCCTCAAAAAAAGTAAGCCGATCTGGTGGTCCTCTGCCATAAACAAACTCTACAACAGGAGGAGGAAACTGATGTGGAATAAGGCGAAGTCCCAAGACTGGAAAAACTCCCTTATCAGCCTTAATAAAAGGCTGAGATCCCTCATCAAATCCTCTAAAGCTAGCTATGAAAATAGAATTGCAGCAGATAGTAGACAACCACAAGGCCTTCTATAGTTATATAAAGGATCTCCACAGCAATACCCAGATTTGCTCTGAGCTACTGCACAATGGTATCTCCTATACTGAGCCAACAGTTTTGCCAATATACTTGCTGACAGATTCAGTGCTAACTTTACCCCTCTCTCCCCCACAAAGGGCCAATCACAATACCAGTAGATAGCCAAGTACATTATTTGAGCTGCAGGAAGAGCTGTCATACAGTGAATGTCTGTCATATGTTTATGTTGACAACATTTTTTGTGCTTGTTGATAGAGCCCATCTCCAAAGTGCCAACGGCTGCCTCTACTTGTATTTCTCAACTGTCCCGGATTTTTTCCTCATATTTTTTGTCCTGACCGCATGGTATTTTTTGATTCTTCTGAATCATACAAGTAAAACAATATTCGCTGTCATATGGTACTTGAACCCAAGACATTCAGCATACCACGCTTGTGTCACCTGCTTTGAGCCAACATAGAACTTCTGGACAGATGAGTATTGAGTTTTATTACTTCTGCTAGGAAACCTCCAGCATGGTGATTAAGATCAAATTTTAAATATCCACACCACAAATACAGAGCAAGCCCTCTGCTCATGCACTACTTGTAGAACAGAAAGGATAGTAACTCTCATTTGGGACTTGAGTCTTAGTCACGATGCTGCTGTACTTGCCCTAACATACAATCCTTCCTAATCCAAAACTCTGTTGTAGCTCTCATCCTAAAACTAAAATTCTGTTCCTAAACCCCTTTCCCCAATCCTACAACTCCATCACAACCCCTAACCTAAGAGTGTAACTAACCCCCCAAGAATTTACCTCAAAATATAGTAAAGTGAATCACCTACCAACCACACGCACACCTCACATTTTTTCTCAGACATGATGCGCTGTTGCACTTCTTGGCATAACATGTAGTTACACTACTTCCACGCAGCCTCCACCTACATACTATGAGCAACTATGGCCAAAATGCACATATTTACATTTATCAGAAAATGAAGAAATATGCATTTGCATTACTGCTTAAGTTACCAAGATAGAGCCTGCCCGTTGGAGAGAGGATGTACACTGCATGCAAAGTTAGGCTGGAGATGGGTTGAGTGACTAGTTCTGTTAATGTATGTGCAGGTAGAAGTGGTGATAAGTAATCTGTAAAAAGTTTTGTGTCTGTATATACTATGAACATGCATGACATTGCCACTTCATTACTGTCCAAGGCCAAGAATACAGCTTCTAGGGCATGACAATATCCCTAGCTGTGTTCTACATGAACTACAGAGTGAACTGGCACCTCACCTATGTGCACTGTTCAATCACAGCCTCATCTCAGGCTTTGTCCCTACCGAATAACACACTGCTACAGTCATCCCTCTCCACAAAGGAAGAGCAACTACAGACCTCAGGAATTATCGCCCAATTAGCCTGACAAGTCTGATATGCAAAGCTATGGAACGCATCATCATGGACCTAATAAATAAGGATATAGGGAATCTCCAAACTCTGGATCCCACACAGTTTGGTTTTGTGAAGGGTAGATCATGCCTGCTCAACTTGGTTGACTTCTTTGAGTCAGTCACCAGAGCTGTGGGTGAAGGCAAGGTGGTTCATGTTCATACAGCCTACCTTGATCTGGCCAAGGCCTTTGATGCCATTATCCACTCAGGAATCATAGAAAAACTCACTAAGCTAGGCATCAACCCCTATATCACTAGGTGGGTTTAAACTGGCTCCCAGATAGAACCCACAGTGTGAAAGTAGCTGACTCCAAGTCAGACTGCAGACCAGTCATGAGTGGAGTCCCACAGGGTTCGGTCTTGGGTCCTCTCCTGTTTGGTATCTACTTCTCTGAAGTCTAAACCAACACGAAGGGACTCTGGCTGACAAAGTTCGCAGACGATTGGAAACTGGGAGCTATTATTAATTCCTCAAATGATGTTGACATCCTACAGAAAGGCCTCAATGACAGGTGTCAGAACAATGGCCTTAAGCTCAATGCCAAAAAAATGTGTAGTCATCCCCCTTTGTAAAAACCCAGTTATTTATTTATTTATTTATTTATTTATTTAATTCCAGTTTGATAACCGGGGAGGTCCACTGGGCTCAAGGAGCCCGTTTTCAGTGGAGGCCCGAGGAGAAAAGCTCCATATTACATACAAGAAAATCAAACATAATTATTTAAAACAAATGCAAAATTATATACTGAGATATAGCAAAATACAATTGAAAAAAATGAATACTTCATGACATATATGTAGTTGCTTAGAGAGCCATTTGCACAGCATAAAGTTGAACTGAGGCAGTGGAATAAGCTGACAGATATTTAAAAACTATGAAGTTGTAAGTCTTCTGTTAGTAGTTGCAAAGACTGAATATTTGAAAGACAGAAGTCTAGGTTTAGTAGTATGTGGAAGAAATAAAGGAGGAAAGTGCAATGTGTACGAAGTATACATTCAAGGTTCTGGTGAAAGAAAAGAGGGGCAGCTGAGTAGTAGAGAGGGAGGTGGTTGTTTAGAAGAAAAAGAAATCTGGTGAAAGTAGAGAGAGGCAGTTGTTTAGTAGCAAAAGTGGAGTACACACGTCAGGGATGATTATAGTAGCTAGTTATCAGCATCTCTTAGCATGAACCTTATATCTAGGTAGAAAGGAAAGAGAAAATTTCCAGATAGGGAGAGAGAGTAGAGTTACAAAACTATGTACAGTATTTACATTATATACATTCAAGGTGTTGATGCTATATTACGTTAGATTCAGAGAGGGGAAGCTGTAGAGGAAAAACAGCAAGATGTAGAGGTACATGTGGAAGTACATGTATATGAGGCAATTAGCAGAATACGGGCATTAGCAGGATTAAGTAGGTAGGGTGCAATTACATTTCCAATTATGGGAGAGGTAGGAATGGAGCTGGGATTTGAAATGTTCAAAGTTTTTAGAGATTCGTAGTGAGGGTGGGAGAGAGTTCCATTTTTTGGCTAAGGAAAAGGATAGGAGAAATTGGCCAGCGGGACATTTTGGTTGGTATACAGAAAATAGATTTTGTTGGGCAGATCTCAGGGGTCTGTGAGGGGTTTAAGATGGCAAGATATTTGCTAGCGCATGGCATGCAGTAGGTTTAAAGATTAATTTGTGGGCTGTAGTGAGTTGGAGGTAGTCAAGGTAGTTGGGAAGCCCTAGCAAGTTTAGCATTTGGAGAGAGCTACAATGATGGGAGGAGTGGTTAGATTTAATAATGAATTCAGAGATTTTGTTGTAACAGATTTCTAGTTTTGCAGAGATGGTGGAAGAGAGGTTTGTTAGTAGTGGAGCACTGTACAGTAGGGATGGTAGTAAGTAGGTCATGGAGAGAGTTTGCCTTGTAGAAGGGGAGAGAAAGTAAGAGTTTCTGTACAGCATACCAAGTTTCTGATGAGTTTTCTTAATATTTAGTTGGATATGTGTATCAAATTTCAGGTGTTCATCAATGATAACCCCAAGAAGTTTTGCAAAAGGAACGACTTCTATAGTGGAGTTGGTATGGCTGATGATATTGAAGGATTGTTTGCTGAGAGAGATGGCTTTTGAGGGGGAGAAAAGAAGGATTTTGGATTTACTGGCATTAAGGGAGAGATGGTTTTGAAGCATCCAGTTCTCTGTAGTTGTAAAGGCCAATTGGGTTTTTGCCTGGTGCAAATTACCACATTATGGTAGTCCAATGAACACAGAATGCGTTAATAAGGGATCTGGGAACACAGGTTGACAGCAACCTCTCTTTTGACCACCACGTTGCCACTGTGGTCAGAAAGTACTTTTATGTGGCACATCTCATTACTAAGGGTTTTGCTTCCAGGAAGAGAGAAGTCATGGTCTCCCTCTACTCTTCCCTCATTAGGCCAATTATTGAGTACAATGCCCCATTTGGCATGTACCTCACTAGACACCTGCAACAACTGGAGAGGCCGAAAAGTACCTCACAAAGGGGATCCTAGGCCTTAAACACTTGTCCTACATGGACAAACTCAAAAAACTCCAACTATTCTCTGTCTCATATTGCCTACTTAGAGGCGATTTCTGCTTGACTTACAAAGCCATGTCTGACTCAGCTCTGTTAGAAATGCTATATCTAAAGAAATCCCAATCCCTCCCGAATCACGCTCAAGAGACCTCAACCTTATTACCACAATCAACAGAACATGCTGGAGGGACAGGTTCATAACCCAGAGACTGCCCATGCTATGACTAGACTTCCCATACATGTCAAGCAGAGCACCTCACTGGGCCTCTTCAATAGAAATCTTGATGAGTGGATGGGAAATAGAAAATTCACCCCAGGGATCACTCCAGTGGCTCTACAGAGGCATTAGGAACTAAGGTTGGGTGGCACGATGCCAGGGTAATCCTATGGGCTAGTCTTGTAAAGGCTCCAGGGCCATTAGCCTAGTACACACCTATAAACCTATACATGTACATACATACACATACACACACACACACACACACACACACACAAATACATATTGAGACCAGATGGCTTAATGGTTAAGGTGTTCGCCTCCCATGCACAAGGTACAAGGTTTGATCCTGATCTCTGACCAATGTCTATTTGGAGTTTGCATGCTCTGCCTGTGTCTCTGTGGGGTTCCTCCCATGTCCAAAAACATGCTAAGTGTATCCATCTCAAACTCACCAATGAATGGAGTGGGAAGCTGCACAAACTCTACATTGTGCCCTAAAGGGGAAAGAGTTGAAAAGACCAACAGCTTCTGACATTTACAATGGTGTGCAGTATCCTCAAGATAGAACACGGATCACAGACTGCACACTGTGGCTGGGCTAGCCACTCGATGGTGTAAAATATGGCTCTAGGTGATTTGGTCATGTTGACTAATGTCACCAAAAATCGCCATGGGTAGTTACCAGTGATAAGTGGGTTGAGGACCGGGCTTACTCTGACCCACGCCAGGGACCCTTGTTAACAGTGGGAGGGGTATATGTGCACTTATTGGCCCGTGTGTGCCTGTCATAAAGCCCAGCAGCCTTGGGTCAATAAGCTACTGTCTGGCCAATGTCTAGTTGCCCAGCCTGGGTTACCTGGGAAAGCTCTGTTGAGCGAAAGTTGGACGTAAATCCAATCAACCTGCCAAACATGACATGAGAGTTGCTATGCTTAATGTAGATTGACTGACAGGGCACAGCTTGGAAGTGGATGACATGAAGATATGGAGGAGGCTGGACATCCTATGTATCCAAGAGACGAGATAGAAGGGTAGTGCAGCAAAGCCACTTGGCTTGGGATCCAGACTTTACTACTCAGGTGGGGAAACGGGCGAGAAATGGTGTAGGAATTGTGGTGAGAGAGAGGCTTCAGAAGGCAGTGAGGGATATCATCAGAATTAATGACAGACTCATGGCAATCAGACTCCAGTGTAATGACACAGCAGTATCCACAATCTCAGCAGGGTTGTGATAGTGAGGAAATTAGTGCAATCAGACAGCAGGTGCAGGACCTTCTAGATAAAGCAGGACAACATGAATTGTTGTTGATAATGGGTGACTCGAATGTACATATCTGGACAGACAGAACAGGGTACGAGAACTGCCTGGGTCCACATGGATGGGGCAACAGGAATAAAGAAGGAAAAGCCACTCTAGATGTCTGTCTGGCAAATAACTTGATAGTAGCCAAAACATGGTTCAGTAAGAGAGACAGTCACAAGATCACATACAAGAGTAGCCAACATGCAACTCAGGTAGACTTCCTCCTAGTAAGGAAAAAGCATTGGGGTAGAATCCATGATTGCAAAGTCATTCCCAGTGAAACAGTCGGCCAAGAGCATAAACCATTAGTTGCCACAGTCAGCTGCAAGCAATGGTCAGAGAAGGCTCTAAGGTCAAGAGGCCAGGCTGAAGACTTGGAAGTTGACTAGAGAGAAAGTACAGCAGTTCAAGGAATTACTCAGGGCTCTAGCACCCCAAAAGGAGGAGGAAATAGGTGGAGTTGAAGAAGAGTGGCGGCGCCTAAAAACAGCATGTGTTAGGACTACAGCAAAGATATGTGGCCAAGCCAGGTATGGAAATAAGGTACATAAGGAAAGCTGGTGGTGGAATGCAGAAGTCCAGGAGGTCATCAAAAGAAAGTAGGAGTGCAGGAAGAAACAGGAGATAGAAAAGACTGACCAGGCTAGGAAGGACTACTGATAGACTAACAAAGAAGCTAAGAAAGTTGTTGCAATAGCAAAGAATAGGCCATTGGAGGAACTCTACTAACTTCTGGAAAGTGACTCAGTAAGGGGCACAAAGAAAGTATATCAGGTTGCAAGGCAAAGACAGAAAGATAAAGAAGATAGTCAGACACCCTTCATAAAGGATGCCAGCAACAACCTGCTCAGCAGTACACTGGACAAATGAGTATATCCAGCAGCCTCTGAATGAAGAAACCCCCCACAGAAGCTGTACTGCCCCAGAAACAGCCTACAACGAAAGAGGAAGAAGAGGAGTCCACCTTAGAAGAAGTAAGAACAGCACTAAGGAAGATAAAGTCAGGGAAAGCAGCAGGCTCAGATGAGGTCACAGCAGATATGATAAAGATGCTGGGTGAGATAGGGGAGAAATGCCACCCGAGGGTACTAATAGCAGTGTAGAGAGAAAGGCCTATCCCAGATGACTGGAGAATAAGCATACCCATGCCAGTGTACAAGAACAAAGGGGACATCCACAACTGTGGGCAGTACAGAGGCATCAAACTCCTACCACACTGCATGAAAGTTCTTGAGAGGGTGATTGATAAATGGATATGCAAAGTGGTAGAAGGTAAGATGGGAGATGATCAGTTTGGATTCAGACCAGGATGCAGCACAATTGACCCAATGTTGCATTGAGACAGATACTTGAGAAGAAGCTAGAAATGAGGAGAGAGTCCAACTGGGCATTCTAGACTTGGAGAAAGCATACAAGTTCTCAAGAAAGCTGATCTGGGCAGTACTGCAGTGATATGAAGCCCTAGAAACACTGGTAGAATTAGTGCAGGCTATGTACAATGACCCAATAACTCAAGTACGAACAAATGTCCAGCCTCACAGAAGGGTTCCCAGTGGGACTAAGTGTACACCAGGGTTCAGCTCTGAGCCCACTGCTGTTCATACTGGTAAACAGGTTGGAGGGGACAGATAAACAAAGCTGCTGTATGCAGACGATGGTGGCAGTACAAGCAGACTCTGAGCTAGAACTTCAGCAAAGGATAAGAGAACGGAATGCAAATCTGAAGGCACATGGGATGAAACCAAGCACAGATAAGATGGTGGTAATGGCAGCAAATTAGGGAAATCAGAAGAAGCTGAGAACAGAGATAGAAGGGAAGATAGTTGAACAGGTAAACAGCTTCAAGTATCTGGGAGGGGTGGTTGAGGAGAAGGGTTGTCTGAATGAAGAGGTTAAAGCTAGAATTAGAGGTGCTGCAGCCAACTGGCATAGAGTATCAGGTGTAGTCTATGACAGAAGAATGCCAAAGAAGCTGCAAAGTAAGGTCTACAAGAAGTAGTGCAACCAGTACTACTATATGGCACAGAAACCTGGTCAGTAAAGGCAGAACAGTTGAAGAAGCTAGAGGAGATGGAAATGAAGTGCCTGAGAAAGGTGATAGGATGCACACTGTGGGACAGACGAAGAAATGAGGACACAAGAGCAGAGGCCAAAGTAACTCCAATTGCAGAAAAGATCAAGGAGAACAACTATGGTGGTTTGGGCACATGTGTAGAAAAGCAGAAGACAATCGGGTGAGGAAGATTTGAGACAGAAGAAGGTAAGAGGAAGTGAGGACAACCAGCAAAGAGGTGGATGGATTGTGTGAAAGAAGATCTGAGACAGTCAGGCATGAGTGTTGAAGAAGGCAGGAGTGTGGCATTGAATCGAGAGAGTTAGCGACAGTTAACATGGTACCCTGACCCCATGTAGAAAAAAATGGGAAAAAGGGGGCTGATGATATACATTTATATATATATATATATATATATATATATATATATATATATGTATATGTATATGTATATCTGCACACATTTTATGCACACACATGCATATATATATATATATATATATATATATATATATATATATATATATATATATACTTAGATAAAAAGAAAATAAAACCAAAACATTTTGTTTCATCTTAAAAAAACTGATTTATAAAATTCTAGTTTATTTTAAACTCCTTTCACTATACTGGCACCCCCAAATTTAGATCAGAGATGGTAGTAATAACTAAATTTAGTTTCTTTGCTTGCCTTTGAATGAGACTATAACTTGGATAGTCCCTATAATGTTTTCAAAGCAATCCTATAGTCTACTTATTATGACATGTTCATAACGTTCCACGTCTTTGCATATTTTGCATTATTCATCACAGACAATGCAGCACTTACCCACTTCCAACAATTCAGCTTCAGCATTCAGTCTTAATGTTCATATTGTAGGAGACACTTGGGACGTCTATTCTTTCCAGAATATGCAAAGAATCCAGTAAGTCACAATGTTCTCCCTCAGCTGGCTCCAGTAAATGGCATAAAATATATTTTATATGGTAATCCATTTAAACCTTTTAATCATCCATTGCTTGATTGGTATTGTTTACAGAAGTGAAAAAAAAAAACTATGCAGTCCACAATTGCAATATTAATATTTTTAAATCTGCAGTCAGGCAATTGACTTCCAGGCTTCTAGCTCATCTACAGCATGTGACATCCTTTGCAGATTACTTCAGTGTAAGGTATGCACTGGAATTCAGATCTCTGCATTTCTGCTTCCTGCTGAGATACTTATTTTGCATGCTTAATCAAACCCCAAAACTTCTGCGATCTGCTTCTTATATTTAAGCAGTTTCACTTTTTTAATGCAGGTCTTCTCACTTAGTTGTAAATATAATTATTTATGCCGCAGATCAGGCATTTCTCCACATTGCTTGTAAAGTTTCTCCACAGTTATAGTCCTGAGCTGACTTACTCACTGCAGTAAAATATTAAAGAACAGAGTTCTTAGCTTTCTGATTGACAGAATAAAATCTGAAGTACATAGCAACCTAACCAGCTCTTCAGACATTTGTCTTGTTTTTGTGGTTGAAGTAGAGCCGTTCGTAAATGATATGCTTGTGCTAATGTGACTTTAACACAGACTTCTTTTTCTCTGATGGTTCAGTACAAATGGCAAAAATAAAGATGAAAACTTAATAATACTATATGGTAGCATTCCCATTTTTGATTTTGGAGCTAAATGGTGCTGCACCACGGGTACTTCCAGTTTCTGGAAATAATGAACAATGGACCACACAAATGTTATTGCATAGCTCTTAAAATGTTATGGCAATTGCATAAGAGATGCTGCACATCTTGGCTACAGCTCTAGACTTCTTTGCTCAATAAAGAGGGGCAAAGCGAATAATGAGTAGAAAACCCATTATTGTTACTCATACCTCTCAAGTAACCTCATTATGATGAATGTTCCTCATTTTGAGTCTTAAAAGTCCACATTCCTCACTATTCAACATTTAAAGGACGTTACTCATTCCGTATTAAGATTTTTTTTTTTCTAATTAATGTCATGGACAGCCAAGATGTGTTCTGCAATAATCAATTTTACTTCTACCATATTTAATGGGAGTAAATAATTTCAGGTGATAAAGGAAAATACTGGACTTTGCATAACCATGTCACTCAGTATTCCGGATTTGCACTTAAGTGCATTCCAAGGCTCTCCATTATCGTCCAGTTTCTCTGATGCCTTTTTTGGTCAAGTTCAAGTCCTTGGTGTTGATTTGTACTACTGTCCCAAAAGCACTAGAGAAATAACAGCAAAAGTGACTCATCTTTAATTCAAACAGCAGCATCTGTATTTTCAATATACATTATGAAAGAAGTTAAGCTTATTAAAATAAGATTAGACAAGATAATAAAAGGAATACTTGTTTAAAATAGACACTATGCCTTCCCATTATAACTTTAGTTCATACTTTTGGGTTAGCAATGTGACCTAGTCTGCAGCAAGTTTCAAGCTCACCCCTCTCTGCAGTACCACACAACTACACAGCTCCTAATTTCTTTGCTCAAGAATCTGAGGCAAAGACAAAAATGATGAGAAGACAAAGGCACAAATTAAGGGACATTTTGAAAATGACTCCAATTCACTTAAAAGGTGATAAAAACAACACGCTTTCCATCAATATGTTCTTACTAAACTATAAGAAATGTGCACTGGCATTGCAGACTGTAGTCCTCACTTATTTACCAAAAAAAAAAAAAAAAAAAAAAAAAAAGGAAAAGAAAACGACCAACAACATGTGCCAAATTCAGGGGCAAATTCAGTACGTGTGTGCCTTCAGTAAGGCTAGGACAATGCAAACTACATTGCATTGTATCACAGACCACCTCATAAAGAGGTGTAACAAACAATTTCCATTTTGTAAAAACTGACACGTCTCAAAGTGCTACCCCCAGCACTTAAAAATGTAAGTAGCACGTTCAGCTGTTCCCGCTAAAACTAACAAAGATATTGTGTTTTAATTAGCAATATTGTACCTGCCATTGGATGCATTCATTTAGACATTTGTAAACATAATACGACCTGAAAAGGCCGTACTGATGTGACGCTCTGAAAAATAACATACTCAGTAAAGTACAAAGAATGTCTCCTGGCTACAACCTTGACCTCGCAATTTACCGTTTACACAGCCTAGACACCTATACCTGATTACTAGCTGCAAATTTACATTATCCCACCCACCAATTTAATAAACCTGTAAGTACGTTTGTACTCCATACCACCACGCTGACAGTTAGTGTGGTGTATTCAATGGACTGTGTTGTCTTGCCTTAGCTAGTGCTCTTTGGGGGCGGGGGAAAGTGCATGACGCAAGGGCGTGAGACAGGAAGTTGTTGTGTACTGTATGTATGCTGGCCGGTCATTAAAGTTTGGAGTTGGTACCAACTGCACACAGTTGTCCCGCGTCTTCTTTCTATGGTAAAAGAATACGACATGGTGTCAGAAGTGCTGTGTGGCTGTGCCTGGGCGTGCTGACCTCTTGCTGAAGATCGTACGAGTGGCCAAGTGACGTGGAGAGCGGACATGTCGGACGACGAGAATGGTCGGCAGCCACGTGCTAGAATCAACATGGCGGCTAGTGCTCCCAATGCTACATTCAGTATTCATCCGCCAGAGCCCTTTGACTTCTCCAAACCCCACGAATGGACACGATGGATTCGCCGGTTTGAACGGTTCCGGCAGGCCAGTAATTTATCTTCCAACCCAGAGGGGAACCAGGTGAACACCCTGATATACTGTATGGGCGATGAGGCCAACGATGTCTTGAGAGGCCTCAAGCTAACCGAGGCAGAGCATCAGGAGTATGCCAAAGTGAAGGAGGGTTTCGAAAGATTTTTTATTGTCAAAAAGAACATTGTTCTGACGTGCACGATTTAACATGCGAAAACAAGAACTGAACGAGACTGTTGATGGTTTTGTTACTGCCCTGCATGCTTTAGCCGAACATTGCAGTTATGGGACGCTGCACGACGAGCTTATAAGGGATAGAATTGTTGTGGGCTTAGCAGACACCAGACTGTCCGAGCGAATGCAGATGGAGAAAGAGTTGGACTTAGAGAGAGCTGTAAATATGGCCAGACAGTCGGAGGAGGTCAAGAAGCAGCAAACGGCCTTGCGGTGCGACAGTACCGCCCTGCAGTATAACGTGAATACTGTGCAGACACCACTGGACGCCAGGCGCAGGCCAGAGGCCTCGAAAAGTTGGGGTAAGCCTTTGGCACCGATTTTTCAGCGCCAGACGCAAAAGAGTAAAGACGCCCCGAGCTCGCAGTGTTACAGGTGTGGGGGGCCATTTCACCATAGACTCCTATGCCCGGCGATTGCTGCAAGATGTCGCTCGTGTGGGAAGAAGGGCCACTACCAGCGGGTCTGCCGACAGTTCAAGGCGGTGCAGAGTATTGAGGAAGATGAGGAGCCGGGTGGCGTGAAGAACAGGGGTTCTTCCTTGGTTCTGTCTCCTCCGGGAACCATTCCTGGATTGTGGAGGTGAAA
The DNA here is from genome assembly GCF_019279795.1 of Protopterus annectens. Classification (NCBI taxonomy): domain Eukaryota; kingdom Metazoa; phylum Chordata; order Ceratodontiformes; family Protopteridae; genus Protopterus; species Protopterus annectens. The sequence continues at coordinate 158,780,205 of NC_056727.1, read as the reverse complement.
ATACAGGGCACACCTATGACTTTCAAGCTTGACACGGGGGCGGATGTTACTGTTATCTCCAAGTCAGACCTGCACAACTTGTTCAGTGGAAAGAATGCTCCTGTGCTCCAGCAGCCGGAGAAACCCTTGTTGGGTCCTGGAGGGATGCCACTGGAGGTTACAGGATCCTTGGAGCTTCAGCTTGGCTATGGACAAAGACAGACATGTGAGAAAGTGTACGTTGTAAAAGGACTCCGCATGCCGCTTTTAGGCCTTCCTGCTATTTTGGGGCTGGGCCTCCTGAAACGTGTTGATGCTATCACCATGGAGTCTTTGAAGACCTCATACCGGACTTATGCTCTGGGTTGGGGGTAGTGCAAAGTACCACATAAAGCTTCAGCCAAAGGCGGTGCCATACTCTCTGAAGACTCCCAGGAGGATACCACTGCCATTGATGGGGAAAGTGAAAGAGGAGTTAATGAGGATGGAGGCTGGGTGTCGTTACCAGAATGGAAGAACCTACTGATTGGTGTGCAGGCATGGTGGTAGTCCCAAAGAAAGACAGTAACAGACTGAGACTATGTGTAGACTACACTAAGCTAAATGAATACGTATGCAGGGAAAGGTTCGTGCTGCCCTCGGTTGAGCAGAGTCTTGGGATGCTCGCTGGGGCGAAGGTGTTTAGCAAACTGGATGCAAATATGGGATTTTGGCAAATTCCTTTGTCAGAGGAGTCGGCGCTTACCACATTCATAACCCCTTTTGGGCGTTTCCGTTTCAATCGCCTTCCCTTTGGCATTAATTCTGCACCTGAACACTTTCAACGCATGATGGCAGAGGTCATTGAAGGCTTAGAGGGTGTGATTTGTCACATGGATGATGTGTTGGTCTGGGGCGTTGCCAGGAGGAGCACGATGCCCGGCTTCACGCGGTATTAAAGAGACTGGAAGAAGCAGGTATTACGTTGAATGTAGGGAAATGTGACCTGTCGAGGGCACAGTGACTTTCTTGGGCCATGTCATTACGAATGCTGGTATAAGCCCGGACCCAAGGAGGACCGCGTCCATCACGGAGATGGCGGCACCTGCTACAGTAGGAGAACTTAGGAGTTTCCTGGGCATGGTGAATCAGGTGGGAAGTTCATCCCTCATTTGGCTGAGAGGGACAGAGCTTTGAGAGACTTATTATCAAAAAGGAACAGCTGGTACTGGGGTGGGGACCAGGAAAAGGCATTCAAGGACTTAAAAGAGGCAATCGCCTCACCTCCAGTTTTGGCTGTGTATGACCCGGAGAGGGATACGAAGGTTTCCGCGGATGCTTCTTCCTTTGGGTTAGGGAGTGTGTTGCAGCAACAATGGGAGGACGGCTGGAGACCCGTGGCATATGCATCAAGGTCACTCTCACCCACAGAGCAACGATACGCACAGGTTGAGAAAGAGGCCCTAGCGTCTACCTGGGCATGTGAACGCTTTCGAGATTACCTATTAGGCAAATCGTTCTGTCTAGAGACTGATCACAAACCCCTGGTTTCATTGCTGGGAGGTCAGGCGCTGGATCTTCTACCGCCCAGAATCCAACGCTTTAGGATGAGATTGATGCAGTTCTCATACACGGTGCAGTACGCTCCAGGGAAATCACTGTGGGTGGCAGATGCCCTGTCACGTTCTCCACTTAAAACCAAGCTAACCCCGGAGGAAATGGAGTTAATGGAGGACACGGATATTTACGTGAACAGTATTGTGGAAAACATGCAGGTGAAGCCATCCTTCCTCCAAACACTACGGGAGCAGCTGAAAGCGGACAGTGTGTGTGCGCGGGTCATGGACTTGTGCAGCCAGGGGTGGCCGCTGTATGCGAACCAGGAACCCTTACTGAAGAGCTACTGGCCAGATCGGTCCACACTAACAGTGAAAGATGGGTTGCTTTTAAAAGATTCGCCTTGTTATCCCTCTGCCATGCGTAATGAGGTGTTGTTGAAATTACATGAGGGACATCAAGGCATCGTGAAGTGCAAAGCCAGAGCCTGTCAGACCGTCTGGTGGCCGGGACTTAGCCAGCAGATAAATGACATGGTTTTAAGATGCAGGACGTGCATCTCAGAGAGAAGGAATCCTCCTGAGCCCCTCATCCCAACAGAATGTCCTGACCGACCATGGCAAAGAGTGGGCGCGGATTTATTTGAATTAAAAGGTCACACTTACCTCCTTGCTGTGGACTACTTATCCAGGTTTCTTGAGATCGCATTGTTGAAACATAGCAAATCCAACGAGGTCATCACCCACCTAAAATCTTTCTTCGCCGCCATGGTATCCCAGAGGTACTTGTGTCTGATAATGGACCTCAGTTTTCAGGGCAGTCTTTTGCGGCCTTTGCAACCGCTTATGGCTTCGAGCATGTCACTAGCAGCCCCAGGTTCCCGCAGAGTAACGGGGAGGCAGAACGTGCGGTGCAGACGGTGAAGAACCTGCTAAAAAAAAGTGCTGACCCGTACATGGCTCTTTTGGCGTACAGGACAACGCCACTGCAGAATGGTTATAGCCCTGCGGAACTTCTTATGGGACGACGGTTGCGGACCTCTCTTCCGATTCATCCTTCGCAGTTGGACCCTGTGCAGCCGGACTGGAGAAGGCTCATGGGGAAAGAGGGGGAGAAGAGGGTGTATAATGGCGAAAACTACAACAGACGCCATCGGGCGAGGCCGCTGGGGGATGTGTTGCCCGGTGACCAGGTGTGGGTGACAGATATGAAGACCCCAGGTACTGTAGAGCAAAAACATTACTCGCCGAGGTCATTCAAGGTGGATGTGCCCCAAGGGACTGTGCGGCGAAACCGTGTGCATTTGATTCCCCTATCTGAGCCTGACTGTGAATCAAACCCTGAGTGTCCGGAAAGTGTGCTAAGTAAGACCAATGAGGCCTTGCCATTTTGCAATGGCCCTCCCCCGGAATCCCGGGCACACAGTGATGTTGTGAGGACCAGATCAGGAAGAGTTATTAACAAGCCGGACCGTTTGGATCTGTGAAGATCAGTGTATAAATAACAATGTCATTTGGGGTTTATAGTAATCTGAATGTGGCTAAGTGAGCATTTGGTGTCAATGTACCAAGTTCGTAGTGAAGTGGGAGAAATTGAATAGATCTGGGTTTTGTGTTAAGTGAAAAGGGGCCTTATGGAAAAGGAGATGTGGTGTATTCAATGGACTGTGTTGTCTTGCCTTAGCTAGTGCTCTTTGGGGGCGGGGGAAAGTGCATGACGCAAGGGCGTGAGACAGGAAGTTGTTGTGTACTGTATGTATGCTGGCCGGTCATTAAAGTTTGGAGTTGGTACCAACTGCACACAGTTGTCCCGCGTCTTCTTTCTATGGTAAAAGAATACGACAGTTAGGGTTGCCATCTTTTTAAACGCCCAAAGTGGGACATTTGTTTTAGAAATGTCAAATTTTTCAGGGCAAAACATACCCACGGCCAGTAAAAGGACATAAATTCACTTTTTTGCCAGAATAAAAGATTATTCTTGTAGGATTTGAGTTGCTTATTCTGTTTCTTATAATGTTTAGGTGTTTCAGATACAAAAAATAACTGTTTTATGCAACTATTAGAGAAAATATAGGAAATATTTTTGTCGTAAAATCTCAGGACAGTTGCCATTTTTTTCATTTTTTTTGTCAGGACACAACTGCCCAAAGAGGGACTGTCCCTCGCAAAGTGGGACAGGTGGTAACCCTATGTGATAGTAAAACAAAACCTCTTCATCTTACGTTAGAAAAAAGTAGGTTAAACAATTTTAAAAAAGCTTATCAGTCAATAAGGACTAAATACAAAGAATGACAACAAGCGAAATGTTAAGAAATCAATAGATTAACAATAGCACATTGACATAATACTTACGGTAGGTAAAGACCGTTGCTATGGGTTATAATTCCCACGGTACATACGCCATTTTGCGCATGCGTAAACAAGTATCGGCCCTTGACCATCTTGGGCATATTTGCGGAATTGAAGTCATCATAGCTGAAGAATGGCTGCTGATTTGCAAGGGAAGTATCAGAAACTGGCACAGGAGTACTCTAAGGTATGTATTTCATTCATCCTTTAGAAATCAAACTTGTCAACTGGTGACATGTCAGTTTCATTGAATTACTTGCAGTTACCGATCTATGTATCAGCTGACTTCAGGTCCAAAAGTTCAAATTTAGAGCAAGTGGAAGAAAACATAGCCCGCGCCCTATTTGTGAATGGCATATTACTATGGATGATTTGATCTGACAATCGTTTGACTTCTGAATGCTTGACACTGTTCATAGCTGGAACTGCATTTGGCGAGTTGGATATCTGTTTACAGTAATTCAGTGTTTTAGAAGACATTAGTTATGTCTTGGGATGAGTAGTAGAGCTCCATCAGCACCTTTTTTGTATCACTTGGTGAGAAAGGTTTTTAGGTTTGCCTCACAACTAAATTGTGAGTATTTACCCCCTTCTCCCAGTATTTGAGTCGGTAATGCTATCTCACTTAAATTACTGGAGTTGTGAAAAAAATGTGATCAGCTGACATACACGGGGGTTGCAGAGCTGCTGCGCTCATTTCACTTATGTAAAGCTTTGCGGAATGATGTCTATTCTGAGGGGGTTCAGTAAATTGAATATACCACTTGCAGTGTGTAGTGGGGCGTTTGGATATTTAACTTTAATCTATAAGCAGTACAATACATTGGTTACTGTAACCTGTAGCACCAAACACGTGATTAGTAAAAGTTTGTGGTATGTTCTTGTGTAATTCGTGCTTGTTATCTCTAGTCCTTCACAGGAAATTGATTTGTATTTTAAAGGTATTTTCCTATTTCTTGTAAATAGGTAAGCTACAGGGAGAGCTGTCGTATGTTTATGTTGACAACTTTTTTTGTGCTTGTTGATAGAGCCCATCTCCAAAGTGCCAGCGGCTGCCTCTACTTGTATTTCTCAACTGTCCCTGATTTTTTTTTCCTCATTTTTTTTTGTTCTGACCCCATGGCATTTTTTGATTCTTCTGAATAATACAAGTAAAACGATATTCGCTGTCATATGGTACTTGAACCCAAGACATTCAGCATACCATGCTGATGTCACCTGCGTTAAGCCAACATAGAACGTCTGGACAGATGGGTTTTGAGTTGTATTATTTCTGCTAGGAAACCTCCAGCATGATGATTAAGATCAAATTTTAAATATCCACACCACAAATATAGAGCAAGCCCTCTGCTTAGGCACTACTTGTAGAACAGAAAGGATAATAACTCTCATTTGGGACTTGAGTCTTAGTCACAATGCTGTTGTACTAGCCCTAACCATACAATCATTCCTAACCCGAAACTCTGTTGTAGCTCTCATCCTAAAATTAAAATTCTGTTCCTAAACCCCTTTCCCTAATCCTACAACTCCATCATAAACCCTAACCTAGTGACAGTGATTTCAGTCTGTCAACGTATGTTGAAAACTCTGAATTTTCTTTGTAAAAAACCTTTGAGGTCTTTTGCATTGCTGGAGGTGCCTGGTAAGGTGCATACCAAAAGTAGCATCGTACTCTGTTACTGGCCTGATTAGTGAGGAGTACAGGGAGGTTATAACCTCTTTTGTTCTGGATGCAGTGCCCTTACTTATGAGGTGGGCAATGCAGAAAGCATTTCTAACCAAGAAGTAAGAAGCAAGGGTTTAGCGAATAGTACTGTTAATGTATGTGCAGATTGAGTTGGTGATAACATTTTACAAATTAGTTATGTGTCTGTATATGCTATGAATATGTATGACATTGCCTCTATAAATGCAGTGTATAGCACTGCTGTTTTAAGAATGTACACTATCCCATAATGCATTCAGCCTAGTTTGGCAGTTGCTAGTGTGTTCCTGATGAGTGAAGAAGGCAATTTCATTTTTTTGCCATGATGCCACTTTGTACTGTATTAGAGCTGTATTAAAGCTGTTGATTTATAATAAATGCTGTGCATTCTGAGGACCTTTGCTGGACTTGTTTATGAGGGTGACCCCTTTGGATTAATGGAGTGCAGCAGTTTGCTTATGCAAGTCCAGCCAGCTGGATGTACTTTTCAAGTTGATGTGAATGTCGGCAACTTAATGGATTCATTGTTGTACATAGTGCAGTGGAAGTAGTAGTAGTTGAATATAAGTGCTGACTATTCAGTTTATACCAAACTGTTAATTTAATAAGCTTGCTATTACCCAATTGCTTTACAGTTCCTTATACAGTACAGTTAAACCTAATTAGCTCTTTTCCAAACAGTGATTTAGCTGTGCCTTAGTTATGTGTTAATCATGCTACTCTAGGACAGCAGTAGGTGGATCAGTACATCCTCATTCAGTTGCTGTTTTGAAATTTTTAACGCATCTTTTGCCTTTTGGTTGCTTTTTGATTGTCAGTAGGTTTGGTATACATTGTGTATTTTAGCGGTATGGTATTGTTTAGTTGTTGTTTCTTTCAAGCAGTACAGTGTGAATTCTTTGTGATCCATCTTGGGACATTAGCTTTCCTTATTCAACGCATGCAGATTACTGCTTTCAGGGCATGTAACAGTGTGCCACATTGATGTTTATCATTTTATTTACTTGATTTCCAAACTTTAGCTTTTTCCTCATGTCTCCTGTGCATAATGAGCAGCTTCCAGTGTGGGTAACTCATTTAACAAGGAATAATAACTAATGGTAAAAAAAAAAAAAACATATATGGATGCTGTATATTAAATGTAAGGCAGTTTTAAATGGAGCTGTAATCCATTTTTAAGGTGAATTTGGGTATTTGTTTGGTAGGAGTACATTGAACCATTTTGTAACTTAAGGTTTGGTAGTTTTAATGATGGTTATAGAAAATAGACTAGACTTTGGTATCTGATAACATCCATCATAATGTCAGATCATAGGAAGTTACTAGGCTATTGGCCTGAGGCCCTTATAAGTCTTGCCAAGAGTTTAGACAAGTCAGCACCCAAGGCCCCTCTCCAGCAGGGACACAGGTGGAATCCCAGTGGTGTATTTTCTGTTTTCCATCCAGTTATCCAGGTTGCGCTTAAAAAGGGGTAATGAGGTACTCTGCTTGATGTGGAGAGGGAGTCAATTCCACAGATGGGGTAGTCTCTGGCACACAAATCTGTCCTGCCAACAACTCCTATTGATGTCACAGACCAAGCCGAGGTAACGCGTGCAGGTTACTCGAGTGGAGCTTGACTTGCGGATATGCACCAGTCCCAAAGATGCCACCTTGTCAGCTGCTGCATCATGGACATTCCTTTCACTGACTTGGATGTTTCTTGAACATTATTTTCCCTGTTACAGGATAGTTAACAACTGGGTGAATCTATATGTATGTTTATGTTCACTAGAGTTGTTATTGAAGGCAGTTGAGTTCTAGTTACTGTTTTTGTCTCTGAGTACATTGCTTGAGTGTTGCTTCCTAGGAATTTAGACCAGCTACTTGTCTACCAGTTATTCAATAGGCTTAAGTGGACTGTATAAAAAGGAAGCTTTTGTTGTTAATTTTCAAACTTGCCAGTTTTTGTTGTTTTTCAAAAGTCTTTATAATTGTGATTGTACTGAGTTTCCGTACTTATTTGTGGAATATGTGTGCCATGGAACAGGGAAGTAAATTGCATAACTTGTGTTCCTATGCTTCAGCAAAGTGTCAGAGCTGCAATATGAAGCTTGCAAATGCCTTCTGCTTGTAACAAGAATTCAAATTGGTTACTTTTTGCATGTAGCATTTAAATGAATTAGTTTACTTTGGTTATTCCAGCTTGATTCAGAGGAAGTTGTTAATATGAAAGTTTATAGAGGTCCTGGATTAGCTGTATATCTTCCACAGATAACAATGTTAGTAGAAACGTTTTCCCATATTTTGTTGGTTACATTCCAAGTAGTCTGGATGATGAGAAGGGGCTGTTTTGCCAAGCAGTATTTATATCAAAAATATTCCAAAAATTCAGGTGTGTGTGTGTGTTTGTTTATGTGATGTAGATATTTACAAAATTCCATTTTTTAATGTTTTACCTTCCCCCAACTTTTATTCTGTAATGAATATTTTTTAAGACCTCTTCATTATTCTGTTTACTTTTCACACACTGGCTTCCAGGTTCACTTTTTCACCTTGCACATCCAAACAACTTGCAATAATTTTGCCATTTTTATCAACCTCATTCTTGTGAACATTTTTTTACAATACATATATATATATATATAATCGCATTACATCCATGTCTAGTACAAATTGTTGCTGTTTAAAATACATCTGTTCACCATAGTCCAAAGCCTTTTGATTTATTCCATAGCAAATAAGCATATTCCTTCTGATTTCTTAACTGCAACATTCTAGCAAAATCCATTCTTAATTTTATTATATCTGTCTTGTGTGTTTTTTTTTTTTTTTTTTTTTTTTTTAAATAATGATCCTCTCTTTCCATCTCTTAACCTTTGCTATTTATGTACATGATACTTTTTGGGCATAATGGCTTTAACTTAACAACACACAGCAAAATGGTTAAGTGCAGCTATTTTCCAAACATTTTATTTTATAGCACATTTATAATTTTAACTATCTTTAAAATTCTTCCTTTTACTTTTGTCCATCATTTCCCCGGATCTCTGTTCTTGACATTTTGCATAACAATGAAGTCTTATGCTTTGGTTCACCATAAAATGCAAATCTAGTAAGCAAACAGAACAAAACAGTGGATTTATTAATTGCACCCTCTTTTCTTTTCATGATAGACCCCCTTTACACAGGGTTCAATTGTGATCCCCAGATAAAAACAAAGAATGCAAACATTTATTTTCATAGGCCAATAGGTAAACTATATACCCTGCCCAGTAATTAAACTGCATTAAGGGAGGTCCACTTTCTTTTTCCAAATGGCACCTTTTACATGATGAGTACATTTCCTCCATTTTCCTTGCTTTATCTTTTCTTAACTCCCATCCTTGAACCACACATTCTCTTCTTCCAAAACAAATACCCAATATGTCAGTTTCTCCTGTATCCCTTTATTTTCTTCTACATCTCCATAACCTTTGTTGCTATCTTTATTTAATTCTAAACCCACTATTTTCTATTTATCTTGAAGAAAAAATGACTTTCTTTATCCATTTTTAGTCTGTGATCATCATTGTATGATCTGTATGGATATAAATGTACAGTACAGTAAGCACAGTTCCACTTATATTTCACATCTCTCTCCCACTAATCTTGCATGTATTTGTATCATAACACCATTCGTTAATAAAGCAAATCTTTTCCCACTTATAACCACTTTTCCTCATGTTTGTTTCCCAAAATAACCATTTATTATTGGAACAATTGTCGCCCCTTTATATTTCTTCTAAAACTCAGTACCTACAAACAAAATTGTACATTCACAGTTGCTTTTGGTCTACATTGACCAGGTCTTTTTAATATCCAAACTTATTTTCATGTCATTCTCTCCCCTACCACATTGAATTCACCACTGGTTAGATTTCACAAGACTTGCCCTCAGTTTAAATGACTTACTCCAGTACATCCTGCCCTGATTTCAAAAGATGTGCTTTCTGTGTAAGTGACTTACTCCGGTGTATTAGAGTAAGTCTCTTACAGACTTGCACTGAGAACAAGTCTCTTGCAACTGGGTCCCAAGCCTCTTGCATATTTACTCCATGTATTTCATTTGATTTATTAATTATGTGAGTCTCCAACGGTTTGAAATTCCCTTTTCTCCATTTTTCTATGTATACTTTAAAATGTTATTCCTTTTTTCTTTTTACTGTTTACCTTTAGTACCACTTTTTCCTGCCCTTTTTGTGTTCATTTGTGATTTGCATAACCAGTACTTCTCATCCAGTTAGAGACCCCCTACACTCCTAAGTGCCTTGTCTGATTTGGCCAAATAATCTCCTTGGCATCCTATCCCCTTTTGTCCTCTGTTACATGGTTTACTGTCCACTGTTGCATAATTTGTTGCTGTCCCACTTTGGTACTATACATACCTATTATTATGTGTATTACTGAGCTATTTCCATAATTTTGCATTTAGTTCATACCCTTCCATTGTCATCCTTCAAGCTATTTATCACAAACTGTTCTCTCTTTACTTTCACCTAACAAAAGATTTGCTTACTTCCTGCCTCTCACTGTATAATGTTATCTCCGCAAAAATCTCATCACTTTTTTCCATATTTTTCCATTGTATTTATTACTTTCTCTACCGTTTAAGGTATATGTTAATTTCCTTCAATTTGCCATGGTCTTTTTGTGTCTACTTTCTACTTTGTATATGCAGTACTTTGTACAACTTTTTTCATTTTATCCACCACTTACCCCAAGTATTACAGTAAAAAAGTCTTTCGGCTTTTCCCAGTTAGGGGTCGCCACAGCTGAACTTCTGTCCGCTAATGATTGGCAGTGGATTTTTACGGTGCCGAGTTGCCAGCCTGACACTCAGCCTTCAAAGGAGGCACACCCATTTACGCATACACCCACCTGCATGTCTTTAATGTCACTTGACAACTGAGAGGACATGCAGAGTGCGCACAGCAGGCGCTCCAGCCGAGAGTCGAATGGGAGAACCTCTTGCTGTGAGGTGACAACGCTAACTGCTGCACCCAAGTATTACAGTAATTGCATTAAATCCATGAGCTCTTTCCATATAATCTCTGTCTCTTGCATAAGCCACTCATGAGTCACACTGTTTTATTCTTGTTGCCCAATACAGTTTTATTGTGATGTTCTTCAGACTTGCTATATGCTGCAGTTCCTTTGCCCAATGAAATTTTATTTTCTACACACTTGCTATATGTTGCAACATGACCAGATCAGAAAGTACTGCTTCAGCGTAAAAAAAAAAAAAAAAACTGTACAGGCCACTAATTAAAGTTTTTTTTTTATCTCCTGAAGAGGTCTTGCCTTACTTTTTTGTAAAAGAACTTTCTTTTCTTAAACATAAATTTCTAACATGCCTGTTGCCATTCCTTCTTGTCTGCTGAGTCTTTTATTTGTTTCTGTCTCAAATTAATGAAAGTCCTCATTCCTTTTAATAGATTCATATTTAGAAACTGAAGTACTGTATTTTCAATATCGTTAGCAGCTCTTTCCTGCCTATAGACATTGTAAATGCATACAAATTATTATTACCAGATCACATCTGCTGCCACACATCTTCCTAGACTCACAACAGTTGATTCTTAAAACTTAATGTTTTTCTCAGTCAAAACTATATTTATATTGGAACATTCATTTTCTTGTTGACCGCATACATATTTGTTGCAATAAATTCTTCAGCCATTCCAATATTTTAAAGGCCTAAAAATTAATCCATGTAGAAACCAGCACCCACCTCATAATAGCTTTAATACTATTCACATTCAAGAAGTGCATTGCCAAATCCCTCTCATTTTTCATTTCTTAATTTTTGTTTACTTTTGTTTTTATGGACACTTAATCATTTACTTTTGGAAAATAATTTTTAACATTTATACTTATCGTCTCCGTCGCTGTATATGTTAACAATGCTGTATATTTATTGTCACTGTAAACTCTGACTCCCTGTTTATTTCCTCCATGTGTTTTCTTTCCTCCCCTTGTGCATTTGTTAGTAACAGCTTTATTACTTATATTTTTCCCAAGCCACCATCATGGAGTAGAGAGAAAAAGCACTATATGCAGCACAGTTGACCTGGGTTTGATTAATAGCTTAGGCATCTGGAGAGCTGCCAGGGATGGATAGATGTGTGGATGGGTGTGCCCATCCCTGGGAGGAGTAGAGGGCAGTTACTGGGGTATTTTCATGCAGGATCCCTGTTGGAGGTTGGGGATGTGGAGGTGGCATGGTCTAAGCAGGGGAATGGTCTAAGCAGGGGAATGGGTAACATTTGCTGGGATGTTGAAGACGTGGGGTGATAGGCCAACATGTTCCTATTGCATGTCTGCCCCACAGACAATACAGTTAATATGCTGGAGGGGGAAACGAGGGTAGATCCAGGATGACCTAAGCTCCTCACCAGCCCCCAGTTGTATCATATAAAGAGTATTGGGGAGTTTAGGAGGGGTAAGTCAAAGTAAACTTTGTCATTCAAACCCACACACAGTGAGAGTTAAACTAAATTACATCTTTACTGGGTAAGTATCCTCAATAAAGAATGAGGATACTAGAGTGTACCCAGAGATGATCATCTGCATGGGGGATATTATAATTTTCCCATAATTTCAGATGATTACTCGCTCGCTCTTTCTCTGTCCCTTCTATACCTTTTAATTTTCTGTTCTGTATGTAGTTTCTCACCCCATTCCTCAAAATCTTTCTCAAACCAAAAATGTTGGTGACTTCCAAACTTTCTGCAAGATACTTTGCAATCAGTATTGTTAACATCTCGTTAACTCACATTGCTTTAGTTGTTGTTGTTGTTTGTCTTTTCGGCTTGTTTGTGGAGACACAGAGGGTCAAGGACAGTCAGGTATGTAATGGCATGGTAAGCCAGACAGAGATTCCCTCAAAAGTCTACAGACACTAAAGTTCTAGGAGCTTCCAGCCTGTATTGGTAGCTCAGGGACTTTAGGCCTATGATCATTTTGGTTGTGAACCTTTTGGAGTCTTCTTGTCATGCATGTGGAGTGGTTTTCATGGTTGGGGACTTATAGCTAGCGATGGTATAGTGGGGAATTTACCTCTGGCCAGTTAGACATGGAGTAGCAAGTAAGTCATCCTGCTTGACCAATCTAGAGGGGGGCGATTGTTTGTTTTTTATATAAATGGAAACACCTTTTCCTTTCATTTTTTTTCCTTTTTGGAGGGTGGTCTGAATGTGTGGTAGGCATTGTAGCCTTGCACTGCTGGGGTCCTTTCCGCAGCCTTGAACCATGTCTCTGTAACTGCGTGGATGCAAACATTCTCCAGGGCAAGGAGAGCTTCCAGGGAGTACAGTTTTGACTCCTAGCATCGAGCAGTAGTACCTTCAGCATTAAATTAGAAGAATTTGTTACATTGGTAGGTCTGTTGGTTGGAACTGCCTAAATAAAAGGCACTATGGGGGTGGCTAATTCCTTGGGCAGTATTTGAAAACCTGGCAGAGCCAGGTGCAGTTCACATCTGGTAAAGCAGCATGGTCTGTTGATTGTGTCATCCCAGGCTGATAAATACTGGATCCCCTTAGAATGACACCAATAGCTAAGCCAGTTATTGAGGTCAATCATTTTCTGTTTGTATTGTGGTGTAATTCTTGGTGAGGGTCGAATGCTGTTCAGTGCGTGGCTTATACCAGCCTATGACACGTATTCAGAGATGTCCGTCATGTCTGTTTTGATATAGTCCATGGGGGAACACTTTATAATTTCGAAATACTGAAATGTCGAATTTCAGTATCTCAAGACTATAAAGCCGAAATGTTGAAAATATAGTGAATTTGAAAATCTCGAATTCACGGTTATGGACTTACGCTATGTTGTTTCCAGGTTTGTGGTTTGATGGTGTGCGGTGTCGTGTGTGGTTCTAGGTGGTAAGTGAGTGTTTTGTAAAGGTTTTGAGTGGGAGGTAGAGTGTATGTGAGTGTGCTGATATGTTTGATGTGTGTGTGAGGGACTGGAGAATATGGGGTGTGACTTTGCTTTTGTTTCTTGTATGTGCGATCTTGAGTTAGTATATATAAGTAGGGGGGTGGGGGTGTAGGGGGGCTTGCCCCCCTGCTTGTGTGTGTATGAGTTGTGTATGTGTGTAGGTTTGTGTTTTTAAATTGTGATGTGGGTGTTTTGGTTCCAGGGAGGCTTGCCCACAGGGACTATGACTGAGTTATACTGGTACTTGTGATTGAGTGACCTGAATGCCTGTGTGATCTGGCGAATCCTGGCCCCTGACAGGCACCTAGCTGTAACCCTCTCTTTATCCAACCTGGTGAGGCGGGCATATGTGTGTCTCATGATGGAGTCACCTATGACCAAGATGTTTGAATGTATGGTGTTTCACCTCAGGGGCTTGCTTGTGGAGGTCTGCGATGTTTATATTTATGTGTAGTCATTGATGTTGACTTGGTTTTGTTTGCATGTCATTTCTGAGTGCAGCTTACAGGCGTCTTCTGAGGTTTCGGTAAGTTACTTGTGAGTACCTCTGCATATGTGGGTTTATGTGTTAAGACCTTATTAGTGAGGTGAAATGATGCAAGTTTGCTGACATCCTGTTTGTCATTTGATTTGTCAGCATGTGAGAGTCGTGTCTCAATTTTTATAGTGCAAGTATGTCTCATATACTGTGTGTGTGTGTTTTGTTTCAGGATGAAGTGGTTGTCAGTATACATGAAACAATTGCTGCATTACTTCAGCCAGGCTGGCCACAGAGATAGCAGGAAAGTGCTTATCCATGGTTTCAGTTTTTTTACTATGGGTTTAACCAGGGAGAAGAGTGGGGAGATGCAACTGGACTGGGATAATAGCACATGGATGAAGAATGAGTGCTATACTTGGTGTGAACTGCAGCTATCCAACAAGATGATGCTGCTCTTTGCGCAACTCAGATGCTTCAAGAGCAGCAGGAATACTGGTTTACAGAGATAGTTATTCTAAGTGAAATTTTGACTTGAAAGCATTTGCATCTGTACAGGGCACTGCTAACTGTCTCTGTGTGGAACACAGCCTAGCGCAAACACTGGGCTTAGAGTCAGAAAAACAAGTTTTACAACAGCAAGGCCTACAGACCAATCAGGAAAACACACCGTAAGCTTTCAACCAGCAGCCTCCAACTCGGATAGGTTTGCTACAGCACACTTCTGCCATCAGAGTGCAGTCAGAAAACCATGTTAAAGCTAAAATGCTGGTTTTAGAGCTCAAGTGCAAAGAAAACGCACAATTGAGATAGCTCTGTAAAAGTAGCAGACACGATATAAATAAGTACTATAGCAGCAGTGGAAATAGTTCAGAGTTGAAACTCCTCCTAAAGTGTGAAGGATATACCAATTAATACAGGATTCTTTTGAAATGTAGTGAAAATAATCCGCAGAAGTGCTAATACTTTCTGCATTGCTTTTGATATTACCCTGTAGGGAGTTGAGTCTGCTAAATAATTTAAGGAGTTTATTTTTGGTAGTGGAACACCAGAATGGTTAGTTTGATACTTGGTTCTGGTAGGTACTGTTAGCTCCTATGCATTTTTCTAAGTGGGTGTATAATTCCTTAGTGAAGTTTGCTGCTGAGTACAGCGGAGGTGCATTAAATTTGGTTATTTTGTCAGAATAGGTTGAAGATGGCATGTTTGTAGTCCTATAACATCATTGGGGTTTGCTGTAGAAGCTTTTGAGAGTTTTAAAGGAGAAGGTCACACGTTTATGGTCAGACTTCATTGGGGAAGAAGATACCAGAGGAGCAGTGCAAAATACACCCATATTTGGAGAAACTGAGTCAAGAACGGTAAGCTGTATCATCCCTGTTGGTTTATTTTCCAACTGCTCAAAGGAATCCTATTTGGACACATCCTACATTGGAGAGAGAGATGTCCTATTGAATGGCAGATAGGTGACTAACAGGAAGATCATTTAGACAAGTGAGGAATCTTACATGGTCATCAGGAGATGAAGGTGTTCTGAAACAAGCTATTGATTGATACATAGAGTAGTCTGTAGCTTAAGTTCAGTTTTAGGAGTGTCTTAAAGACCTGCCTGGAGGAACTTGTGTTCCTTTACACATATGGAGACTCCACTGCGGTTGTATTTTGGTTTGAAAATATGAACAGCACAAAACCTGGTTTAAAGGGAGTGCTTTCTTTATATTTAAACCAAGTTTCAGTAACTATACAAATATGGATGTTTTCCAAATCCACGAGTACATCAAGATCAGGCAATTTATTGTTTAGACTGGTATTGAGGAGAGCCACCTTTTAATGGAATCCACTTTTAGGACTGTTAAGTTGGAATGCCCATTAACTGGACTCTGCCTAAAAAAGGCAGTAAGGGACAGTGAAGACCTTCTCCATTATGCAGAAGCCTTGAAATAGAGGTGCAAGTTATGTTTAGCAAAGCAAACCAGACTGACAGGCATCTTGCCCCATGCTAACATGTAACAGCATTCCTTGGAATAACACTTACTAGTTAACCAGATATTGAAGGTAGTTTTGTATCAAGACATCATTCGCAATGAAGGATGACTCCACTCAGGAGCAGGGGTGTAGCCAGAGATTTACATTTTGTACTCTAACCTAATGTTGCTGCCCCCACTACCCACTTGTCATTTTAAAAATGTACTCCGCCCTCAACATGCTTCCCCCAGATACATGGGAAGAAGTACGTTATTTTCAACTGTTACAATTTATTTCCATAAAAAGCTACTTTTAGAGGTGTATTCCTTTTGCACAAGAATTCTTTGTGAATATTCATTAACACAGTTCTAAATATTCTGTGTTTTTTGAGTGTTGACATTTGCAAGAGATGCTCAGAAAAAAAATTACTCATTTCAGTACACTGAGTATGCCTAGCTACACCCTTGCTCAGGAGTGTCTTGACTGCATTTGTAACATGCACGGAAAGTTTTGGTTTGTCCCATGCACCACTACCACATCATAGTTTGGGTCCTTAAGGCCCTTGTGATGGTAGAGATTCCAGCGGCTGACAGAGAACTCATTTTAACCCTGTCCTTGTCTAGCCTTGTGAGGGACAAATCAGTGTGCCTGAGAATACAGTCACCAATAGCTAAAACATTTCTGGTGGTGGCTGTTGTTGCCCAAATGTTATAAATTTGGGTTGTTTTGATCAGGGTGATTCTCAGTCATAGTTATGCATGAGATAGACAAGTGGCCTTATTTTTGCTGTGACTTAATCATTCCTAAGACCTCAAATAAATGAGATTAAGGGGAGAGGCTCTGCAAAACTTATACTTTTTGTGTTTACTGGTGACAGCCAATAAAAGAGGAGAGAGAGCAGGACTTATTTTGACAAATCATCTTAAAGGGTGGACAACAAGCAATCCATTAGGTTTCAGAATACAACAAGAACAGGATGGGAGGGTGAGAAAAATCTTATTTTCTTAGTTCTGTTGCTAATTCTCCTGGAACTGATTTTAAGCAGTCACAACCCCTGAACTAGCCTGCTTTTCACAAGAAAGAAATTAAGGTTTAATATCAACAGTTAGACCACTTAAATGTTAAAATGTAATGCAGCTATTTTACTGGAATTACTAATATAATAGGTTCCTGTCAATTACAACACTTTTTCATGGATTTACTTGTCTCCTAAACACATTGTTAAAGACTTGATTGGTGATGATGTATTTTGAGCAAGCCATATGATCTTGATCCTGCTGAAGCAGATGGAGCTAATAGGTGCGGGAAGTAGTAGTTGTAGAACAAGATTAGTGTATGGAGGCATAAGTCCTGGATGTCCTGCAGTTAGAGCATGCTTGTCAAAGATGCATTGTTGTAGTGAGAACTTTACATGGCTAGTTTACTGGTAAGGTGCTAAAGGGTTGGCTGCTGTATTACTTTTATAGGTAACAGAGGTGAAAGGTCTAGAAGAAAAATACACACTTTTATGGATGACTTGTATGTGGCAAGGTTGATGTACAAGATGGGAAGAAGCAAAAGCTTTGGAGAGCTGATGAGTTTGGAATAAATAACTGTTAAGGCAACTTCAAGTTTTGTACAAAAATGCACAGAATAATGTATGGAAACAATTATTCAAGAGGCAAACATAATGCAGTAGTGCTAATTAGGGAGAAAAGAATTGGGGCTTTAACAGTATCCCATGACCCAAGTCATGATGGCAGGTTTTGGGAGACCAGTAACAAGGGTAAGGGATCAGGGAGCATAAGAGGTGGAGAATGTCACCAGGAGTAATCGAGAAGTTGCATAGGTGGGCAGTCAGCTCAAGTGACTACTGGAAGAAGTGTGTACACCCCTGAAGATTCCATGTTTGCAAGGATATGCTGTGGATATGTCCAGATGAAAAAACGTACAGGCCATCAACCCTGACATGTTGGTTTTATCATCACAAACTGCTTTTCATTCCCTTTAATACAATCCAAACTGCCACACATAAAGAAGTGTGTGTGTGTGTGTGTCTCTGTCTCTTGTCTGTAGTCCTTGTAATCTCAATTTCCTTTTAAGTACCTGCTGCATCATCTGCTGGCCTGAAGAGTCATCCTAGAAAATGCTGTGGATGCGGATGGTGGCAATGCTACATCGGAAATCAAAGCTTTAACAAACCCAACTAGGGCACTGATTAGGCCACTGGTTTCAAACTGAAGTAATATCAATAGACGAAGACTGTATGCAAATAATATTAAGCTGTCTGTTGTCTATGATTGCTGATTAACCAAAGCAAACCCTTTAGAAGCTGTTATCAACCAGATGTTTATAACTGATAAGAAATGTTTAGTAACTTCCAGCTAATAAAATTGAGATGAGAGGAGTCCTCTGAAAGATGTACTAACACTTTGCACAGATAGTCATAGAAAGCAAAAATTTATAAGAGTTCTGCCATTTGTAAGTCATGGAGAGAGAGAAGGAAGTAGTGACCTTGCTGTGCAATGTATTGAGGACATGGGTAGTTCTGTTGGATGAATATAGATTTTGAAGTATAACTAGTTAGGTGATGATGCAGAGACATGAGCACTGCATGGAGGTTGGTGGTGTTTTTTGTCTCCATTTTTTTAAGTGAAGTTCGACTTTAAATGGTGTGATATCCATGACAGAAGCTGAAGGTATAATAATGAGAGAATAAAGTTGATTTCTATTTTCCCCAATAAAAAGGAAGAGGGTGTGAAGTCTTAAGTAAATTATAAAAATGTGATGTACAGGAAAAAAGCACAATTTGCAGGCAAATAACATAAGAAAATATACATATTTCTCATTTAGTACATTGGAACTGTTCTCCAATTATCTTTGCAACTGGAAAGCTCTATTTAGTTGTAATTGTCCTCTCATTTGTTAGGCAGGTAAGAGAACATACTGGGTAGGACACTTGTCCTTCGTGTGATGCCAGAATGAATATTTGAAAGCCTGTGAAATTAGTGTGGGCATTGCACAAGATGATGAAGGGAATTATCATGGAACTTTTATTTTCAAAGACTTGGGAAACCTTGTCCCAACCCATTGTGCTTTTGTACATGCACCCTGTTGAGAGAGTGATCCCTACCCCCACCTCTAAATGAATTTATATCTGTCTATACAACATGCAAAGAAATATCCAGTCACAAATGGTCAGAATACAGCTGAAATGCGTTTAATTTATAAAAACTTTCACTTGTAGAAATATACAATAAAAACAAAGTGCATTCGTTCCCACAAATTTATATTAAGAACTTCACCAGACAACCCACAGCCCCATTCTTTTCATAATTTATAGTAAAATGTTCTACCACATACTAATTAATTCACAAAAGACACATCCCCTTAAAGGAACCCGAACTCTCCAAGCAAGTCATTTACTTCAATTAAAAATCATCTCCTCTGTGCTTTTAATTTCAATGCACTCCTAACTGACACAATCTCATTCAAGCCCGACCAGTATCTTGCATTCAGATGAATCTGCCAGGCAAGCTCCCGTTTCTTTAATAATAATGGCCAAGCTCCCCCTCTTTCATTCAACTCCATGGCTTCCATAATCACAAACTTAAATGAATGCCCTGGGTATTCACCACTATGCTTAACAAGTGCATTAGTTTCTATTTTTTATTTCTATGATCCCTCATATCCTCACCTATCCTGCTCCATTTTCCCTGTACAATAATAGTCACACTGACAGCATAGGGCTCAGTACACCACCCTTTGGGTGTCACAGGAGAACTTGCCATACATTTTAAATTTCTGTCCATTTAGTTTTACCTCACTAGTTTCCAAAATGTATTGGCTATTTCTTTACATGTTGTTTGGTTGGTGCTCTGGTTATATCTGTCTATCCAGCTTACTGTCATCTGGCGAAAGAGTTCAATGCTTATGCACCATGACATAATTAAAATAAACTCAGATTTGAAGATAAATAGAAGCACAATATTTGGGTCCACAGTTGGCTGCATTCTCTCTTGTTGGCAAGGGATGGTGAGATGGTACCTCCCTTTTGGCATCTTTTTCAGAGGTGTCAAAAACTGAATCTAGCATTTGTCTTGCCAAATATTCAAATTACTTAAAACTTGGAAACATTGCCTTCCCTCTACGGAGACCAGCTTCCTTCAAACAGCACTTAAGATTGAACACAAGTGGTGCAGTAGAAATGACCTTGCCTTCCGTGCCTGACACTTTGTGAAAATAATGTTCTAAAAAATGCATTATACAGTAGTCACAGCCAACAGCTAAAAGTTGACAAAGTAGTAATGACTCTGGAATTTTTAGCCTTTCATTTGATACTAATGTAGTTGCTGCCTTCTTTTCAGAAATTGAGAGCTGTACCAGAGAAGTAATGCTTCCCCCTTATGCAGCTCTTATCAGACCACTTTATAGCATAATACACACTCTCTCTACTGTAACCAGCTTAAATTCCATGTAGTGCAGTTGGAAGAGGTATAAGGTTTACTGCCATGGAGAATCAAAGGGCATCTGGGTTTGCTATATACTGGAACAATGTTTTCTTATTTGCATGTTACTTCTTCCTTAGGGGAGACCTGTGCCTGATGTGTAGAGCAATATGCTATCTCTTCTTTGTATCTTATTGCATTTTTGGAGCAGACTTGAGCCCGATGTACAAGAGTATTCATTTGCTACCTTAAATGCTTTGCTTAGAATGTCTCCTCCTCATCACTTGGTGGTTGGCTAAAATTAAAATCAGTCTATACCATGAAATGCTTAGACTTCATATCCCAGACATTCATGTCTAAGGAAATTAACTTCCTTTCTCAATTAAACTCCATTCATCCAGTCATACCTTCTTGAAGGAATTTGACTGCATGGCCACCCACAAATCCCAACATAGGATGCAGGGCATTACGTTCCTTTGTAGCTGGGAGAACTTGAACAACTTCTCCAATTGTATGATAAGATGCAGGAGTATAGATAGCTTTATATTTGAAACTTTCCCTTTGTCTAACTCCTTCCTTTTACCTATAATGTTCCATGCTCATCATTGCTGACTAAAACTTAATTTGCAGACTAGGAACCTCTCCGAAATACCACTAAGCTATACAATTTGTTTGTGAGGGAAAAAAACAATTCTAGACTTGCAGTTTCTGCACATTGGTATGTCAGTCATTTGCAATCTGCATATTTTTTATCAGGTCAAATCATTCCTTTTCTTGTAACTTTTTGATGAAAAGTAGATTCTGCCTTCCCTTAGGCCAGTGCCTTCCACCTTACCTTTTTGTTCAGCTTCTCTTAAAATTTGACTTTTCTTTGTCACTGTCTCTATCTACTATTGCTGCATTTTATTGTGCAACCAAATTATTTTTTTGTGTTTTCTCCAGGCACTTTTGTTTTGAGTTGTGTGTTTTGCAGTTAACTTGTACTTGTTACTGCTAACTGTTAAATTATTTAAACTGGCAAAGTGGCCAAACTCGCAACATACTACTGTATCCGTTATACTTTATTGCAGTAGACATATATTGCCAAGCAGTTATAATATCTGAGTTACGTTAATTCTGTTATAACATAACTAGAAAAAAGTCTTTGCTTTTCACAAACTGTGTCTTGCCTAGGATCAATGTACACTTGATCAAAACGGCCCTCCAGAAGAGCAAACAGTGTCCAGCTTGTATACACTTTTAGAAAGCAGCAAGCGTTGTTTTTTAGTGTTTTTGTGGTTTACATGACTGATTTTTTTTTGTTCTATGTTATCTTCGCATCGGTTGAAGTGTCTGTATTTTCTTTCTTTCATTTCTTCACCTGGAGACGCGCAAAAAATGCTTATTATTTCCTTTTAAAATATCAAATGTCTCAACAGTTTCCTTCTTTGTATGCTCCAATTTGTCATCACACATAACAGGATGCCAATTTACCGTGACAGTTTAAGCCCGCAGCCACGTTTTCATAAGCTAAACTAGATATGTTTTCTTTTTTTCCGTGAACCATCTATACACCACATATATTCACAGATAAGCTAAACTAAGCATGTTTTATATTTTTTTACAAAATTGTTCTAACAGGTGTCTGACACATAGCTGCTGTGCTAAGCACATACTTTCCACATCTATTTTTGACTTTGCAGTTCAAGCCTTGCATGTTACATTTCTTAACTTTTGAAAAAGAGCATTTTCTTTTTACATTATTTCAAACCTTGTATTGAAGCAAACTTTTCTTTTGCATTATAGCAAACATTTCTTATCTCAAACTTTGCATCAAAAGCAAACTTTTTTTTTACATTATTGCTTGGGGGAAAATATTTTACTTTATATAATACCTATCCATTCCCCATTTTTTTTTAATTAAGCCAAAAAAATGCAATCTACAGAAAAAATGCGGTCCTCTGTACTTAATACAATTTCTACATTGTTGATGACAGTTACTTGATTAATAGTTTTATTAATGCAGATTTTAACATGCATAGAAATTGTAGATAAAAAGATAATGACAATGAAGGCAATCAATGCTGTGATTATAGTACCCCATCAACCTGAAAACAGTCCGCTTAACCAATCGGACTACTCTGTATTCCATGTTTTCCTGGATTTCAAGGAATCCTCAGCAGTTCTTTCCAAATGTTGCCACACAGATTCTGATTTATCAGGAATAAATGTACAGCATTCTGCTCCCACCAGAGACCATACCCCTCCCTGGCTAGCAAGCAAGTATTCTAAAGCCATTCTGTTCTGGAGACCATTGTCCCCATTGCTACCATCTCCTCTGTCATATCTGAGATAGCTCCATAAGTTGCATATGCTAATACTTCCATCAGCTTTGCAACTTTCCATAATTCCCATATTGCCTTACCAGCACCATACCAGGGAAAGATCCCAGCTCCTGAAATAACACCATCTCCTATGTCCAACTGTTTTATCCCAGCTCCTGAAATAACACCATCTCCTATGTCCAACTGTTTTGCTCCTGATGTCCAACTGTTTTAAGTCTTGGAAAAACTATCATGAACCTCCCTCTTTTTCCTGTCATTTCTTAACATGTTCTCCAGTAATGTGTGAGTAATTCTCATCATTGGAACTGCATACCCTATATAACAGGATCCCCGCCATACTATTGGTAGCCATTTGTAAGCATTCTTTCCACGCATGAAAAAGAACCCTTCTGTCAGAATTGTAACATTCTCTTGGTCCATTGAATTAGTCATGGCATCACTCTTGGAATATTTCATCCCTTCTTTAAAATAAGTATTATGTGTTAACTCCCATACTCTTTATTTTATTGACCCCTCCATGATACTTAAACTTTTCACATGACCAGAGCTGGTGTAAAGTGACGGAATAGTTACAATTGCTAATACCAACCCTGATTGTCCCTCTCTTTTGAAAATAGAGTATTCCTCTTTCTGTTTCCATCGTGTAAATGTTCTTTTATGGTTGATTGTTTTATGACTCTATTACTCTTTAAACATAAATCCCATATCTGTAACCTCTCCAGGGACTGCATGTAATGGCATTTTCCCTCTGTAAGGAATGTGGCTGCAAACCCAACAATTTGACTTGTGTGCCTTTGCAAACAAATTTTCATGGCAAAAAAATGTACTGAAATCAGGTATCCAATCATGATGCCCCTGTTCTCGCAATCTGTTGTATCTGAGTATCTCTCCCCATTGCATATATTTTTTTCTTTGCAACTTTTTATTTTCATTTTCTTTTGTATTTGCATCTCTTTTTTTGGATTGCCTTGTCCTGTCAATACATCTTTTGTATTTGCATCTCTTTTTTTGGATTGCCTTGTCCTGTCAATACATCTTTTTTATAAACAGTGTATACAATATCATCAGAATGTATATGATTAGTAGCATGCACCCCCAAAGCTTGCATTTCCATGTGTCGGGTCTAGTCTCCTCCGTTTTTCCTGGCTTCCTTCCAAATGGGAATATCAGCATCTAGAAACAAATTTAAACAGACTGTTACTTTCCTAACCAACATGGTGTGTTGCTTTTGCTTGGATGTCCCCTGTTTTCTAGGATTAATCTTTTCCTTGTTTACTTTTTGCACTCTGTATACTTTTTGCACTCTGTATACTAATGGCCCTATCTGTTCTGTCACATCCTAAGGACCCTGCCAGTTTCTATCTCATGGTCCCCCTTTCTGGAAGTTTTCTGTAAGCATCTCACCTCCGCACTGTAGTTTCATTTCCTCAGGAAGCACTGGCATTTCCTTCCACAGACTGTGACTGTTCTCTGGTTATAGTGTGACACACCCTCTGTATATCTTTCAACCATTTTTGGTGTTCTACTGCTGTCCGTAATGGTCTGTTATCCACCGTTTCTGGGTCACAAGGAAGTATGAGGGGCATTTTCCTCCCTATCATCACCTCAAAAGGGGAAATTCCTGTTTTACTCTTAGATGTAGCCCTAATGCCTAATAGAATACCTGGCAAATATTTCACCCAATCATTGCCTTTTTCCAAGCATGTCTTTTTTAACCTTTCTTTGATTGTCCTGAGTCATCCTTTTAACAATTTTGTTGGTCTGTGGATGGTACAGAACATGAAACCTGTGCTGAATCCCCAACAATTTGCACAAATGCCACATTATTTGTCTTGTAAACTGGGGTCCATTATCTGATTCTATAACCCGAGGCCATCCACAATGAACAAAAATGTTTTTCCATAATGTCTTTGCCGTGACTTTAGCTGTCATACTCTTGGTGGGAATTACTTCTACCCACTTTGAAAACACATCAACCACCACTTACCGATATCTGTATCCCCCTTTCACAGCTGGAAGTGGCCCTGCATAATCTACCTGGAAAGCATACTATGGTCCATCTGCCACTGGTACTCTATGCAAGTGAGATTTCTTTACATTTGTATTACTTTGTAGACAAACCAAACATCCCTCTAATACTGTCTTACACAGCATTTGTAGACATGGATTCCACATCTT
Organism: Protopterus annectens; assembly: GCF_019279795.1. Lineage (NCBI taxonomy): Eukaryota > Metazoa > Chordata > Ceratodontiformes > Protopteridae > Protopterus > Protopterus annectens. The sequence continues at coordinate 158,755,300 of NC_056727.1, read as the reverse complement.
CTGTTTCACTATACTGCATAACTTCTCTGTACCTATGTGGCCCAAAATCTTGTCATTATATTCGACCAACTGTCTAGGTTGATCTCACGGGACATATGGTATTTTTTTCTTTCCGTCTGGCATTGGATAGACGCGAACTGCCTGCATCCCCTTCCCGCATACACCTGTCCAGTTCTTCAGAAATCCCTTTCTGTTTTTGAAGGGTTACCAAATCCTGTATTTCTACAGGTGTAGTTTTTTCAACTGACATTACATTGTCTGCGTCTCAAAATACTCATGTAGGTCTAGCCACTCACCTGTTTCAGCTGCTTGTTTTGCCTTGCCAGCCACCAAAGCATTTCCTCTAGCCTCTTCTGTGTTACTTTTTTGATGTGCTTTGGTTTTTGATGTGCTTTGGTTTTTGATAATACTAAACATTCCCTGTAAATTGTCCTGGGTAATCAATGCCCATAACTCCTGTAGTAGTGGAGCATATGTGTAAGTGTAAAGAATTTACCACATAGGCACTCTCACTGTATATATTGACAGGTTCAAAATGTTGTAAAACATATTTTACTGCTTCTAATTCTGCCCTTTGAGCTGACATATAACCTGGCAGTTTCTTCAGAATAGGCCTTTGGCGGTTCTTGGGATTACTGCATTTCCCGTCAGATAGTTTCCATCTTTCCAAAAGCTTGCCCCATCCACATAAACTGTGGGTAAGCTACTTTGGAAATGTGCATTTAAAGGTGAGGCTTCTGGGTGTTCTAACCTCTGAACACAATTATGGGTTTTTCCATCGTAATTGACAAGATCTGAAAGATAATATTTGTCCCTTGTTTGTAGTTGTACATTCTTGGTACTGACTACAGTCATCCATTTCCCAAAAATGGTTTAACTCATCCCTTCTGTGATTTTATTCATTTCTGTTGAATTTAGTAGAATCTTAATAGACTGATGCGGTGTCTGCACAATTATTTTTGAAAAGACTGTCAAGTATTCCATTTGTTTGATTCCCCAATAAATGGCCAACAGTTGTTGATTGCATGGGTGATACTCTTCTCAACAGGGGTTAACTTCTGGTTGCAGAAAGTCACTGGTCGGAGTGTCCTTTCTACCTTTCCCTCATTTTCCTGAGGCCAGTATTGCAGGAGAACTGCTGAAATGGTCTCATTTCCTGCAGCTGCCTGCAAAAATAAACTTTGCCTATCATCAGGTGCTACTAGTTCAGTGGCCTGTGACATTTTTTCTTTAGGAGTTCAAAAGCCTCTTCCTCCTACTCTCCCCATTTCAAATGTGGTTCTCCTTTTGATCAACTAACATTTTATATAGGGGCACAGCAGCTGCTGCGTAATCTTCCTGAACTCCTCTGTTATAGTTCATAGTCCCTAGAAATTTATGCAGTTCTGAAATGGTCAATGGCTGAGGCAATTCAGAATTCCTTTTACTCTCTCCTTAAAAGGAGATCTGCCAGTGGGACGGACTATTGTTCCCAAAAACGTTATGTCCTGTGAAAAGACCTGAACCTTTTCACTGTTTTGAATCCTGCATCCTGTAGTGTATTTATAACTTTTTTAAAAGTTTTGCATGCTGTTCTACCATTTCTGATTGAATGAGGATGTCATCAGTGTAATAAATGACACTGTCATCTGTCTCTTAAGGGTTTTAAAATTTCCCCTACAACTAGGTGTAAAATCACAGGGCAATTTTGAAGTCACTGTGGCTATTGTGTCATTACATACTGTTGATTGTCAAGGGTAAAAGCAAACCGTTGCCAATCTTTCTTTTGTAAAGGGACTGCAAAAAAAAATCCATTGGCTAAATTAATGACTGTGAACCCTTTACTTTGAGGTTTTATTCTTGCTGCCAATTCCGGCACCCCCGGAACCAAGTGTGCACAGTGGGTCGTGAATTGATTAACTTTGCGTAAAGCAATAACTAATCTGTAGCTTCCATCCTTTTTTTTCACTGGCCAAATTGGTGAATTTCTGGGAATGACCTTTCTGTATAATGCCTGTCTACTCCCATTCTTCTATACACCTTTTCATATCCTTTTCCACTTCTTTGGGAATTGGATATTGCTTCTGAAATGGCAGAATGTAATCATTGGGACTACCTACACTGACCGGCACTTCTAATTTACTACAATCTGTCTTTGAAGTAGCCCATAAGGGCTGAGATTGTTTGTCCCGCATCTGAGTGTCTTTTGCCAGTCTTTTTTTGTACTTGTCTACATCTATTACAAAACAGGAAAATTGTTTAACAGCATTAGGTGTGTCATCTTCACTGGTGGTCCACAAAGCCGACTTTACTAAGATATCTACCCCGAGAATTGTTTCACAGCTGAAATTCATAAGAAATGTGCCCTCCACTGGAGTTTCATTTTCTGTGAACTTATTTTAACTGGTTTGCTAGCCATAGTCATGCAAGTGCTGCCATCAGAACCTTTAATATAGGATTGCTTTAGTGGATTAACAGGCAACTGTTTGTTAGTGACAGAGACTGTCGCCCCAGTGTCAATTAAGACATCCTTCCATAATGTCCTCTCCACCCATACATCTACTAATGGACATCCATCCTTTCTGCATTTGAAAGTAGTCAGAAAAGTTACCTGGATGGGGGGGTACACCCCTAATCGGAATCAAATTTGCTTTGATCAATTTATCCTGGATACGTTTCTAATTACACAGACACGTTCTGTTCCTCTCTGACTGACTGTTCATGTCATCACTGTCTAGAGTGTATTTTGTACTTTCTATTTCACGTTTTATTTCCTGACCCATGCCATAAGAAGGATTATATAGTGGATTTTCTGTGTATTCTACAGGACATGCCTTATTTTCCCCTGTATCATTTTGACTTTGATCGTTTGTCATCATTTATGCCTCTCTTTTCTTGAGTTTGTTGTCTAGATTTTTGTTTAGAAAAATCAGTATTTTCTGTATATATACCTTTTTGTATTTGGCTTGCTTTCCATCGTTTATAATATGGGCAATTTTGTTTAATATGAGCAATTTTTTTATAAGAAAAACATACCACTTGTTTTCCTGAACTGCCTTGTGTATCTGCCCTTACCATTGGTGGAGCAGAAGCTGCTCGTGGTTCCCCCTGTCCTTTCATCACACCACCTACTACATCCTCTTCCTTTCCCAGTAATGTCAACATTTTGTTCACCCTCTACACAAAAGATATTGTGTGTGTATGTAACTTTCCATCACCCCCATTGTCTTACCTCATATGAGTTTTTGAACCACTTCTTCAAAGGTCTTGGACCGTAATTCATGAATGTATTTATTGTCACCCGGTACTCCTGTTACCTGTTTTAAAAAGTTATGTATTAGCAATTTTTACGCCTCTGGTTCTTTCATTTGGTCATCGTTTTTACCATAGACCACCTGAAAAGCTAACTTAAAATGGTCTGCTTGTTCCATCAATTTTGTCCAAAATGGTGATTTTAAAATAATCAAGTAATTCAGCTGTCAAAGGTTGGCCACTAGTGTATGCTTTAAGAATAGCTGCCATATGAGCTGCCCTACTGTCTAGAGAACATTTTTCTGCCTCTATATATGACTTTAAACGTTTGGGAATAATTGCCAAAAAAATCTCCACGCAGCATCATTCCAAATAGAGCCCACAGTATATGTCAACTATTCTTCAAATGCCAACCTATTGAAAAAATCCTTTTTTGTCTTGCTACTGAGGCAGAGTGTGCAATAAATGAGACTGTTGATAAATATCAGCAAGAGAAATAACTGCCATTCCCGCTGATCCTGCACAATGTCAGATGGTGTGTTTTGTGCCCGTTCTAAATCTTCTTGGGCTCTTTCTAAATTGTTTTGTTAAATTAAGTCCTGTAATTTGCGCCCTTAGTAAATCTTGATGGGGTCTATCCAGTTCTTGTTTTAAAACATAAATTCCCTGTCTTAAAGTCTGAATGGTATTTTGAGTCTTTGCCTCAAGGTGGTGTTCCTGTCCCTTAATAAGGTATGAAAGGTTCATAGGTAGGTACTAGGCTATTGGCCCTAAGGCCTATATAAGCCTAGCCAAAAAGGTACCCTGACTTTCACCACCCAAGAAAATTATTTTCCTGTGCCCTTGTCAAGCAAAGCCACAGAGGTGATCCCCGGGGTAAATTTCCTATTTCCCATCCAATCATCAAGACTTTTCTTGAAGAGTGCTAATGAGGAGCTTTGGTTTGATATAGATACGTAGGTTGTTCCAGAGTATGGGAAGTCTCCTGGACAGGAATCTATCCCTCCAGCATGTTCTGTTTATTGTGGCGACAAGGTTTAGGTCCCTAGAGCATGTAGCTCGGAATGATTGGGATTTGTTTAAGTGGAGCATGTCCAACATCTCTGGGTTTGACATAGCTTTGTATGTTAGGCAAATATCACCTGTGAGTAGGTGATATGCGACGGAGTAAAGCTGGAGTTTTTTGAGACGGTCTGCATAGGGCATCTGTTTGAGGCCAGTAATCCTTTTTATGAGGTATTTCTGTGGCCTTTCCAGTTGTAGATGTCTTGTGAGGTACATACCAAAAGGGGTGTTGTACTCTGTAATGGGTCTGATGAGTGACGAGTAGAGGGGAACATTGACCTGGATGAGAAACCTTTTTGTGAAGAGGTGTGCCACATAGAAGGATTTCCTGACTACTGTGGCGATGTGATTATCAAAGGAGAGACTACTGTCCACATGTGTCCCAAGATCTCTTATCATGCTTTCGGTGTTAAGCAGACTCGCACCTATGTGGTAGCTCATGGGTACAGAGTTTTTGCCAAAGGGGATGACCATACACTTTTTGGCATTGAGCTTGAGGTCATGGCTTTGACACCAGGCATCTGTCTCAGTCAGGCCCTTTTGTAGGATGTCCACATCGTTAGGAGGTTTGATTGTGGCTCCTAGTTTGCAGTCATCTGCAAACTTCGTTAGCCGAAGACCTTCTGTGTTAGCCTGTACTTCAGAAAAGTAGATGCCAAACAGGAGAGGACCCAGGACTGAACCCTGTGGTACTCCACTTGTCACTAGTTTGAAGCCGGATTTGGAGTCTGCTACTGTCACAGTGTGGGCTTTGTCAGTGAGCCATTTGGCAACCCATCTTGTGACATAGGGATTTATACCTAGTTTAGTGAGTTTATCTATAATTCCAGAGTGGAGATGGTGTCCGAAGCCTTGGCGAGATCTAGATAGGCTGTGTAAACCACCTTACCCTCATGTACGGCTTTGGTGGCTGCTTCAAAAAAGTCTATCAGGTTTAGGAGACATGATCTGCCTTTTACAAACCCAAACTGGATGGGGTCCAGAGTTTGGAGATTACCAATGCCTTTATTTATAAGTTCAATGATGATACGTTCCATGGCCTTGCAGACCAGGCTCGTTAGGCTAATGGGGCAGTAGTTTCCAGGGTCCGTGGTGACTCCCCCTTTTGTGAAGTGGGATAACTGTTGCTGTGTGCCATTCAGTAGGTACAAAGCCTGAGGTGAGGCTATGATTGAACATGGTGCTTAGGTGGGATGCCAGTTCATTCTGTAGTTCGTGTAGAACGCAGCCTGGGATGTTGTCAGGTCCCATGGATGCTGTGTTCTTGCTTTGGAGAGTGTGGTTTTTACCTGTGCAGCCGTGATTACAGGAACTTTGCACTCTTCCGGTATAGAGATGGGCCCTTTAGGGGGTGAGAGGGGGGTAAACTTAGCACTGAATCTATCTACCAGGATGTTGGCAATATCAGTTGGTTCTGTATATTTAGTGCCATTGTGCTGTAACTCAGAGCAGATCTGAGTGTTGTCATTGAGATTCTTGACATAGCTATAGAATGCTTTGTGGTTGTCTTTAGAATCAGTGGCGATTTTTTTGCTTTCGTAACTAGCTTTGGAGGATTTTATGTGGGATCTCCGCCTTTTACTGAGGCTGACCAGGGAGTCCCTCCAATCATAGGATTTTACTCCTTTTTTTTTTGTTTTTTTTTTTTTTGCAACAGTTTCTTTCTTCTGTTGTACAGTTTGTTTATGGCAAGAGGCCACAAGATTGGCTTCCTTTTTTTAAAGGCTAGCATTTTGGTTCTGTTAGGGATAGCACGATCCATGCACTCATTTAAGTGCTTATAAAGTGCATTTGTGTAGGATACAGCAGTCATACCTCTTGTTGTCCATCTGCATGGGTGTCTTGAAGTTTGCCACTTCTGTCTTAAGCGTTGGCTTTGAAGAAATTGTTTATGATGGTTTCCCTAATGGGGACGGAATGTGGATGTCTAGGGTGATTAACTTGTGGTCGGATCTGACCAATGAGGAATTGACCTCTGGTGTGGAACACCGGTCACCCATGTTGGTAATGACCAGGTCTAGGATATTGCTGCCCCTGGTGGGGGTGTGGATAAGTTGATCCAAGGCATTGGAATTTATGAATTCCAGAAAAACGTTGAGCAAAAGAGTTAGTACTGAGTAGTTTTCCCAGTTAATGGCGGGGTAGTTGAAGTCGCCCATTATGAGGGTGTTGGGTTGTACCCTAATGTTTTCCAGTGTATCAAGAAATGAGGAGTGGGAATCCTGGGGGATCTGTAGCAAGTTACAATTTGGATTGCGGTTTTGCCCAGAGTTAGTTGCACTTGGATAATCTCGGATGCATTATGCTGAGCAATTAGCCTGGAGGTGTGGATATCCTTAATGAATATGGACTTGCCTCAGCCTTTAGTGTTTCGGTCCAGGTTAGGTGGCTGAAAGATGTGGTATGAATTATAGCCTGGTAATGCAGGGGTGTTCTCTGGAGCCTTGAACCAGGTCTCTGTCACTGCACAGATTTCGATGTTCTCCATTTTAAGGAGTGAATCGAGTGACTGCATTTTGTGATTTAGACATCTAACATTGAGTAGCATTACCCACAGATTTTGCTTGCTTGTACCTGTTACAGTGGTGAATTTGTCATTTGAACCTTGCCTAAAAAAGGCACTATAGGGATGGCAAGAGCCTTAGCCAGTTTCCGGAATATCAAGGGTGACAGATGCAGGCCATCTCTGGCAAAGCATCATGGTCTGTCAATCATGTCATCCCAGGCAAACAAATACTGGATCCCCTTAGAATGACACCAGAAGCTTAGCCAATTGTTGAAGTCAATCATTTTGTCCTTGTACTGTGGTATCATTCTGGGTGATGGCAGGATGCTACTTGGGGCTAGGGTTCTTACCTGCCTGGGCTACAAGATTGGAGAGCTCCTCCATGTCTCTTTTCATGTAGTCGAGGGAGGTACATCTCAGTTCATTTACACCAACATGGACCATGACAGAGTCATATTTGTACTTGTGAAGTGGCCTGAGTGCATGCATTATGTGGCCAATCCTGGCAGCTGACAGTAACTTTCTCCTTGTTTAGCCTGGTGAGTTGAACATCAGTGTGCCTGACTATAGAATCACCTATGACTGGAGTGTTGAGTACGTTGTTATGCCTAATGGGCTGTGGTTGAGTGGCACACTGATTTTGTGGGCTGTGTGTCATTTGGGTTGTGTTGGGGAGTGGAGGTTGCTTGCATTTTTGCTTTGGACCTCTCTGTTGCTTGAGCAGATTTTTATTGAGAGCCTCCACGAATATAGGTGTGTGTTTTGTGTCTGTTTTGGTGGTGTAGGTTTAGAGGGACTATGATGAGTGTGGTGTGGTGCAAGTGTTTACCTTCTGCTCTTGACTGTCTAGTCCAGTCTTCGATGAAGAGAGCTTTGCTTCTAGTTTGACTATATAAGTGCATTTCTCACAGGTTGTATTGTTGGGTGGTAGGAGGAGAGGGTTGTCTGTGTACATGAGGCAATTGCTACATTGCCCCAAGATGCCCAGATTCATCGGGTAGACAGGAGAAAACACTGGGAGCTGACTCTTAGACATGCCTGGATAGGTGCTTATTAAGTACTAAAAACTGTTCTCCTCTAGACAAGTGAGGAAAGTGGAAAGTTGAGTGCTGTAGTAATTTCTAGCTTATTTAGTGCTTGCAATGAGTTCTGAACAAGTGCCGAGCTCAAAGAAACAGACTTGAGTGCTAAAACTAAAAAGCTGGCTAGTTCTAAGGGAAAATTTGAAGAGCAGATTTTATGGCGCCGAGAATAGTTTAATCCTAGCTAAGCGGCGATGCATAATGTGATGATTTTTTTTTTTTATGTAACAGTCGCAAATGAGCAAACTGATTTAAACAAATTAACCAATAAAAAGCTAAAAACTGAGCCGTGTTCCAGCAGTCTTCGATCAGACAAGTTCTAATTGCACACTCCTGCCACTAGGATGCAGGGGAACCTTCTCCCAAAAAAGATGGCCTGGATTAGTGCTCAAGTTATACAACCAAAGCTAGATTCAGCAGGTCTGAATTTAAGTCTCTGCTACAGCAAGCAAGGCGTACTAATTTCAGAAAGAAACGGCTCAAATAAGCAGGCACAATAAACCTTTAACAAGATACTCCCAGCTCAGAAGGGCAGAATCTACCCACTCCTCCTACAAGAGTGCAGACCGCACCTTCTTAATGTAAAATAACTGGCCCAAAGCCCAAGTGCTTAAACCAGAACTAATACACTTTTAGAATAACTGACACTAAGCCTTCAGTCAGCAACTCCCAACTTAGAAGGATGTAAGGTATCTGTCCTGCCACAACAGTGCAGACCACAAACCTTCTTAATGTAAAACAACTGGTCTGAAGTGCTTCAACCAAAGGCTTAGAATAACAGTTACAGTTTAATTAGGCTACTAACAAGCAGTAATAAATGCAGCAGAATAAATGCAATTAAGTACTTTTAAGAACAAGCAGCAAAAGCAAAATAAAACAATAATGTAGGAAGAAACACAAATACAGTAAAAGCAGATGAATAAAGTGCAATTTATTTATATAACAGTAGAAAATGAGCAAACTGATTTAAGCAAATTACCCAATTAACCAGTAAAAAAGCTCAAAACTGAGCCTGTTCCAGCAGTCTTCAATCAGACAAGTTTTAACTGCACATTCCTGCCACTAGGGTGCAGAGGAACCTTCTCCAAAAAAGATGGCCTGGATTACTGCTCAAGTTAGACAAACAAAGCTAAATTCAGGATGTCTGAATCTAGTCTATGCTACAGCAAACAAGGCGCACCAGTTTTAGAAAGGAACAGTTCAAATAATCAGGCACAATAAGCCTTTAACCAGAAATTCCCAGATCAGAAAAGCAGAATCTAGCCTCTCCTCCCACAAGAGTGCAGAACACAAACCTTAATGAAAAATAACCGGCCTGAAGCCCAAGTGCTTTAACCAGAACTAATACACTTTTAGAATAACGGACACTGAGCCTTCAATCAGCAATTCCCAACTTAGAAATATGTAAGCTACCTGTCCTGCCACAACAGTACAGACCACAAACCATCTTAATGTAAAACAATTTGTCTGGAGCCAAAGTGCTTAAACCAAAAGGCTTAGAATAACAGTTACAATTTAATCAGACTACTACCGAGCAGTAATAAATTGAGTACTTTTAAGAAGATGCAAAAGCAAAATAAAGTGCAATTTTTTTTAAGTACAGTGCAAGGAGAGTGGAAGAAGGAGCAGAAGAAAATTTCAAGGTTAAGAACCTAAGTCTGTTGGCCTTCTCAGATGTTCTCTAAGTAGAGTGAACACCAGACTGGGAGGGGTGTCCCAGATCAAATTTACAGTAGGGGCGGGCAACTGCAAAGCCACCAAGTATAACAACACCAGAAGAATAGGGTGGAGGGGAGGGGAAAACAGTTTCAGGACAGAGGAGAAACAGAAAACAATGGCAGAAATATATAAAACAATTCAGTTGGGCAAAATTAAGACAATGCAGACCTCTGAAAGATTTAAATGCCAAGAAAGGCTACTAATATATTTCACTATCTCAAAACTTTCTTCTTGTGCATTTGTAATATTTTTCCTGTAAATGTGCTGTATATATTTTTTTTAATTTCTTTGTATAAGTACTACTTGCTGATGCGACATGTGCTTTTATCAAACTGTCTACTTCATCACTGCTGTACTTCTAATTTTTATCTTGATGTGTGAATTACTACATATACTGTAAATTGTTGATTTGTGAATTTTAATCTGAAATGTCTCTCCAATCTGAAATGTCTTTGTAATCTGGAGCTTTTCTCCTCTGGTTGCCACTGAAAATGGGCTTCTGGCCCAGTTGGACAAACCCAGTTAACAAATGTCAATAAATAAAAAAAAAAGTTTTAACATGTTGAAGAAAAGCTGTCATTTTTATCATTTCTGACAAAGGCATGACAGCAGAAGCATTGAAGTGTTCTGTACCTTTGTTAATGTCTGGATTGATTTCAGTCTTTGAATTACAACCATTTTCACGGTTACCTTCTTCTTCAACGCAGCCCTTGATGTCAGTGGTGTCTGCGCTAATGCCATCTACACCAGGTTCCCTTCTGGTCCCTGGTGTAGGAACACAGTTGTTGAGACAGAGTTTTGGCAGTGATGTTCTTTGAGTTGCTTCAGATCTTACTCCTTGGTCACTGTGCTCTGGGATCTCAGTTCTAGCCTTGTGCTTTGAGATACCAACATCAGCAGTTGATGTTGATCATTTGGTGATGATAACTTGAACTGCCCTTGCTTCAGTACCAGTTGGTATCAATCTTGGCTGATTGGCATCAACACTCTTGGCATGAGCACATTTTCAAAATAGCCTCCTGTGTGACAACACCATCAATTTATTTTTGTCATTGTTACCCCTGCTGCTCCTATGGCCTGTTTCTGTTCCCAGCAAGTGAAATCAGCATAAAAAGTCTAGTTATATTTTATTTAGACCTCTCCCGTCTGAGAAGGAGAAAAAAAATCAGATGTGCAGGAGGAAACATATAGTCTCCCCCCTGGATCCCCCCATGCTAGACACCAGTAGTAGAGGTAGATGTGTCGTCCCCCCCCCCCCTCCACCGATGACCCTAAATTCAGGGAGATTTTTTTTTTGGATAATGCAGAAAACTTGTCTTCATTCCACAGTTTATCTTGCAGGAGTTTTTTCAATCTGCCCTGATGCCTCTGAGATGGTTCCCACTGCCGATAGGATATTTGCTGTTGTCAGGGTGGCTTGGATACAGTCATTTGTTACGGTTGCAGTTCCAAAAAGACCAGACAGGATCCTTTGGCCTGCCAGTGTTAGGAATGGATTGATTCAAGCTCTGGTGATTTTGATTCTTGTCACTGTGACAGCCGTAAAAAAGGCTTCAACATTAGAGTGCTGTCTGTCATTCCTGTATAAGGAGTCATGGGCAGTAGATTTCTCTGAGAAATGCATCCTGTACTTTTTCTATCTGGGAACGTAATCATCTCTCTCAACCGGTGTACTTCCTGCAAAAGGTTGCAGGTGAGATGACTACATTTTTGTAGTTTTCATGATTATGAACTCAAAATCAAATAGTTTTCAGGCAAAGACAGTCATCTATATGCAGTCTTATTATGTGCCTTGTATGTAATTCTCTGAATGATGTAATGAGAGCTGTAGGCACCTGTGTTCGTATTTATCACACCTGGTTGCGCTTACTGGCATCCACTGAATTTCAGGGTGCTTTTCTTAAAGCTGTATTTGACAGAACCGATTCATGTTGTTCAAAAGAGAAAGAGAAATTTAGAGAGTATGAAACTCTCACTGATGTTAGTACTATTAGATTTAAAACTCAGTGGTGGTCCTTTTTTTAGGATGCAGAGTAGCCCATCCGTGTTGTGTATATGCATGGCCGGCAAAACTAGAAGTTTTAGAACTAATGTGGCTGTGATCATTTTAGGCTGGCTGTCAGCCTGGAGGCAAAAAATTCTTACCAGAGCCAGGGATACCACAACCCTTCATTTGGGAGCAACAGACTTCTTGAGAACATGTCTGAATGTTAAATTAGGTGCAGCCAGACTTGTTTGTCCCTTCATCTAAATGGCAGATTCTGGCAGTTGTATCACAAGGCTATGTAATTTATTTCCCCAAACTACATGGTCTTCCATTGCCCAAGGTCTGTCACCTCATCAAAAAAATGTAACATGAAAAGAAGTCTTAAATCTCATCCTAAAAAGGGTCATCCAAGAGCTCCCTCGAGACCAGAGAGAAGACCTGAACATTGTTTCGGGTTACTTTTTGTTTCCAGGAAAACCACGGATCTCTGGATGCTTGTCATAAAGGAGAGTAGATTTGCTCATTGGACCTTCAAATCTCCCTATTAAGACTAAAGAGGAGTCGACTAGGTTTTCTTTACTTCTGGGTAGGAGCCAGCGGTTAGGCATTTTACCAAATGCATGTCTGTTTGCTGCTGTGAACTGGAGGGTGCTATAGTTCAAGGTCTTTCCTTATCTAGACAACTGACTGCTAGGTATACCAGTGTTACGGAAACTTGAACTGTACAGGATTCTCTACTTCAGCAATTCCAGTCCTTGGAAATTACATTGAACACCACAATGTCGCAGATGGCAGCCATCATAGACTCTTTTATGTTTGCCAAATGTATATTGGGCAATCTCTCTTTTGCAAGGACAGTTTCCCTTGGGCAGGATCCCTTCTCTTCAACAATTGGGAGACCATCTTCTTTAGTTTGTTGTAGTCTTGGCTATTTGACAAAAATGTGGTAGGCTTGATGACTATTTCAGTTCACCTAGTAACTCTTGGAGGATATCCCATGCAAGTTCTATAGTAGCCCCTTGACCCGTAGTGGTCTCAGTGACCAAGACCTCTTGTCTGCTTAGATCAAGATTTCTGAGGTTTGCAGAATATGTTTGTAGTGCTAGACACATTCCTAGCCTCAGTCTGGGCAGTCGCATTCTCCTCCCTACATTAGTGGCGGTCACCACAACATGTCTGTCCCTAGTTGGCAGGGGATGGTCATTGTCAAAAACAGACAGTCCAAGATGCATGATCAGAAATAAAGGCCAGTCTGCATATTGGTGTTTTGGAGATGAGTGGCCCTCCTCACTCTGGAGGCCATACAGAACTAGTGTCTCCAAGGTATAGTTACCATTCACACTTATTGTTTGTTTATATACCATATCATAGTCATATTAAATAGGATGAGACTGTGTCTTACCCGTGTCAAGAAGCTTTGAATGTATGATATTGGGCCATGTTAGACGATCACTTTCTGCTAGCTACCCATGTTCCTGGGGAAGCCAACTCTTGCAGAAAGGCTCAGTTGTTGTGTGTTGAAGCCACAAGTGGTCCCTCTACTTGTTTTACAATGTGAAATGTCACAACAAAGCATTCCATAGAGGTAGAAGAGCTATTTTCATCCCCAACCAACTGCAAATGTAGGGACTTCTACTCCGTAATCCCCCATTTCAGAATAGTGGCCCAAGGACACTGTTGCCCCCAGGCTATTCTACATCTTTTCCATTTTTTCTCCTGTACCAGATTGTATTCAGAAAACAAATATGAACAAGATCATTCTGACAACACTTCTTGGTTCAATATGTGTGTTTCCTTGTGCTTTGGCCTCAGCTTCTAGAGAAACCTGTACAACTGAGTCCCTTCATGACCCTGCTGACTCACCTGTCTGGCAAGTGCCACCCAGACAATCACTCCTTTCAAATAACAGCATGGTTTCTCCACTTCATTTAATGGCCAGAAGAGTCATCCAGATTCTAACTTCTGCTCAGTGGCTTAATACTTAAAAGCATATAAAAATTACCAGACACAGTTTTTCTCATTTGGTCTCCTTCCAAGGGACTGGCTCCCTTTTTCCAACACTCGTGCCATCTGTTTTGGATTACATTTTACAAATTTATTAAATCAGCCTTACCTACATCTCTCAGTGGTCATCTAGTTGCTCTCTTACAAATTTCACCAAGGGTTTAATCATTCTTCTCACTTTCTTTACTGTAATTCCTAAGAGGAGTGTTGTAAAGAAGTCCTCTGTTCAAGGAACCAGTTCTCCCTTGGGGTGTATATTTTATGCTGCAAATCTAACACTATTGCTGAGTCTGCCCCTGAAATCATATCCGAGGTGCCCCTGAAATCATATCAGAGAACTCTGTAGCTATAATGTCAGTCAGGATTTCAGAGTGCAGACTTTGTTTGTTTAAGCATCCTTATTCAGCTTTTCATAAGGGCAACATATGTTTATGAAGAAATTTTTCTTTCATTCCAAAGATAGTTACAGAGACAAATTTGAATAGGTCCATAAATGTACTTTCCAAGTTATCCCAGTAGAGATGAATACTTGTCTTTTGCACTGCATGGACATGCATAGACAGTGGACCTTTTGTTTACAGAGCACAATCCATTAGGAGAAGCTCTTGTCATGTGTGTTTCAAACAAATTGGTGTCTCGTGTGTCCAAACTAATTTTGTCAGAAGACTTCTGGGCTATATTGCATCGTTGTACAAAATGCAGTGTTTTAGGTGTCATATCTACAGAACATTTACCCAGAGGAGTGGTTACCTCACAAGCCTTTTTCAAAAATATGTCACTGTGGCATTTATGCAGTTTTGACTAGATATCTGTTAACCATGGTTGTAATCTTAAGGCATCGAGTTTTTTTTCCTTTGGAGCCACAGTCATAGAAGTATCTTCATGATGCCATTCACAAAGATGAGCTTGGGACTCTGTCCTATTATTTTGAAAAAGATGGACCTGATCATGTCAGATGTGAGTTATACATTTACCATAGCTCTGCTTGATTGGTGTGTTGAAGATGGATCACAATCAGCTTTCTCCCAAACATGGGTTGCCATGGTTTAAGAGGCATCTATTTTTATCATGTGTATTATATTTGTGTTTTTATTTGGTTTCTTATTACTGTTACGTGCCTTGCTTTTGAGCAGCACACTGGAGATGTAGAGAAGTAATGTTCAGTGTGGAGCATCATCAGTAAATGTGAGGAATTGGGGCCTGGGAAAGTTTCAGATGCTGAGCTGCCCGAGTTCTTCAGCCTTAGTCCTTCTGGTTTGAAGATGGACTGTAGTCATGCAGATCTGTCGTTATGGTAAGTATGTAACTTTCACACACTGGGCATTTTCTGATATCTGCTGCATATTATTTTTTTAAGGAATGTCTCTAGTACAGCACTGCAAAAAGCTGGAAGATTTTGGCAGCTGCATATACAGCTTTATTCAGGCTATTGTTGTTTACCTTATTAGTTCCAGAAGTGTTCCGATTTCTTATAGTTTGTCTTTCAGCACATCTAGAAGTGACATTTTTAGACTGGTAATGTGCTTGCAGTGTGGTTATTCTGATTACATCAGTTTGAAATCCCCCATTTGTAAGACCTTTGAAATAAAATGTCAAACATTTTGACTTTTGTATAGGCAGGTATAGGAGAGGCAGTTATAAGGCTCCCCTACCCTACCCCCATTCCCACTCACCCCTCTTTCATTATATTTATACCTAAGTAAACCACATCCTTTGATGCTTACATCTAATTAGTTCACACCATCCTAAGCTCCAATAGCTAGGTCACTGCCATCACGAAGTGTAATCAGAACTAACCGCTATATCCCCAACATACAAATTTATCCAAACAGCCACCTATTCCACCACCCACTTTCCTCCTAGAACCAAGTAATAAGACTACCCACAAACCAATACAGCAAATTCCACCAAATCTACGACCAGGGATGTCGGGAGGCATACACGCTGTACGCACTTCAGTAAACTGTTTATATGGAGGTGGTAGCACAAGGCAGGCACTAAGATCTGGGGGGGGGGGAGAAGCTAAACCAGCATCTTCTCCTTTAAGGAAAGTCATGCGTGCGTCACACAAGCTAATGCAGATGTAAACCTGTTGTCCATTCTCACTCACAATTTAAAATAGCCACTCCGTTGAGAGAGAAGGTAAGTAAATTGTGTGTGTGTGTGTGTGTGTGTGTGTGTGTGTGTGTGTGTGTGTGTACATGTGTAATTTACAATAGTGGTTGCATTTGTTTCGATATGAGAGAAAATGCGTGTGTATGTGTAGATATTTGTATGTATGTGTATGTAATTTTTAGATCAAAAAAAGAAAAAAAGCATAAAAATGAAATTGATGTTTCTCTGGTTTGCAGTTGAGGAAGGTAGCATTAATAAATGATATCTTTGAAGTTATGGTGTCTAAACCTAAGGTACAGTATTGTGCATTTTGCAAAGGACTCATAAAAAACATAGCCTCCTCAGGAACACCCATAATATCTGATCATGGATCACTGAAAGAACCTTGGTCTGGTTTTTGACATTATTTAAGATCATTTAAAATATTCAAATATATGCCTTGAATCTAGAAATAATGATAGCACACATATTTACAGATGTTGCAGGATCTTCAGATGGAAGTTAAAATCGTACATGTATATATTAAGTGTTAATTCTTTCTACACCGGCATATACATTGGGCAGGGCTACAAGTTTTAGAATATTGGCTATATAAAGATAATCTTTATAGCTCTGGGTTTCACACATTTGTAATATGTTTGACATAAAAAGTACTAAGACTGTTTTCTATTTTAGTCAAGAGTGTTTTTTGCAAGTCAAATGGACCTCGGTGGGTGCATCTTTTATGACGACCTTTTTATGAGCTATTTGGAAGACATGTATGACACCTGCCACATCTGTGTCTATATCATAGATATTTAGATGATTGCTGGCAGGAGTGGACTTCTGGTGAGGTTGATCTTAAAAAAGTTGTGGAATATATTAATGAAAATAAGTGCGGACTACAACTTAATGTTGACTACCCCAAAAACACTGTTTCTTTTTAGAAGTGTCTATAATTAAATGATTGGGTGATAAGTGAGTACTACTTTGTTTTGGAAACCATTTCACAAAAAATCTTTATTGGAAGCAAGTAGTTAATACCCTACCAATATGGTTAATAATTTATCTCCATCACAATTCTATAGAGTTAAAAGAAATTGTTCACAATCTGAAAGTTTTAAAACTTGTGCTTCAGAGTTGGTTCATTTACATATTTTTGCAATGTGGTTATAAATTAGACATAATCTTGAACATTAACAACACAAGACATTTTAAATATAGGGAGCACCTGTTAACATAATTCAAACAAGAAGTCTGATTTTACATATGCAGTGTCATTTATTAACCTATGGCACCAGTACTAAATATTTACAACATTTGATTTATAAATATTGGGGCATATTATTGATTGATAAGGATATAACTGAGCTATCACCACAGGTTTACATATAGGAGGGGAAACCATTGAACAATCATTTACAAAAAGGCAATTGATTTATTTAAATACAAAACTGAAAAAAAAGCTCTTGAGGGGAACCATTATAAGAAGTTGATCAATTTGTAGGTATTGGCAAATGGAGGTAAGAGGGCCCAACCTTTATACTTTTGGTAACAGCAAGTGTACTTTTGATAACAAGAAATGTACATTTGATAACAACGAGTAGAGTACTAATATTGCACATGACTCTAATGACTGAACATCTCTGTAATTGTTAACCTGTAGTAATTTATCAGAAAATGAAGTGTGCTAATGCCCGGCTGTGTGTGTATAGGATTAAGGCTCAACTCTTAATGAGCTCCTTCCTGTAGTCATGGATTTGGATCTTTTGTCCATCCTTCATTTAACTGAATCTGCCTGTTCTGTGATTCTGAATGGATGACTGGGCTGATGGGCATTATTGCTTTTGAAATCATACACACACACACACACACACACACACACACACACACACACACACACACACACACACACACACACACACCTCTGCCTCAGTGTTTGGTACAAATTTCAAGATAGTGAAGTACATACATTGATTCAATGCTCTGCCATGGAGATGAATGAATTCATAGCACATGCATGACCAGGCCTAAGAATCTCAGTTCAGAACAGCACTTATGAATTCAAAGCACATTGCCATCTGCAGCCACTTGAGACTTCAAAGCAGTAGCAGTACGTTTGATGAATTAATTGTGATTAAAAGTAGCCGCCTCCATCTGTAGCAGCCCCACCCACACTGTACTTGTCACTACTTCTTGAAAGAAAGTAAATAAATTGTGTGTGTGTGTGTGTGTGTGTGTGTGTTTAACATACTTCTCAACAGTCCAGATTTAGCTCCCTAATTTTTGTCTGTTTTTGATAAAAATTTGTGGTTTTTTGGCAAATCATGACAATTATATTCATATTCTTCAGAAAATATATTCTAGCACAAATCCTGTTATTGTAGTAACTTTCAATGTTAAAAAGAACAATATTTAAAATGTATCCCAATCATACCTCTCAACTGTCCAGATTTTTGCCTCATATTTTTGTTTCATTTCTCCTAAAATTGGTGTTTTTTCAAATTACTGGCTAACCATTGAGGATGGAAGTGAGAAAATAATGGCAGACAGACATTTGAGTTTCAAAATCCATATCCTTCAGAAAATTCATCCTAATGTAAAACTTGCCATTATATCAACTTTATAAGTCTGTAAGGGCAATATTTAAAAAGTTTCCTTATTTTTGGGCCTTTGTTCCCCACATTACTATTGGTTTTGTCCAGATTTCTTGCTTGAAGTGGTTGAGAGGCATGATCCCTATTTTGGGCTATTGTATCTCCATTATTTCAGGATTTGTCCAGATTTCTTGCACTAAGAGATTGAGACATATACATACCTCTTAACGGTCCAGATTTTTTCAGAATGTCCTGACTTTTGCCTCATATTTTTGGCCTGTTCCTCAGTATTTGTAGTTTTCTGGCAAATCACTGAGGAATGAAATAACTAAATGTTAATGAGTTTTAGACTTCATTTCCTTTAGAAAATGCATGCTAAGACAAATGCTGTTATTCTAGCAACTTTCTAGTCTATAAGAGCAATATTTATAGTCTGTCCCTATTATGGGGCCTTTGTCCCCCCATTATTTTAGGCTTTGTCCAGATTTCTTATGCTAAGAGGTTGGGAGGTACGGAGGTGTGGTATGTAATGCTCTAGTTAAGGGAGAGGGCAGGTTAGTCAATTAACTTAATCAGGCTTGACCCTGTAGCTTGGTTACAGGCAACAAGAGCCGGAATCCTCTATACCAACTACCAAACTGCCGATAGAATTGTGAGTTTGAGTTTCAGTACATTTTCAGGGAATTGAGTTTCAGTGCATTTTCAAGGGTCTGAGTTTCATTTCATTTTCATGGAATTGTGAGTTTCAAGGGAAGATAAGTTTACTGCGGCTAATGCTAAGCCTGTGATCAATGTGCAGGGTAACTATTTTCTTTATCAAATGGCAGTCACTGTTTGTGTTGTAGAATTTGAAAGCAGTGTTAGTAGCATAACTGCTTTTGGTGCAGAAGGCTCTTCCACACCACGTAGCTGGATTGCTGATATTGCAGTCCCATTTTGATTCCTGATTATTTGTTGCATTTTAAAAGGAGATAGGAGTTCTGCACTCCTGAGTGTGTCCTTTGTATAAGATGGCTAGTAAGTATGAACTTGTCACTTTGTCAGTCATTCCCTATTGCAATATTACCACCTTATCATTTTTTTTTAATGTTACATAGGCGATTATTACTTCAAGGGGAGCAGGCACTGAATTTGTAGATGAAACAGAAATGTAAAGTTGTTTGTCAGTAGCAACCTCTTTATTAGTTACCGATCTCTTTAATGTGGCATTATTCCGATGATTTTTACTTTTGTAGAGATTGGGCCTTATTGAGTAATATTAGTGGATTGTAATGACAGAAGTTTGAGTGGCCTTTTATGATTGAAATTTTCTGAAATGGCTAGTTTTGTCAATATTTGTTTTGTTTCATTGCTTACTAGAAGAATGTTCTTAACTACAAATTTAAAACACCATTCTAACAAATAGTGTTGTATTATACAAGGAATATAATTTCATAAATCTGAAAGTTGAATCAAAGAACAAGTGCATGGCCCTATAAATTGTGCAAGGAGCCTGTGGTTTGAAAACAGCTCAAAGGTAAACTTAATCCTTCACTGGCTAGACGCATTTTCTTTTAATGTGGATTTTCATGCTGTTTTAATGAATGTGAGTTCCAAGGGCAGAGAAGTTTACTGCTCATGCCAAGTCTGTTTTCATTGTGAGACTGTATTGTTTGTTTAGCAAATGGTTGTCCGTGTTTGTGCTGTTTTATTTCAATATCTGTAATCATTGTAGAAGTAAATAAGAAAACAGGTTATTTGTGTCTTTATTTAAAATATCCATGCTAATTCTTTTCATGGCTTTATATGCAAGACTAGTCAGATTTATGGTCTTTAGTTATCCAGGTCAGTAGAAGGCCAAACTGTCTGCTGAGGATTAACTGTTGCAGTCCTCCATTCACTAAGCATGAAGCCAGTTAGGAGACTAACGTTAAACAGTGATTTTAGAGCGTTTGATAGCTCATATTTCATGCTATCCAAGAAGTATCCCAGGATATTATCAGGACCCAGTGAGGTAGCGTTCTTTGCCTTGAAGTGCATTGAAGTCTTGTTTGCCAGTGATAGCCAGAAGAGTTCTGGTCGAGGGTGTCTCCTGAGAGGTATTGAGGGGAAGGGAAGAAGGGGTGAAATTGGAATGAAATTTACCAACCAGTAGGGTTGCTATAGCCTCTGATTCCTTTTAGGTGGCTCCATTTACAGTTTGTTCAGCACACTGTTGTGTTACCTTTGAGGTTGCAGACAAAGCTGATGGAAGGCCTTGTGGTTATCCTTTGTCTTTGAGGTTATTTCTGCCTCAAATTTGGCCTTGGTGGGTTTGATAAGATTTCTGAGTTGCTTATTTAGTTTGAGGGGCTTCTCACCTTGCTGGGTATTGCACTTCCTAGCTTTGGCCATGGTTTTCCTCCTCTTGTTATACAACGTATTGATAGCATTCCATCAGGGTGGCTTGTTATTTGAGTTGGTTCTCTGCTTATTCCTTGTGGGTGCAGCTGTTTACATGATAGTATAGGGTTTCTGTAAACAATTCTATACTGGTAGCAGAGTTAACATGGTATAAGTCATTAGTAGAAGGTTTGCTTTGGAATAATTCCTAAATGGTTGAGGGTTATATGGCATCTACTTGTGACAAGTCTGTGGACAGGTACATTATACTCAGTGAGTGGCCTAATGAGCCCCAAGTAGAGGGGAACAATTATGTGCGTGGGTCTGAATGATATACCTTTAGATTTAAACTGTACCATGAAAATTGATTTCCTTACAATAGTGGATATGTGGTGATCAAGGGACAGTTCATTGTTGACATAGGTTCACAGATGAGACTGGTTAGGCGTTTGTGTATATAATTGCCTGTGGCCCATTGAAGTCCCACCTTCATGCAAAGGAATGTCTGTTGCAGTCTTTCATTCATCCAGCATGAGACCTATTTTGAGATTGGTATTGAATTGCCTTTGTAGGGGGTTCGACATATCCGGTAGGCAGCCTAGTATGTTATCCACTCCCAACAGACATGTTCTTGACCTTGGGTAGTAACTTCAGAAATTGTTGAGAGATTGAGGGGGTTATAGATGCAGGTATTTAATATGAGAATATTGGAAGATTGGGAGGGACTAAGTTTAATCTGAATTAGTTGGCCTGTAGATTGTCAATATCTTTTTTGGTCCAAGTATGTGATATCATTTGTTATTGGCTCACTGTAGTGCCAGTCATTGTTTGAGATTTCTAGCACAGTTAAAAAATACCTTGTGGTTTATCTTTCACCTGGGTTTATATTTTCCTGATATTAGGCGTTGGTTGATCTAATCCCAGTTTAGAGTTCCTTGTTTAATTTCACAAGAATATTTTGGCTTTCTGAGAGTTATTTTTGCATGCAGTGAGTATTTTTTTTTCCTTTTATTATGCTGCCCATAGGGCGTTATTTTTGAATTTAGTGTTGTATTTATTTCTGAGGGGGTAAGATATGTCTATGCAACTATTTAAATATGTATAGAGCTTGGCAGTAAATTATTCTGTACAGTGGAAGTTTTAAACAGGCTGAGTAGAGGGACCCCATCCCCAACTAATGCCCTGTACCCAGCATAGTCAGAAGCCAGCACTATTGAGGTAGGTGCACACAAGATCACTTACAATAGCTTACAAGGGGGCTGAGAATGATGTGGTAATTGTTTTTTTAACATTTTTCACAATCAAACCTGTGTGTCTTCGTTTGTTCTTTCAGCATGTAACAGCATAGTGCTGTACATAAAGTGACTGTTTTCATTTTGTGAGAGGGGTAGGGAGGCAGCCTGCATTTGCAGATATGCTTTTTGTCTTTAGAAGCTGTTGTCTTCTCAGCATATTGGGAGTTATCGGGTGAGCTTTGAAGATTAAGCTTTGGGCAAAACTTATTTCTTCCTTGAATTTCTTTTCATTTCTGTCCAATAATTTTGTTCAGACTATCACTGGATCATAAGACTAAAAAAAAAAATGCCTTAGAGCATGTATACGTCCATTGGTTCTGGGGCCTAGAATACTTGTCTTGCTTTAACCAATATCCTTTCAGCAAAGGCTTGAGATTCACAGAATGTAAGTAGGGTAGTAAGGATGTAACTTTCAACAGCTTTAGTTTTTGCTTGATTGACTCCCATGGGTACACATCTTCATTTATTGTCAGTGGCAGTATGACTGAGCCCAGATAAAATGCATTTGTTTTTGGGAATGTAAGGTTTACTATTCCAAAAGGCTTGGTGTGAGTGTAGGCCATAGGAGTGAACAGCCATTGCCATGTGACCCATGCTGGTAGAAGGGAGGTAGTTGTGGCTCATAGCTTGGGTGTTACCTAGGGAGAGCTCTATATGTTGTACCTACAGATCACAACATTGTGGAACATGTGCTGCCTATTACCTGCCAGTCCTTTAGTCGGCCGCACTACTGGAGCTCTAATGAGTGACTACAGGGGTTAGGAGCTGCAAGGGGAAGAGGAGTAATCTTGGGGGGGGGGGGGCAAACTGATTAATCTACTCTAGTGTAAATGGAAAGGTATTTTGTTTTTTGAGTTAAGGAAGATGCACTTCTGGAATGAAATGTTCATGCTGCTTCATCATGTAAGTGATTACAACCCTGGCATATACTTACCAGTGATCTGTACAGAGATCAGCAATATGAAGGGGGTGTGGCTTGGTCAGCAGTGTTAATGTGGTTGCGGCTTGTATATGGGGCAGGAGTTTAGGAGCTGTGAGTGCAAATTTGAAAATCCTGGCTGCACCCCTGTCTACAACCACATATATACCATAATTTAAATCCTAATTTTATAAGTTTACTCCAACATACCACAATGCAACTGCAATTGAATAATGCAAATTCCAATATCATTACACATCTTGACAAACATAGCACTCATTATTACTGCCAACATCACCTCATACTATACTAGTATTCCCTTCAACTTAATGCGATCACCCACCAACCCAACCAAAAAAGACTCCTCACCCTTATCTGCCTCAACAAAAAAAATTACCCCTCCACACATATAGTTAGTCCCACCCAGCCTCCCTCAGTGTAGAATCAAAAACTGCCTCTCTCTACAATTCCATCTATGTATAACTACATACTTAAAAGCCATTGTTCATACTGTATCTCAGCTGCTAATCAGTGGTGACATCCACCCAAATCCTGGCCCAACAACCAGTTTCCACATCCCTTCCATGTCAATCCACATCTATAGCAATCTCCCAGAGGAATAAAACAGACCTACTAATACTTAATGTAAACATAAGAATGTAGTCAACAAAGTAGAACTGCATGCAACCCTGTTCTTATACTCTCCAGCTATAGTCCTCCTCACAGAGACTTGGCTCAAGCCACATGTTAATGACAATGAGCTACTTCCCCAAGGGTATAATCTACTCAGGAAAGATAGGATAGGCAAACTGGGTGGAGGTATCGCCATATTATACAAAAGCAACCTTACAATTGATATCATAGGCATAACTCCCCCTGCATTTAACAATGCTGAGACCTTAATCACTAAGCTAAAACTCAAAACTCATAAGCAACTGAACATAATTTGTGCTTATATTCTCCCTGGCAACAACGTAGAAACCCTAGAAACTGTACTCTGCTGGTCATTACAGACCCTCCCCCAAGAAACTCTGATATTAGGCAACTTTAATATAGACTGGTCCACATGTATCTCTCCCCTCCCCACCTCCCATATAAATCTACATGGTTTCAGTCAGCTAATCCAAACACCTACCAGAATTGAGAAATCCTCTAAGAAAGATTTCATACTAGACTGGATTCTTATCAATCAACCTCTTCAGTCCTACTACTCTGGGGCACTACCTGACCATCAACATACTTTCACCCTAAGGCACCATATTAAACCCACAAAAACCCCTTCTGTACATCAAATATGCTATACAAAAAAATTTTAATCCCAGGATTTCATAACTGCTCTGTATCATTGTAACTGATCACCCCTCTTAAACCTCCCCCTAGACCAAGCAGTGTTCTACTTCAACTCTATCTTCCTAAATATACTCTACCACCTTGCCCCTCCTAGAACAATAAGGACAAAATCCAACTATGCCCCCTGGCTTACCAAAAATACCTGGCAACTCCTAAAACAGAGAGGTAAGGCATGGGAAACTGAGGCAAAACAAAACGACTCAAAATAGGCAAAACTACCTCAAAATGAGAAACGAGTCCAAAAAAACAAATAAGAACTAACAAACAAAACCACTACTCCGAAGTCCAAGCCAAACACAACCAATCCTCAGAAATTTTGGTCAGCCATGAACAAAATACTGCAGCCAGGGAAAACAACAACCCCTCCCCCTAATAGTGATACCTCCACTAACAGCACTGCAACACAATTTATTGAATTGAAATAAAGTCAATAGCCGCTGAGCAAAACAATGAAGGGTACTGATAGTTCCAAAATCGAGAAACGTTCCAAAAACCAATGGTTGATAGTCCAATGAAAGAGAATAATCAAATCGTATCAAAATTCAGGTTTATTTTAACATAAAAAGGTAAGCGCTTTCGCAAACATAGCTTCTTCAGACCTTATGACAAAATAAATTAAATAATTAGTAGGTTAAATATACAAAAAGGCACCAAAGTCACAAACATTCCTTAAAGAGACAAAGCCTGTATTAAGAATACATTTAAAAATGGTCATGGTAATGCATACAACCAAATAAAATACTAAAAACATATGTATCATAATACAACTATACAAATTGTGGTACACATAAAAATAAAAATAGAGATAAAAACAAGTGCAAAAGCAAATACTAAGCTAGCGTTTCTGATGTCCTAACCTCCTAGATTTCAAAAGTGGACGTATAGGAACTTTACCATTTAATCCTGGTGGTATATCAGCCCTAAATTTGATGATCCAATGAATTTCTCTAGTTTCCGTGTAGTTATCAATGTCTCCTCTCCTGTGTGTTTTAGAAATCTGTTCTAAGATCCTAAATTTAAACTGATGGTGTGTACCTCCCTCACTAGTGTGCTTGGCTAACGCATTGTGAAGATTGCCCTTCCTTGTGTGGTACACATGCTCTCGTATCCTGTCTCTCAATACTGATCATGGCTGAATGGGAGCATCGTCACTTGTTTCAGAATGATTTGTACAGAGAGTTTGTGCCTTTCTATAGGCGTTTTGTGGACGACCTTTTTTTGATCTGGAGGGGCACACCTGTGCAACTAGAATGTTTTTTCACACAGGTGAACAACTCCATTGAATTTCTGAATTTCACCATGGAATGGTCATATACTACCATCCCCTTCTTGGATGTCCATGTAGATAAATTACCTGGTGAGATTGTCAACGCAGGTCTATATCGTAAGACTTGCTATAGGAATACATTGCTACACCGTTCTAGTATGCACCCTGGCTTTGTCTATAACAACATTGTTAAAGGACAATCCATGCGTGCATCTAGATACACACCTGAAGACTCTTGTCTAAAAATGGAATTGGAGGATCTAGGAATGAAATTTACAGAACGTGGATACAGTGCTTTGGATGTCACCAAAGGGATGGACTGTATTTCCAGTCTCAGGGAAAACAGAGCGAAGCCCTATTTTTCTGAAGGGGCTTTAGAAATGTATACAGCTGAAAGGGGTCAACAGCACACTCAAAGTGATTTTCTTACAAATAATAACATTACTTTCCCTGTTTATTACACCAGAGACATTGGTGCCATTAAAGATGTTTTCATCAGGCACTGGCATGTTCTGTCAGTGGATCCCACCATCAAGGGACTCACTGGAGATCGACCCAAGTTCGTATACCGCAATAAAAAGAACCTCAAGAATTTGCTTTGCTATCCTAGAGTACATTCCACTTGTCCAACTATACAGGGACCCTATATGGTTCCCTGCAACAGGTGCAATTTTTGCTCATATATACAGTCTGACCCTGTTTTTGTTTACCCGTATGGATCTGGTACATACTATATCCGGACGAGGGGTAGTTGTATGTCCAAGGATGTAGTGTATCTTGCGTCCTGTGTATCGTGTCCAGCCTACTACGTAGGCAAGACGAACCGAGTATTGAGAGACAGGATACGAGAGCATGTGTACCACACAAGGAAGGGCCATCCTCACAATGCGTTAGCCAAGCACACCAATGAGGGAGGCACACATCATCAGTTTAAATTTAGGATCTTAGAACAGATTTCCACAACACACAGGAGAGGAGATATTGACAACTACACTGAAACTAGAGAAATTCATTGGATCATCAAATTTAGGGCTGATATATCACCAGGATTAAATGGGAAAGTTCCTATACGTCCACTTTTGAAATCTAGGAGGTTAGGACATCAGAGACGCTAGCTTAGTATTTGCTTTTGCACTTGTTTTTATCTCTATTTTTATTTTTATGTGTACCACCATTTGTATAGTTGTATTATGATACATATGTTTTTAGTATTTTATTTGGTTGTATGCATTACCATGACCATTTTTAAATGTATTCTTAATACAGGCTTTGTCTCTTTAAGGAATGTTTGTGACTTTGGCGCCTTTTTGTATATTTAACCTACTAATTATTTAATTTATTTTGTCATAAGGTCTGAAGAAGCTATGTTTGCGAAAGCGCTTACCTTTTTATGTTAAAATAAACCTGAATTTTGATACGATTTGATTATTCTCTTTCATTGGACTATCAACCATTGGTTTTTGGAACGTTTTTTGATTTTGGAACTATCAGTACCCTTCATTGTTTTGCTCAGCGGCTATTGACTTTATTTCAACTTATTCTGTTTTTGCCTTACACCGTTGAGCATTTACTCCGCTAGGCTTTCTTTGGTTACAATTTAATGAATACTTTACCAACTCCATTCAAAATCTGATTTAAAAACAGCACTCCTACAACTCAAACACACCCCCAAACACCAACCATCAACCAAACGGTTACTCCCTACAGCCAGTCTCAACCGATACAATATATAAATATCCGACAAAACTAAAGCCCACAACCCTTGTGGTACACAGACTCCCAGGTGAATTCCTCATGATTTCTTCCCAGGTGAATTCCTCAAGATTTCTGCGAAAGCTATCTCCTGTCCTGTATCTATATTAATAAATAGGTCAGTAGCTGAACAACATATACCAACCCTCTGGAAAATTTCTCATATAATACCAATACACAAAGGCGGCAACTCCACTGACTTGACTAACTACCGTCCAATTGCCATACTCTTCCCCCCCTTCCAAAATCCTTGAAAGATGCATTCACTCCCAAATATTAAACCACTTATTAGCTAATAACCTCTTGGCTGAAACACAGCATGGATTCTGTCCGAATCATAGTACCACCACAGACTTATCAGTTTCTCCAATACCGGGAGTCAACAACAAAACAGTAGTTAACTTTTGTTTCTTCGTATTTTTAGACCTCTCCAAAGCCTTTGACATGGTTTCCCATTCCAAACTACTAACTTTTACTCTCTGAACTCAAACTTCACAACTCCACACTAACATGGCTCGAAGACTTTCTCTCAAACTGTCAACAAGCCGTTAAATGGGAAAACACCCTATCCCCCCTTCTCCCGGTAAACTTAGGTGTTCCACAGGGATCCATTCTTGGACCCCTTCTCTTCACCGTATTCACCAATAACTTAAAAGAAGGCTACCCTCCATGCCAACCTGGTCCAGTATGCCGATGATTCTACCCTAATATGCTCTGCCCCATCACTCCCAACAATTACAGCAAATCACCCAAGAATCCTTCTCAGCAATAGAAAATTGGCTTTTAAACTCTCAACTAACACTTAACCCCAAAAAAAACTCTACTAATGTTATTGCATTCCTCAAAGACTACTGACCCAATACACTCATTTAAAATAACATCCTCCGACAATACCCCCATCATACCTGCATTCCAAACAAAACTTCTAGGAATAATCATAGACCATAATATGAAATTTGGCAAACATATAGCTCAAACCATCACAAAGGTCCACAAAATGCTAGGTACCCTCTATAGATGCAAAAATTACCTAAATTCTGAAAGTAAAAATCACCATTGCAAGAACCCATGTACTCTCCACACTACTCTATGCCTCCCCAATACTAACCAACCTTAACAAAAGTGACCTAAATAAATTAACTACCTGCTGCAATAAAATGGCAAAATTCACCACTAACTCATTGTCTAGATCCCACCTTTGCCAGTCCCTTAAAAAAAACTATCTGGGCTAGAATTACCAAACCTAGTAACTTTCAACCAACTTACTATTGCCCACCAGGTCCTCTGTCACCCCCCCAAAAAAAAACCTGCCCTACAGGGACTACTATCTTACTGTGCTAGTAATCATCCACTAAGAAGTTCCAGCAAATCGCTAGCTGACATTACTACAAGCAATTATAACTCTGGGGACTCCTTCTGTTGGAAAAAAACAGAATACACTTCCTCTAGAAATCCGGTCACTAGAAAACACCCACAACTTTAAGACACTTCTTAAGTTACATTTAACCAAATCATAGACTTGCTCCTGTACTCACCCTCCCTAAAGACTTCCAATCCTCCTACACACATCCTACTCTCGTTTAACTAGGGTGTCTCTTATAGTACCTATAGACCATAAAAGCAGAGAGAATGCATATTAGCACTATTGGGGCCACATCCTCTTAACGTTCATTGTATGCCAACTGCTTAAGTTCAAAAAATGCAAGTGTTATCCACTCTTTTACTCTGTGATTTTTGTATACTAAGATTATATGTGATCTCTATTCACTGCCTATTTTATCACTGTACTGTTTATATATTACTGTGCCGTGCTTACTTTGTATGTTATTATTGCTGTTATATTATTTTCAGTTATTAATTTGTTGGAGCTTTTCTCCCCAGGCCTCCTGCTGAAAATGGGCAGCTGTGCCCAGTCAGAATCTCTTGGTAAACAAATGTAAAATCAATAAAAAAGGCACTTTTTATGCACTGTATACCATGGTGCTTTACGTACTCTGATAGTATTGTTGTGACTATGACTGCAGTCATTGTACATGTGCACTTGAAAACAAACCTTTTTACCGGTGTTCTAAGGAGAAATGATGGATAGAGCATTGGCCTGTTAAGCCAGTGATTGGGATTGTATAATGCATGTCCGTTAATGGAGAAGATTAAGGCTGTGAGCTGTTAATGAACTGCTACATTTCCTCTATGGTCTGTTTGCTTCCATTAGACTATTATTTGACTTTGAGCAATTTGCTTAACCATACAGTTCTCTGAGGGCAGTTAGGAAAGATGCCCTGGACTGCATGCCTGGTAACTATGAACTTGTGAACCCATGATTTTTGTTAAGACACTGAAAAAGGCCTGCTATCCTTTGTGAAAATCATACAAGTAAAAGGAAAATAATAGATGTTTTGGATTTGAACCGAAGACCTCTAGCATTCCATGCTGACATCACTGCCACTGGATTGACAAGAGCCTTTGGACAGATGCATGTTGAGTTTTCCTTGAAGAGCTTTTTTTCTTTTAGTAAACCGTAGCATGGTGATCAAGGACAAAATACATGCACCAAAACCCACACACAAATCCAAAGAAAACTTCTGCATTAGGCAGTGTTAGAATCACAGAAGTGAAAGGAGAATATTCGGTCTCATTAAGGATTCAGACCCAAGACCTCCAAAGGCTGTTAGTCTAGCAGAGTGATGCCAGGCAGTGCATTAAAGCTTAGATTGCAGATAACAGGTTTTCAGATTTTATTAGGCCATAAATTTAGTAGAGGCAAATTATTTGTAGGCATTCTATTTATGGCAGGTGTTTAAATCCATGTACTACATATGCAGTTTTAACTTTGGTCTTTTGACTTGCTTAGGGATTTGTTCAGCTTTATGGGCCTTGCTGTCTGGGTTGTAGTCTTCAGCAGTTTTAGTATGTGAGGTGGTCCTAGCAGAAGAACAGGAAAAATGTGTTCTGTGGTTTTAAGGAAAAGGACACTGGATTTCACTAAATGTATCTGACAAAGAGATGCTATATGGACACATTTTTATTGCAGAAAGTACTGTCCAGGGCATCTAAAGAATTTTTGGTACTTTTCCGTTATCGGGGCAACACTTCTAATGCGTGAGCATACTCGCGCAATGATCACTCATGTTTCTTAATGAGAACACATAATTATCACACACATGGTGCGGAAATATCAGCTAGCAGCTACATACATATTTGTATACCAGAGCACAGTATGAAACATCAACTTAAAACATGTGACAACAATCAAAACTGTGTACAACCAGCAGTATTTTCATCAAACAGTATTCCATAGGGATTAATGGTGGATTTGGAGTGTTTCCATAAATACTAATTTATAATGCAGGCAAGCCCAGAGTTAAAAAATTTTTACTAAGCTTTCCCAAGTAGTCATGTCTAGGTTACTGTTCCCAAGTTATGTTTAACGACTGTTGTAACAATATGTAAGCTTTTGACTGTGACAACTTCTTGTCTTGAGTGCATGTTAAGGCATTTGTGGAGAAATGAAAATGTCTTCAATCTCTAGGGTTTCACCCGTTGCCACACACAAGTCACTATCACCAAAATAGTGTTGATACAAATGGCAGTTGTCAGTCTCCCAGTATGGCATTTCACATGTAATGTTCAGCAGAATGTTGGTTTCTTAGTTCTGAAAATAACATAAATATGAATTACAAGTAACTGATCAATGTATAACATCAGAAAAATTAAAAATTGGCAGTATTACTACTGCTTGTCAAGTCCTTTTCCTAGCTACTTTATTAGCTGATAAAGTGCTTGGCTAAAGCAGTTGGACCCAAAAAGTGTGGATGCCATAAAGAGCCGTGGATGTTAAGAGGAAGTGTAGGAAGTGTTTTAGGCACGAACAACCGCTTTATGGCTAACTGCTGTGCGATCATTGCGTGCGCATTCTAGTGCATTAGAAGTGTTGCCCCGATAACAGAAAAGTACCGAATTGTCTGCTCTGATATCCGGACTTGATTGGTAACACTAATTCATAGAACAAGGTAACTGGAGGGGTTAGCAGCATGGAACTTTGAGCAGTATTATACAGTATAGTCTATTTACTATTATCGCTTGGTATTTTGGGTATTTTCTTTTGTGCTGTAGACATTTCAGTGCATCATCATCAGTTACCATTTCAGATATGTAATTTGGTGTTTCTTTTTCCTTTAGCTCCGAGCTCAAAATCAAGTACTGAAAAAGGGAGTTGTAGATGAGCAGGCAAATTCTGCTGCTCTTAAGGTAACTTTTTTTTTCTTCTTTAAAGAACTGCTGATTCTAAAGTCATGTTTTAAAAACTTAATTGGCCATTACTGTTTTTATATGGCTCTGTACTTGATCTTCCTGTAGCTAGTTGTTTCTAATTCGTACTCTTAATAGGTTGTTTAATTTCTTGTTTTTCTGCCCAGCCTAAGTTTAGTGTTAGTGTAGCTGTATTGCTCTAGTATAGGAACTTCTGAATGAAGGCCAAGAATTATGTTGTCCAGTTCGTAAGTTATGTACTGGGTTAGCTACCCTTGTGGGCCAATTTCCATTTTCACGCTTGAATTAGCTAGTCTTTTTTGGTGTTAGCTTGGCTGTAGCCATCACATGGTCAGTAATTAAATATTACCTGTAGTGAGAAATAACTTGGATCATACCATAGATAATTTGAAGGGACCTATGCGTGGGATAAAGTATTTAGGAGCTGACTCTGTCCATTATTAGTACAGAGGGTAGTCCTGGAGTAAATTTTCTGTTTCTCATCCATAGACGCCTTCGAACTTTATCCTACCTACTATCTAGTGTTTTTGCTTATCTGTACTGTAATTGTACAGACCTACAGATTGTATTGTATCTTCTGCCACTGGCTATTACTGCAACAATAAGTGTTCAGTTCTACTGACTGATTGTATTATATTTACTGCTACTTCATTGTGTTTGTACTACTGTGGTGTTTTTCTCCCTGGGTCTTCAGTATCTAGAAGACCTGGCATTTTACTGTCTCTTGATGCTGTAAATAATTCTACTGTACTAATGTTTGCTATTACTACATTTTTGTTGTATAAATTACTGTGGAGCTTTTCTCCCCGGGTCTCCACTGAAAACGGGCATCTGGTCCAGTCGGGCATACCCGGACAACAAATGTAATAAATAAGTTATGCTTAAATATGACAAGGATGAGCTTTGTTTTTACATGGATGAAGAGTCTGTTCCAAAGCAGTATTATCTTGTGTGAGATAAACCTGTTCCTCCAAACCATTCTACTGATGTGGCAGAAGAGGTTTAGATCCCTAGATGTTCTAATCCCATTTGATTTGCTGATGTACAGTAAATCCATCAGTACTGGATCAGAGGATGCCTCATATGCCAGAGACGGGTCACTTTTAGCAGTCTGTAGGATACAGAGTGTAATGACAGGGCTTTGAGTCTGTCCATGTAGGACATATTGTTTAGGTGTTGTAGACATTATACTCACTTGTTGACCAAATAAAGGCCGAGTAAAAGGGGGCAATGACATCTCTAGATGTAGACACAATCCCTTTGTTTATAACCTGTGCAATGTATAAAGACTTTCTTAAAACAGTAGATGCATGTTGGTTGAGTTAGGTCCTTTTCCACAAATTGCCCAAATCCCAAACAACTCTGTCAACTCGTATTGGTGTATTGTTAATGTGGTAGTTCCCTGGGGTCAGTGGCTCCCCAAAAGATAGGATAATACATGTTTTGGCATTTTAGTTTCCGTGCGTGATTTTGGCAGCAGTTATTTATTTGGGACAAACCTTCTTGCGGGATGGTTACATCGTTTGGGGATTCATTGGCAACTTTCAGCTTGCAATCATTTGCAAACTTAGTCAGCCAAATCCCTTTGGTATTGACTTTTACTGTAGAGAAGTGGATGCCAAACAGGAAAGTTCCCGGCACAGAACCCTGGGAGAATCCACTGGTGACTGATCTCTTTGTGGAGGTATCTATCTGTGAGACGTTTGGCAATCCATCGAGTGGCACAGGGTTTTATTCCCAGTTTATTTAGCTTTTCTATTATGCCTGAGTTGAGGGATTGTGTCAAAAGCTTTGACCAGGTTAAGGTATGTAGTGAATGCTGTTTTGCATTCACCCATTGCATTGGTGACATTTTCAAAATCAGCCAGGCTGAGCAAGTATGACCTGCCCTTGACAAATCCAAACTGAGACTGGTCCACTGTTGGAAGGTTCTGTATATCCTTATGGATTATTTTCTTAAGTCTTTTCATGGCTGCTTATGAGACTAGTCAGACTTGCAAAGTCTTTTCTAAAAGAACAGTTGCTGTGTCTAGCAGGGATGAAAGATGCTCTGGAGGCCATAAAATGAAATGCACTTGTTTCAAATCCAAGCAGTTTACAAAAGGTGTACTATGAGATGCCTAAGGGTGCATTTACAGTGAGGCTTATAAGGCTATGACCCAACTAAGCAATGGCCACTAATCTGAGTTGTGTTTATACCCAGGGAAACCCGCAATTTAGTTGATAAACTTGCTTCAGTGAGAAGGGTTTCTGCATTTATTTACATTTGCTGACCATAATAATCTGGCTGTGCCAGTTCAACAAAAAAGTAAATTAAAGCAAAATAAAATTGACATTAAATAAATTTAAAGTAAAATCATAGTACAGAGAGGCAGTAATACAAACAAAGGCAGAACAATAAAATCTAAAGTGCAATAAATTATGCAAAGGGGTATTGTAAAATTGATGGTAGGATAATGAACCTAAATATAGATTATGACTGCCTTCAGTGTGACTTATTAGAGTATTAGTAACTTTTCAAGTTAGTGTGGACTTTCCAAGTTAGTGTGCTATATTTGCTTCAGAGTGTAAATTGCTTGATTTGATGTCAGACCACTCACCCAGAGTATAATTAACTCACAAGGGTTTTATAGCTTGGAAGGTAAGTGTTTATAGCCTGCATGGTGGTTGAAACTCTTGTTGTGCCACCTGCTGAATATGTGGTATGACCATACTTTTGTAACATTACTGGAGGTTAATATTAGAACAATTGACTACAGTATTTTATGTATGCATGTTTCCATACTCTTAAGCGTACCTGTTTGTCCACAGTGTTGAAGTCTCCATATCATCCCCATCTGCAGAAGTTAGAATGTCAAAACATGTTTTGTGTAATCAGTTTTTCACTGGGTACGAAACAAGAGCGTTTTAAATGATAGTTTTCTACTTTTGCTGGTTTGTTTTTCACTCTTGCATTTTAACTGCAGCTGTTGATCTTGATTGCAGAACAAGAGTATAAAAATGACAGCATGTGTTACTTGTCAGAAAAGATAGTCTTACTGCTGGTCTCTAAGATCTTTTGTCTGTTAGGTAATTTGTTCTCTGATTTGACCACATTGTCTTTACTGCCTTAATTACTTGCGTGCTCATCATCATTCATAATATGTCACAGTCTGAGTGAAAGATAGCCTGGGAAGAGGAGAATAGCTAGCCGTTGCCATTTTATGCTCAGTGCATCTTTTTGGTTGTTGTTGTTGCTTTCCCACTTCATTTTATGTTTAAAAAAATGTGTACATCTCTTTGCGTTTCCCCTTTACACTTGAGAAATATGCTAAGGATTTTCATTTGATGATCCTCCAGTCATAAAAAGAGGGTTGCTTTATTAATCATATTGCTTAGCTGTCTGTATATAGATATATGTTGCAGGCATTGATTTAAATTGTTACCAGATAAATACTCTCTAAGCTGTAATGTTTTTCAAAATGTTAAAGAAACAATGTACTTGGTTGAGTACAAAGAGTATGCCTGGCTACACCCTTGGTAATGTCCAGAGTACTTTTTGCATGTGCTGGTGTATTCTGTGTGTAATCTCCTACTCCTGCCATTGGTAAGCATGGAATCCATGGTATTATGGGCTGGTCTGACGCTTGTGTGGTGATACTCAGGCCTGCATTGTGTGGTGATACCCAAGGCATACTCATTGCTACATGATTTATATAATTTTGTTCCGATTCCAAAGACCTATCTCTTGCTGTGGCATAATACCTGAACAGAGAATTCGCCACACCTAAATTGCAAGACTGACATACATCTGTGCCTCGTATGTAGTGTAAATGGGGCACTTGCAGTGAGTAGTGTAGCAGTACAGACTAATCCCCTTCTGGTAATACATTCCACATCTTGCCCATAATACACCTAACTAAATACTTGGTCTGTCCTGAAGCTGCTTTAATCTTTAGAAAAGGTGGCAATGTGGTATGCTAATGATCAAAGGGTCACCATAGCTGAGAGAAACCTTTTTTTATACAGTTATAAAGGAGCATGTCATGCTTATCACGTCCATATACCTCCATTTCCTTGCTGCCTTAGCTACTAGATAACATTGACTTTGCAGAAACCTCACTGACCTTTATACTGTTGCTGTCTTAATATTGGTATGTATGCATTTATTTCTGCTGGTATTTACTTCTCCTTCAAGTGTATTTTTGCAGTTATGTGAATGTGTGCCTTCAATTTTACAATGAAACTTAGGAGACTGGTGAATTATATAGCTTAATTACTTACCTGACTTTTTAGTACAGGGGTTTTAACTCATAAACAGTAATATGTGTTGCATTGCTGTTTAAGATAACTAGGTGAGAGATGTGGATCAATGTGTGTTTTCTGGAGAGGAGGCAAATATTTGATAACATTAATAGAACAAAAAGGAGGTCATTGTCCCACTGTACTGTATTGGAGAACAGCAAACCAAACCAAACTTTAATGGTGAAACAAATGGTACACAAGATGAAATGTTAATCTAGGTTTCGTTCCAACCTTAAGGACTTCATCAGAAAAATGATACATGCCTAAACATTCCTTTAAATACCCACGCATTATTAACCAATTAACCAAGTATCCCAAGCTAAACTTAAGGTAACATTACTATTTAAAATATTAAATAACTATATAACTACTACATACAACAATTAAGACACATAAAACATATTATGAATTCTGTAAAATTGCTCTATAAAATTCAATCTGTGCAAATCTGTTAATATAAAAACTTATACTATTTTCTACCTAAAATGTTTTTTGGTATGGGGGCAATGCTAACGCTATCATTTATGCCAGGAAAATTAAGGGCTTCTGACCTTAGTTGCCATTTTAGTTCAAAGATGTCTAAATGCACATCCAATGTTTTTTTTCCTGGATGTCTTGATCTGCTGAATAACACACAATTTAAAACTGTACCCTGAAAATTTTCCGATATGTCTAGCAAGGGCATTAGTCATTCTAAAGTGTCTAATATCCAATAAATGCTCATTCACTCGCTCCCTAAAATGCCTGCAAAATTTTCCTACATAACGCAGGACATACTTCACATTTAGCTAAATAGACAACATTCTGACTGGCAATTAGTGTCCCTGGATAGGAATATAACAATCCTGAACCCTAATGTATTGCCCTGTTTCCATAATGTACTTACAAGTACTACATCTCCCACACTTAAAATTACCTAATGCTCTACTAGTATTTGCAAGCTTACTACACGGCCCAGAACACAAATTTAGGAGCGACCCCCATCTTTTCATCCACATTTTTGTCCAGCCTTAAGAGACACCAATTCTTTTGAATGGTCTTTATAAACCATTCAGCATCTTGATTAAAAGTAATGACAAAGAATATTCCCTCTTTTTTTTTTTTTCTCTCTGGACTACTTTCATCCACATCAATTCCTAATCCTCCCACAACACTTTCGGGTACTCCCTTCAGTATGGCCTTGTATGTACCAATTTCCCGTTTACCAATAATTTCATCCCTAATATTCATGCACAAGGTGTTGGGGTACCCCCTTCTTGTAAACATCTTTATCATGAATTCCAATTCACTAATAAACTCCTGGTCATCATTAACCATTCTGGCAGCCCTCACCATTTGACCCTTAACAATGGATCTTTTTTTGATGGTGGGGATGCCAACCACTGTAGTCCTAGCTAAGAATTGGAAATGTGGCCTTTCTGTAAATCTCAGATCTTACACACCTCCGGTCTTTGTCCATCTCCAAGTTAACATCCAAATAAGATATTTTTTCAGCACTATATTCGTAAGTAAATATGAGGAAATCAACAGTATTGTTGGTAAACTCCAAAACTACCTTAAGCTGTTCCACCTTTCCTTCCCACACAATGAATATGTCATCCAAAAAATGTGTGCATTGCTTAATACACTTATTAAAGGCACTGGGAAACACTTACTCCTGCTCCCAGAAGAACATTACATAGTTGGCATAAATGGGGGCACAGGCGGCCCCCATAGCCACTCCAGTAACCTGCTTGTAAAAATGTCCTTCAAAGTACAAAAAAATTATTATGCAATACTGATTCCATGAGGGTAACAAATACATTGATCTGATCTTTATATTCAATTGACACTTCAGCCAGGTTAATCCCACCTCATGGGGAATAACAGAGAATAAATTGCATACATCAACCGTAAGTAATATAGTATTATCCGTAACCGTAATATTATTTAATTTATCCAAAAAATTCCATGAATCCTTAGTGATGTATGCAAAAGTAGTCAATAATTTTTGAAAGTAGTGATCTAAGTACTGACTAATAAAGCAAGTTTTGCTCCACTTGCCATCCGCTATAGGCCTAAACTTCACATTGTCCAGACCCGTATGCAATTTGGGAATACCAAAGATACTGTTGTCCACTGGATTTTCATTTCAATTTCAATTTCAGTTATCTGCCCCTGAAATAATAAATCATCAATCAAAAGATCCAATTTCAAATATGCAATATTAATTTTGTTAATACTTTCTTCATATGTGTCATCTGTTAACATCCCCAACATAGCATCAGTGTAGTCATTCCTGTCCATAACTACGGCACCACTACCTTTATCAGGTTTCATTATTCATATGCCTTTGTCATTGGCCAATTCACATAATAATTTATTTTCTTCCACAGCCAATGTTGCTAAAATCGTCCCTCATTTTCCTTTTGAAATGCTCCCTTGTATCTAATTCACATGCTCTTGCAAACAAAGTAATCATGTGATTAGCTGGCAGATTAAATTTACTAGGCTTAGTTAACACATTGTGTTCATATTTCATATTTGTATTAGCAAACCACAACCGC
Source organism: Protopterus annectens (assembly GCF_019279795.1). Taxonomy (NCBI): domain Eukaryota; kingdom Metazoa; phylum Chordata; order Ceratodontiformes; family Protopteridae; genus Protopterus; species Protopterus annectens. The sequence continues at coordinate 158,716,972 of NC_056727.1, read as the reverse complement.
ATGTTCATCTTCTGAGTAAACATTTTAAGATCAATCAACATCTCAGATAATGCTCCTTTCCTTCCTGGCACAAATGTAAATCCCTTGGATAGCAAGTTAGCATGCTCCACAGTTAACTTAACTTAACTTTAGAATAATTATATACGTTGTAGTCTCCATGAATATTGTAAATAACCTCAGGGTTACTTAAAACCTTAAAATCACGTTTCCTGCATACCATCAATAAATTCTTTAAATTCCTTAAAAAGAAAATAATCAGCATCCTTGACCTGAAAAAATTCAGAAAATAACTCTGGCGCTAGCCTGTTAGTAATTTCCCTGCCCGGTGAAACACCTTTTATATAATTAACACTTGATATCCTGGTTACATTCAACATCAATTCCTGTTCCCATGTACCCACAGTCATTTTGGCTTACAGTCTCATTCAGTGCACCAGTTTCACTGATAAGCCGATGTTCGTCTCAGAAATAACTCCCATTCGAGCTATTAACAAAATAAACGCTCAATTCCAATAACCCGTCTAAGGAATTAACTTCTTTTTGTTGTTCATACTCTAGCTCGTTCATGTCAACATTGTCTATAGTAATGTTCGAAATGTCCTCAGAGAACACATCTTGCATAACATCCACAATCAGTACTACACTATACTGTCACGTACATTAAACTTTGTCTTTCAAGCCGTAGCCATTATTTATGTCGGCTATTTGTAAGGGCATACACACATCGGCTTCTCGCACTGTATCAACTGCCATATATGTGCATTCCCTCAAATAAATGCCCTTTATATTACCATTCATATTTTTGACCACATTACAGTTTTTATTGGTCATGCTGACTCTATTTGAAAATATACAGTTATTAAATTCAAAGCCTGGACTCGAGTTGTGACTAGATGAAGTACTGACTTGCAGAAAAGTGTCCTGAGGCATGTTTACCTCCATTTGGGTTGATAACCTTTGTGTGTCCTCTGTGGATAATTTCGCATCTTTGGACGAGCACCCTGCTCGACATATTGTCTCTCTTCCAGTCTTGAGCTGTAACCTTCCTGCCCTTTGTTGCGCAACTTCACTGAACACCTGGGCCCTTCCTCTAAAGGGAATTACGCCTGCCAAAATTGGTTAAACTCTCTTGGCTGTGATGTCATTTCCTCATCTTGCTCTGTTCCGCCATTGGCCAGGTCTCTCTGGTTATCACGGTGACCCAGATTGCCTCCAGATAATGGATAAACTTTGTCACGGGAATACTCTTCAGTATCCCTTCTTATTTTATTCAGTTTTCTGTCAAAGATAATACGACAACTGTTATCCACACTAACCAATAAGTTATTATAGTTGGTGTGGTATTGTTCAAACAGCAAATCTTTCAGAATACATTAATTTTCTCATTCCAGTTCGCACATATACTGCTCTATTTTCTGACCAGAGCCATGGATGAGGGGAAGACAGTGCACCTACCTTGACCTGGCCAAAGCCTTCGACACTATTCCCCACTCTGGCATAATAAACTCTCTCAACTAGGCATCAGTCTGTGTTACCAGATGAGTAGACAACTGGCTGACTGATAGAACCACCTATTCAAAATAGGGGAAGCCACCTCCAGCAGTAAACTAGTATCGAGTGGCGTGCCCCGGGGTTCAGTCTTGGGGCTTCTCTTATTTGGGATGTACTTTTCTGAGGTACAGGCCAAAACTAGTGGGCTATGGCTGACCAAGTTTGCAAATGACTGCAATTTGGGACCTGTCATCAATTCCCCTAGTGACGTGGACATCCTCCAAGAGGGTCTCACCCAAACAAATGACTGGTGCCAGAAACATGGCCTCAAGCTGAATACAAAAAAAATGCATCATCATCCCCTTTGGGGAGAGAGATGTCCCCACAAATTATCACATTAATAACAACGTTCTAAGCATGCAGTCAGTTGTGAGGGATTTGGGCACCCAGATTGATAGCAGCCTGACTTTTGACCACCATGTTGCTTCCATTGTATGGAAAGCTTTCTACATGACCCACCTCATAAGTAAGGGTATCTCATCCAGGGACAAGGAGGTCATAACATCCTTATATTCATCCCTTATAAGGCCCATTATTGAAAACAATGCCCCATTCAGCATGTATCTCGCAAAGCACATGCAGCAGCTGGAGAGACAACAGAGGTTCCTCACCAGGAGAATCCAGGGCCTCAAAAATCTACCATACACAGGCTAAAAGCCCTGTTCTTCTTCTCAGAGATGACCTCTGTCTGGCATACAAGGTGATCTCAGACCCCACCTTGATAGGACTGCTGCATATATGCAAGTCAAGCTCCACTCGAGTAACCTGCACATGGGGCCTCAATCTGGTCTGTGACATCAATAGGATGTGCTGGCTGGACAGATTTGTGTCCCAGAAACTTCCCCATCTATGGAATAGACTCCCTCTTAACATCAAGCGGAGTACCTCTTTACCTCTTTTCTAGAAATAGAAAATACATCCCTGGGATTCCACCCATGTCCCTGTTGGACAGGGGCATCGGGTGCTGATTTGTCTAAGCATGGGCTAAACTCTTGACTAGGTTTATAAGGGCCTCAGGGCCATAAACGTAGTAACTTCCTGTGATCCTACGAACTTGGATAAACTTATAAACAAACTAGCTATCACACCCATACATGCTCACTGTCTGGCTGCACTCTCAGAATGGCATTTGCTTGCTATTTATATGCACTTGCTGTCCCTGAAATGCTTCTTAAAGGTACAACATACATGAGCTGTGCTACATCCTCCCTCTTGGAGAAATAAGTCATGCATTATTGACGATAATGATCGACTTGCAATTTATACTAATAATTTTTTGACATGCAATTATACAGAACTAAATACATGTAGACAATTGTGTCCAGGTTGCTGTGTATTTCACACTAGGTTTGGAAATATGACCAAATCGTGTGACATAAAAATTAGAATTCGGTCTAGCAACTGGGACTGACTCTGCTGAATGGGGAGATCAGGAACATCATCATGAATGGAAGTAGTTATGACACGTTCAGCAACAGGAAAATTGTCTGGATTGCTCTTAGATTTAGTCTTTATCCCAAGAACAATGCTGCAATATTGATTCTGATACAGGAAGAAGATGTCTGCGGTTTCTCCTGTACTCCACACCTTCAAATTTTACAAAGTAGGATCCAAGCTCAGCACATATACTTGTTACTTGACCAATCCGGTCAAAACCTTTCGCCGTTTGTATCCTCACTGTCTCTCCAACTTTCAATGGATGAAGAAATCTGCTCGATTTATCATAGCTGGACTTCTGGAAAGAATGCTTTATGCATAGTTGGGCTGTGATTGTTGTGCTGTTTTTCAATTTAGGCCTCAACAAACTGGAACTGATAGGCAATGTTGTTCTCGTTTGCCTAGATAGAAGTCTCTGAGCAGGTGAGCCATGTATATCAGTAAGAGGTATGTATCTGAGATTGAGTAAATCTAAAAAGACATTGGTATTATCTCGCTTTGACTTTTCTAATAATTGTTTTGCACTCTGTACTGCATGTTTGCACTTTGACTGTAGATATTCTGTACTATTAGTAACCTGTACAAAGTCCTATTCTTTTGCAAATTTCTGAAACAACTGACTGGTAAATTGGCTCCCATTGTCAGAAATAACTATGTGTGGACCACCATGGACTGCAAAATGATATTTCAGCTTGGTGATAACAGGATTGGACCTTAGATTAGATAGTAAATCAATCTCAAACCAGTTCGAGTAAGAGTCTGCCAACACTAAGTAATGCTGATTGTTCCACTCATATATCAGTGGCTACTGTTGACCAAGGTAGTTCAGGAACTTGACTTAGATGAAGTGGTTCTTTTTGCAAATGTGGTTTAGTACTATTGCGTACTGAACAAGAAAGTATTTTAGCAATGTCTTTTGCTAGAAAAGGCCAAAGTACCAGTTCTCTCACCCTTCTTTTGGTAGATTTGGAACCTGGGTGACCATGATCCAAAATCTGTATATACTCGTGTTGAAGGGAAGCAGGAACAACAATTTTAGGACCTTTGAAAATAATGCCATCTTCCATCAACATCTCATCTCCTATAAGGAAAACAAGTTTGCACTTCCGGTGGTAAACTAGATTGCTTTGACGGCCATCCAACATTAATGTAGTTCTTGAGCTTTTGCAAAATTGGATCAGTCTTTATATGATCTTTCAGCTCATCAAGTCTCGTAGTAGAAAAATCACGCACTTCCATGACATCAATTCAAAATTCTCTACCTGAAGCTGTTCTGTTGTATTTCTGGGCGATCTAGATAAAGAAGCTTGCCTTTTGTATAGACCATTTTGAAGTTGTACTTTTTGCAATCTGAGCATCATTCTTTGTAATCTCGCTGGAGCTGAATTCATAGGCTTCTTTAAATTCGTGACTAGAGGTTGGTGAACAGTTTCAATCTGAAAAGCTCGACCATAGATATAATCATGAAACTTTGAAAATGCAAATACTATTACCAAAAGTTCTTTCTCAATTTGAGCATATTGCATTTCAGTTTGGATAAGAGATCTTGATGCATAGGCTACTGGTCTGCCTTCTTGAAGAATAACTGCACCAAAACCAAATTTTGAAGCATCACAGGAAAGAGTTACTGGTTTATTGACATCATAATATCTTAGAGTAGGTGGGGTGGCAATTTTCTATTTAAGGCCTTCAAATGCTCTCTGGTGCTGTTCCAACCAAGACCATGTCACGTTTTTGCACATTTAGCTCTCTCAAAGGTGCTGTCAACTCATTGAAGTCTGGTATAAACTTGCCTAGGTAGTTGACCATACCAAGAAAAAGTTGTAGAGCTTGAACATTATCTTGTGCTGGCATCTCAAAACTGGCTGCTTGCTTGGACAGGTCTGGTTGCAAGCCAGTACTAGTAAATCAATGACCTACATATGTAACTTCCGGAAGTCTGAATATGCATTTCAGAGGATTGAGCTTTAAGTTCACTTCACATGCTCTGTCTAGAACTCTTCTAAGTTTTCTGTCGTGCTCTGCTTCACCATTGCCTCCAGCCAATAAAACATCTACTGTTATGGCACAAGAATAACCCCCAAAAATTAGCTCCATTCACGCTAAAAGACTTCACTTGCAGAATTTATTCCAAATGGCATCCTGAGTAATCCATATCTTCCAAACTGGGTACTGAAAGTAGTCAGTAGTGAAGATTTGTAATCTGGCATTACTTGCCAAAATTAACTTTTTGCATCTAAGACAGAAAAAACACTGGCATTCGGTATCAGGGCTGCGACTTCCTCAACTGTCCGCTTGGGATGATGTGGTCTCTCTAATGCTTTATTGCTGTGTTCAAATCTCTTGGGTCAATACATATTCTGATTTTGTCTGAACATTTTTTGTGGGCTGCTACCATAGATGACACCCATTCATGGTTCTGTGACTGGACAAATTACATCTTGCTGCACCATTTTATCCAGTTGAGCTTTGACCTTATTCTGCATAGCTATCGGAACTTTTCTTGCCAGTCTGACCACTGGACTGAGCTCTGGGTCTGACTTCATAGAATACTCAACTGGAAGTTTGCCTAACTTGTCATTGAAAACATCAGCATACTCTGTGAAAACAGCTTCAGTAAAATTGGAACTAGGAGATGTGCTTATATGATGAACTTCTTTGGTAAAGGAAAGCAAATTCCTTCTTAGACTGTCTATGAGACCCAATAATGACTGCACAGGTCTTCAGACTACATAGAATAGTAAGCTGTAGCAGTTCCTAGCCAAATACATGAAATTACTACTGAGCCTTCGGTTTGAATTTCTTCACCTCCATAAGCAACAAGTTTTGCACAGCTGGCCACATTGTTGTTCACCAGCTTTCCTAAGTTGTTCACCAGCTCTCACCTTAGCAAAATCTGCTGACATAACATCACACTTTGAACCAGTGTCTACTTTGAGCTCAGTGGTTTTACCATTGATCTGGACAGTACAAAACAGTTAATTCTTTACCAGCAAATTTAGTGCATCAACCCTTTCACCAATCACTGACACAGCATCTGTGCAGAAAGTAGAGTTGCAGCTCTTTATGTGATCAACTTGCTTTTTAAGTGACCTTTCTTTATAACTGTGTGAGGTTTACTTGATTTGCAAAACTTTTGAAAATAGTTCTATTTTTTTACACTTGTGGCATTGCTGACCAAATGCTAAGTATTTTTCTCTTTTGGACTTATGGTTGTCAAAACAGATTTCACAGTTAACAATAAAGCTTGATTTGAGTTTTGCTGACTCACCCTTGTACTGCACTGAGCATGTCCTTTTCTTAGAACTTGCTGGAAAACTACGGGTTTTACTTGTGGAGCCTGCATGGGTGGCAGCTGCCATGTGCCTAGGCCTGCTTCTACTAGCCACATATTGCAAGCTGTCTACATTTGCTTTGGTGCCTGCTGAAACCATGCTCTTATCACTTGCATACTTGTGTGCCTTTCTGTAACCTCATGGATTTGACAAATCTCAGTAGCTTTGCTCAGCTTTAAATCACTGTCACGAAGCAAAATTTTTCTGACTGCAGCACTATTAATACCACACACAAGCCTTTCCTTTATTAACTCACCTGTTAAGTCACCAAACCTGCATGATTTAGTTCTGTTTCTCAGGTCAGTAATAGCTGGAAAAGTTTCTCCTTGATTTTGATCTCTTGTGTAAAACAAATACCTCTCTAATGTAACGTTTGTCTAAGGGTTGCACATTTCCCTGAATTTGCGTTTCAAACACTCTGGCTCTTCCCTTGATTCAGCCTGTACAACAGTATGATGGTTTTCACTTTCTCCCCCATATACTGCTGGTGCATACACAAATGAACACTCCCTTTCAGTGGCCTCTGACCCAGCTAGATTTTGTAGAATGAATGCCCTGGTGCATGCATCTTTGTCAGAATAAACTGACTGATTATACATTCTCCAGTTATCTACAATATTCTGATCAAGTACAAGTGGTGATGGTTTTCCAAATCCGTCTGCCATGCCAAAAGATAACAGTAAAACAGAATGCAACCCAAGTCCACTTTTAACCGCACAGACCTGTACACTTGCACATGTGCCTGAAATTTATGTCCGTCTTTGTAACTTTGCCCAACAGCACAAGCGTCTATATAACTGAACTTTGTGAAATAAGTCTTTTGGGCACAAGAACACTCTTGAAATTGTACTGCAAGAAGTCGCCTCTTAGTGTAGGAAACATTTCAAAATAACTGCACTGTATGAACGAACTGGGCAGAAGCATCTGAGAGTAAAAACAATTTGAAGTAATTGTATTTTGCGAATAAACCATGCACAGCACAGTGAAACTTTCCCCAAATGACTGTACTTTGCTAAATGACTCTTTACAGTGCAAGAAACACTTTAATGGCGGCACTTTGCAAATAGACACACCCAGCACAAGAAACTTTTCAAAATGGCCGCATTTTGACTGCACATACACAAATAAACTCTTCAGAATAAATGCACAGTAATAAGCACTCACAGTAAGCACTTTTATATACTTTGAGATACTTCAAATAACTCTAGTTATGCCAAAACACATGCAGTCATAAGTTCATAGGTAGGTACCAGGCTATCGGCTGTGGGGCATATACAAGCCCAGCCAAAAAGGTACCCTGGCTTTTGCCACCCAAGAAAATTATTCTCCTGTGTCACTGTCGAGCAGAGCCACAGAGGTGATCCCCGGGGTGAATTTCCTATTTCCCATCCAGTCATCAAGATTTTTCTTAGAGTGCTAATGAGGAGCTTTGTTTGATATAGATAGGTAGTTTATTCGAGGGTATGGGAAGTCTCTGGGACAGGAATCTATCCCTCCGGCATGTTCTGTTTATTGTGGTGACAAGGTTTAGGTCCCTAGAGCGTGTAGCTCTGAGGGATTGGAATTTCCTTAAGTGAAGCATGTCCAACAGCTCTGGGTTTGACATAGCGTTGTATGTTAGGCAGAGATCACCTCTGAGTAGGTGATATGTGACTGAGTAAAGCTGGAGTTTTTTGAGACCGTCTGCATAGGGCATCTGTTTGAGGCCGGTAATCCTCTTTGTGAGGTATTTCTGAGGCCTTTCCAGTTGTTGTAGATGTCTTGTGAGGTACATACCAAAAGGGGCGTTGTACTCCATAATGGGTCTAATGATGAGTAGAGGGGAACAATGACCTCTTTGTTTCTGGATGAGAAACCTTTTGTGATGAGGTGTGCCATGTAGAAGGATATCCTGACTACTGTGGTGATGTGATTATCAAAGGAGAGACTGCTGTCCACCTGTGTCCCAAGGTCTCTTATCACACTTTTGGTGTTAAGTATACTACCGCCTATGTTTGTAGTTCATGGGTATAGAGTTTTTACCAAAGGGGATGACAATGCACTTTTTGGCATTGAGCTTGAGGCCATGGCTTTGACACCGGGCATCTGTCTCAGTGAGGCCCTTTTGTAGGATGTCCACATTAGGAGTTTCGATTATGGCTCCTAGTTTGCAGTTATCTGCGAACTTCATTAGCCGAAGACCTTCTGTGTTAGCCTGTACTTCAGAGAAGTAGATAGCAAACAGGAGAGGACCCAGGACTGAACCCTGTAGTACTCCACTTGTCACTGGTCTGAAGTCAGATTTGGAGTCTGCTACTTTCACAGTGTGGGTTCTGTCAGTGAGCCAGTTGGCAACCCATCTTGTGACATAGGGATTTATACCTAGTTTAGTGAGTTTTTCTATAATTCCATTGTGGGGGATGGTGTCAAAAGCCTTGGCAAGATCTAGATAGGCTGTGTGAGCCACCTTACCCTTGTCTATGGCTTTGGTGACAAGTCTATCAGGTTTAGGAGACATGATGTGTCTTTTACACACCCGAACTGGATGGTTCCAGAGTTTAGAGATTACCAATGTCTTTGTTTATAAGTTCCATGATGATATGTTCCATGGCCTTGCAGACCAGGCTCGTCCGGCTAATGGGGTGGTAGTTCCTGGGGTCCGTGGTGGCTCCCCCCTTGTGGAGTGGGATAACCATTGCTGTGTGCCATTCAGCAGGCACAAAGCCTGAGGTGAGGCTATGATTGAACATGGTACTTAGGTGGGGTGTCAGTTCGTTCTGTAGTTCGTAGCCTGGGATGTTGTCTGGTCCCATGGAAGCGGTGTTCTTGACTTTGGAGAGTGTAGTTTTTACCTGTGCAGCCATGATTACAGGATCTTTGCATTCTTCCGGTATAGAGATGGGCTCTTTAGGAGGTGAGAGGGGGGTAAATTTAGCACTGAACCTATCTGCCAGGATGTTGGCAATATCAGCTGGGTCTGTATGTTTAGTGCCATTGTGCTGTAACTCACAGCAAATGTTATGTGATCCAATCTCGCCTACATTCTGTACTGATGGGCTCGGAGCCGATCCCTCGGCTCCGACTCGGCACGCTATGCTATAGAGCGAAGCCTCTTATTGGCTGAGCTATTTTCTATCCCAGGATGCACCACCACTAATCCCCCAGATCTCGTTTGCCGCTTACAAGCTAAGACGTGGACTCAACTTGGCTGGGCGAAGTACTGTTTTCTTTCTAAAGTTTCCTGTCAGGAAATCTCTTATTATTACCCAAAAAGCTGTTTTAACAGCTATTTTTGTCGTACGAGTGTGTTTTGGTACTTTTTGTTGTGAAAAATTGTGTGTTTGATTAAGGGAAAGGTTGCCCGTTTAAGTTAGAGCGGCCTTCCCCTATTATTCAGGTAGTATCTTTATTTTTTCAAGGAGGTCAAGTATCCGTTTAAGTTAGAGGGTCTTGGCCCTCCTTTTCAGTATTTTGTTCTTGTCTGATATTACATTGTATTGTGTCTTTTAAAAAAAAAAAAAAAAAAAAAAATTTGTTGGTTAAGATTTTTTGTATTGTGGTAAAATCTTCATATAGATAGTGCTACTTTTACTAGTTTTAGTCTTTTGATAATACATTATGTCGAAAGAACATAGACCCTCCGGGTTCAAAAAGTGCACGAGGTTTGGTTATAAAATGTCTATAACCAATGACCACTCCTCGTGCGTATATTGTTTAGGCGCCAAGCACCTACAGAGTCCTGTAGCGTGTGTCATGCCTTTTCATCTAGAGTCCTCCAAGAGAGGAAGAATAAATTAATATTGAAAGGGCTGATTAAACCCTCCTTCGAGGATGCCTTATCTTCCTCTTCCTCTCCTACCAAAAAGAAGAAAAAAGCATCGGCTCCGACCAGCCCGTCGGAACTGACTGCTAAGAAACCTAGGCAGGCTTCTCCATCGGCTCCACGGACTTCGGAGCCGAGGGTGGAACGGTCTGCCTCGATGCCTCCAGTCTAGACTCCTCTGGTTTCGGAGCCGAGGACTGGGGCGTCGAGAGGCGGGTCACCTTCATCGGCTCCACAGATTTTGGAGCCGATGAGGGTTGCCGGCTCAGACTCTTCCCCTTCGGCGCCGAAGCCCTCCTCGGCACAGAGGGAAATTGTTTTGGGATCTCCCTCTGAACCGATATCGGTCGAGTCCATTCAGAGCCGGTCCCCCAGTCCTTTGGAGCCGATGGAGAAGTCGGTTCGGACCCGATCGGTCTCATCTAGATCCTCCAAGATGTCTGATTTGGACATGGACAGGGTGCTCCTAAGACTTTTTTCCAGTCTCCTGTGTTCCAAAAGTTAGGTTCGGCTCCAGCCCATTCGGCCTGTAGTTATGGTTCCTCCTCCAACAGCCTCGGCACCGTTGGAGCCGGTGCTGGTGGAGCCGATGGAGGTTTTTGGGTCAGGCCCGACCCTTACTCCAACTCCGGCTCTCGAGTCGGAGTTCGGTACGCGGACCTCCTCTGTCGGCCCCGGGGGGACGCTTCGGGTCTGATGTTTTCGGTCCCAAGCCTTCCTCTCGGTGCGTCGGCTGCGGGGGTACCGTCTACTGTTGTGGCCACGGAGGTGGGACCTTCCCAGGATTCTGGTGGTCCGGCCTTCAGGGCCATGAGGAGTGCTTTAGCCAAATCCTCTTTGGCTACCTCCATGGTCTCTCCAGCACCTTCCCTGCATACGGAGACTGGGTCTTTGGCAGTCCCCCTGTCCTTAGACAGCGGAGCCCCGGGGCCTGAGGTCACCCCCACTGGGGGTTCCCCCCCTCCTGGAGGTCCCTCTGAAGCTTCTTCAGAGGAACCTCCAAGGAAAAGATCGTGCAAGAGGAAGCACGTTGACTCCCCCGATGAGTCTCTCACGTCAGACACTGATCTTGATGATGCAGAGGGGTCCCCTAAGTCGTCCTCAGATGATGTCTCCTTTGCAGACATCCTGGAAGCCCTCAAACAATGAGGCGGCTGGCAATCCAAACCCCCTTCTGCTGACGAGTCGGTGTTCCTTAAGGCCTTCGGGGCTCAGCCCTCCGCCTCCTGGGTGTCTCCGCCCTTCGAGCTCCTAGATTTGATCTCTCGAAGGGCGTGGGAACACCCAGACTCTGTGGAACCGGTGCCTGCTCGCCCAAACAAGTTCCTGTCAGCACCCCCAGAAAAGGAGTTTTTGACGAAAGGTGTGGCTGTAGATGCCTTGGTGGTGGCATCTGCTACCCAGCAAGATGTAGCAGAGGCTTCGACGTCCGCCCATCCTCCTAATAAGGAGTCTAGGAGCATGGATAGGTACGGTAAGCGCACCCTAAGTTCAGCGGCCTTTACTTTAAGGTCCCTGAACTATCTAACGCACTTCACCAGGTTTCAGAGGGATCTGATCAAGGAGCTTTCAGATGCTCTCTTGGGTAACCTACCTGAGCAGCTGGCCCAGACGGTTGGCTCTCAGTTGGCTACGCTGTCATCCATATCAAACTCGTCCATGAGGCTCATTTCTTATGCGGCCGAAGGCGAGTAGAGCGCGGTACAGGTATTGCTCTACGGAGGCAAGCCTGGCTCCGCCTGTGTCATTTTGCGGAAGCCTTCAAGTCTTCCTTTGCCGACGCCCCCTTTGATGGGTCCTCTTTGTTTGGACCCAAGGTAAAGGACACATTGACCCGCTGCGAACAAGAAGGTAAGACTTTGACTGCCGTAGGGGCACGATTTTCCACTCCCTTTCAGCCTTACCCCAAGGCTAAAAGAGGAAGGGAAAATGTGGTTCCGTAGATCTCAGAAGTCTTATCCCTCACAGCAGGACGATCCCCCTTCTAGAGGCAGAGAAGGGGGAAATTCTTCTGGAAGACGCCGTCCCAGAGGCGGCAGAGGCCCCCGCAACACTGGAGACCGCGAGTCCTTTCGTGGCTCTTCAGCCTTTCACAGTCCCTGAGGCATTGTCCGACTGTGCAGCTCCGGAGCCAGTTGGGGGTCGTTTTTCGAGGCACCTAAAAGCCTGGGAAGGTATCACTCAGGACCGATGGGTGCTTCGAATTATCGCCGGAGGTTACGCCATCCCCTTTTCTCACTCCCCACCTCAGTCCAAAAAAATCCCGGACCCGCCACCCAGTCAACGGGAAATTGCAGCCCTAGAAGTTTCAAAGCTGCTTCAAAAAGGAGTCATCCAACCGGTCCCCGCAGACCAGATCGGATTAGGGACTTACTCAAGATTTTTGGTGCCAAAAAAGACCGGGGACTTGAGGCCCATTTTGGATCTCAGCATTCTAAATCGTTCAGTCAAAAAGTCCAAGTTCCGAATGGTCACCCTACAATCCATTCTCCCACTGCTGGAGAAAGGTGTTTGGATGTGCTCCATAGATCTCAAGGACGCTTATTACCATATCATGGTACATCAAGTGTCCAGGAGACATCTGCGCTTCAGCCTAGGAGACAGTCATTTTCAGTTCCGCGCGCTGCCCTTTGGTCTCACCACAGCCCCCAGGGTGTTCACCAAATGTTTGGCGGTCGTGACCTGAGAAGTCTAGGATTCCAGGTGTTTCTGTATCTAGACGACTGGCTCCTAACTGCCACCTCCAAGCATCTACTATTGCGGAACCTACAAGCCACAATATCACTGGGCACTTCCCTTGGAATCACCTTCAATTGGCCAAAGTCTGTGTTGCTGCCATCTCAACACATAAGATTCATCGGAGTAGAGATAGACTCAAACCGAATGCGGGTCTATCTACCTACAGAAAGGATACAGACCATACAGGCTCAAGTTCGAGCCTTACTTCCCAGATCCAAAGCCCCAGCCAGAATGGTCCTGCAGCTATTGGGATCTATGTCCGCCACGGTTCTTCTAGTTCCCCTAGCAAGGTTGCACATGAGAATTCTCCAGTGGCTTCTTTCAACACAGTGGTCCTTTCAGGATCTCCCTCTCAGTCACCTCATATGGATCACGGAAACCTGCAAACGGGACCTTCGCTGGTGGCTGGTGCCCTCCAATCTGGATCAGGGACAACCCTTTGTTCCACCTCCTCCTGTGGCCACTTTGACTACGGACGCCTTCCAGATGGGGTGGGGGGGCATTCCCTGGGCAGGTCAGTCCAAGGCAAATGGCATTCGGAAGAGTCCCTACTTCATATCAACATCTTAGAAATGAGGGCGGTGTTTCTGTCCCTACAAGCCCTTCACGATTACCTCCCTCAGGGCGTAATTGCCGTTCACTCCGACAACATGTCAGTAGTCTGGTACCTGAACAAGCAGGGAGGGACCAGATCCTACCCCCTTTGCAGAGAGGCCATGAGAGTTTGGGAATGGGCAGTGTCGACCAAACGATTTCTAGTGGCTACTCATATCCCTGGCAAGGCCAATGTGATAGCCGACAGACTGAGCAGAACTATCCTCTCTCCACACAAGTGGTCTCTGAACATTACGGTTGCAAATCAGATTTTCAACAAATGGGGAATTCCTTGTTGCAACCTCTTCGCAACCCCGCTGAATGCGAAGTGCAAAAAGTTCTTCTCCCTCACTCCGGGTCCGGGGGAGAGCCTTATGGACGCACTAGCCCATCCGTGGCCCACCGGCTTGCTATATGCTTTTCCCCCAGTTCCCCTCCTTCCCAGAGTGATCCAAAAGGCGTCTCACTTGGGGAGCAAAATGATCTTAGTTGCTCCTTACTGGCCTCATCAGGTATGGTTCCCCTATCTTCGGAAATATGCACTGGACGGTCCATGGTTCCTGGATCAGATCCCAGACCTATTAGTTCATCAGTCGGGACTACTCCACCAGTCCCTCCACACCTTGAAATTAACAGCTTGGCTCCTCCTCTTCCGACTATAGCCAGGAATCATATCTTAGACCTGGAAGTTGTACATATCTTATCTTCGGCCCACAAGTCTGCCACTAAGAAATTGTATTCTAGCAAATGGAAGAGATTTGCTATTTGGGCTCAACTCCGGGGTCTGGATCCCATCACTATTCCCATATCAGAAGTCCTGAAATTTCTAACTTCCCTATTCAATCAAGGTTCTTCAGTCTCTACCATCAAGGTTCAATTGGCAGCTATTTCCAATTTTCACTAGTCTATAAACCCACCTTTAATGAGCAACAGATTGTGTAAGACCTTCATGAAAGGTGCTGCGCTTTTACGACCTCCGATTTCTTATCCTGCTCCTCCATGGGATCTCGATGTGGTGTTACGTGCCTTAACTTCCTCCCCCTTCGAACTGGCAGCAACATGCGATTTGAAATTTCTATCGTGGAAAACTGCCTTTCTGGTTGCGATTACTTCTGCCAGAAGGGTTTCAGAGCTTCAAGCTTTGTCTGTAAAACCTCCGTACCTGTAGAGTATCTCTCAGGCCAAATCCATCCTTTGTCCCCAAGGTTTGTTCCAGTTTTTGCCTACAACAGTCATTAGAACGTCCAGTTTTCTTTCCAAAGTACTCAAACAAAGCGGAATACATATTCCACACATTAAATGTCCACAGGCAATTGCGTTTTTATTTAGATAGGACCAAACAAACAAGGAAAACAGATCAATTGTTTGTATCCTTTTCGGATAATAAATTGGGCAAAGCCGTCACAAAGGTCACTATTGCCAAATGGATCAGGGACTGTATTACTCAAGCTTATTCCTCTTCTAATAAAGAGCTTATGACCTCTGTCAAAGCTCATTCTACAAGAGATGTGGCTACTTCAATAGCTTTCCATTCTAAGCTTGCCATTAGTGACATTTGTGCTGCGGCTACGTGGTCTTCCCCGCACACTTTCATTTCTCACTACAAATTGGATGTGGCATCTCGGGGGCGAGCTTCATTTGGTTCCACAGTGCTCAGGAATGTTTTCCAGTGAGCCACCCAGGATTTAGGTGCTAGGGACGCTGTCCCATCAGTACAGAATGTAGGCGAGATAGGATCACATAAAATCTTTTAGTTATGTACTTGCCATAACTTTAGATGTTTGGGATCCATCTCGCCTACATTCCCAATAACCCACCCTCCTTCCCCCTTCCTTGGAGATCAGAAGAGATCAGAAGGTCCGAATCCTGTTGTTTCATCTTGAAACATCTGGCAATGTTATATAAACAAGTTATGTATGTGTGCATGAATGCGGACAAACAAGATCTGGGGGATTAGTGGTGGTGCATCCTGGGATAGAAAATAGCTCAGCCAATAAGAGGCTTCGCTCTATAGCATAGCGTGCCGAGTCAGAGCCGAGGGATCGGCTCCGAGCCTATCAGTACAGAATGTAGGCGAGATGGATCCCAAACATCTAAAGTTATGGTAAGTACATAACTAAAAGTTCTGAGTGTTGCCATTGAGATTCTTGACATAGCTATAGAATGCTTTGTGGTTGTCTTTAGAATCAGTGTCGATTTTGTTTTCGTAACTAGCTTTGGAGGATTTTATCAGGGATTGTAGCTTCTTACTGAGGCTGACCAGAGAGCTCCTCCAGTCGTGGGATTTTACTCTCTTTTGCAACAGTTTCTTCCTTCTGTTGTACAGTTTGTTTATGGCAGGGGACCACCAGATTGGCTTCCTTTTTTTGGAGGATAGCATCTTGGTTCTGTTTGGGACAGCGCGATCCATGCACTCATGTAAGTGCTTATAAAGTGCAGTTGTGTAGGATTCAGTAGTCGTAACTGTATTGTCCATCTGCATGGGTGTCATGAAGTTCACCACTTCTGTCTTAAGCATAAAGTTGGCTTTGGAGAAATTTTTTACCATGATTTTTTTAATGGGGGCAGGATGTGGATATCTAGGGTAATTAGCTTATGGTCTGATCGGACCAATGAGGCATTTGCTTCAGGTTTGGAACACCGGTCACTCATGTTAGTAATGACTAGATCTAAGATATTGTTGCCCCTGGTGGGGGTGTGGATAAGTTGATCCAGGGCATTGGAGTTTTTGAATTCCAGAAAGTGTTGAGCGAAGGAGTTGGTACATGAGTAGTTTTTCCAGTTAATGGTGGGGTAGTTGAAATCATTCATTATTATGGTGTTTGGTTGAACCCTAATATTTTTCAGTACATCAAGAAAAGAGGAGTGGGAATCCTGGGGCATGGTTAGCTACAATCTGGATTGCAGTTTTGCCCAGAGTTAGTTGTACTTGGATAACCTCGGCTGCATTATGCTGAGCATCTAGCCTGGAGGTGTGGATATCCTTAATGAATATGGACACACCTCCACCTTTGGTGTTCCGATCCAGGTTACATGGCTGAAAAGTGTGGTATGAGTTATAGCCTGGTAGTGCAGGGGTGCTCTCTGGAGCCTTGAACCAGGTCTCAGTCACTGCACAGATATCAATGCTCTCCATTTTAAGGAGTGCCTCGAGTGAGTGCATTTTGTGCCCTTTTCACCATTATTATATTCGTTTTGCTCATTTATTTTTTTTTCATGCCCATTATACTTTTCTTGTGCTCGTTTTATTCTAAACATTCCCGTTTTACAATCCTAAGGTGATTCCCAACCCTTTATGTGCTTTTCTGATAACCTTGTTATCGAATAGCTGAATTTTAAACATTTTAATTAATAAACTTTTTGTGCCTTTCACTTGCTTAATAATGAGGTTTGTGCCCTTGTAATGCTCAGTTTTATCTTTTTTTTTAATAAAATCATTCTTACAAGTTTTCATTACCTTTGGTTCACGGCTGGCCCTTTTTCATGCTCAGTCTTCTTATCTTACCTTCCCTGTTAACTGTGAACCTCTTGGCTCTGAAAAGCAGTCTCTGGAATCCCAGTCCTGACACCATGTCACTCGTCCAGTCGGGATGAAACAAATGAGCATTCGTGGGTTCTATTCAAGCAGCTTTATGTACAAACACATCAGGATTGAGGCTTAATGACCATTAATTTAGCTAGTTTGTTTTTAAGTTAATCTATCACACTCATACATGATCACTCTCTGGCTGAAGTCTCAAAATAGCACTGAAGCTAGCATGTGCTTGCTATTTATATGCACGTGCTTTCCTTGAAATGCTTCTTAAAGGTGCAACATACACATACTATTCTACAAGGAGTATAACAATAACCATACAGAGTTTTATATTCATAAAGTATTCTAAGAACTAAGTCAGCATGAGAATGGAGAAAGGAGATTCTGCCAATCGGGGTGACTGCAGCTAGGGCAAGAGTGGGCTGAAATTTACAGGAGAAAACTGGCAAAGGAACCAAGGTATTGGAGCAAAATATTAGAGAAGGAAAGGTAATAGAATTGAAAGAGGCTAAGAATTTATTTGGACTGCAGGCTAGAGATTGCCTTTCCTCTCATGGATTGATATCAGAGTATAGGCAAAGTGAAAGAAATAGGGGGATCCTAAGCTAAAGACCAGCACTGGTAGAGTTTTTAGTAGAATCCAGAACAGAAACTGCTGTTAAAGGGATAATTAGTAGAGCATATAAAATATTGCATGATAACTATATAAGAATCCGTCAGAGGAGGTTAGAAAGGATTGGGAAGATAGATTGGATAAGCAAGCCAAAGAAATAATGGGGATAGATGTTTGCCTCCCAAGTAAACAAAGTCGAGAAGATGTAGGATCTTTGCTTGGAAGTGTTTACATAGGTATTTTTATACCCCAAGTAGACTCCAAAGAGTATTTCCTCTGGTAGATAGCAAATGTTGGAGGTGTGATGGGGAAGAAAAGGTAATTAGAAACATTTTTTGGCGAGTGTAATGAGTTGGCAGACTTTAAAAATTCCCTGCAGACTACTCTAGCAGAAATACTGGCTGAGCAAAATGGTGTCACTAAGGAAATGATTTTTTGAACTATGTCTTGCTATCAGAATTGCCTAGACTTAGTAATATCTTGCTGAGTCTATTTATAGTGGCTGCCAAAAAAAGCAATTACTAGAAAATGGAAATCAAAGTGTAAACCAACTGTACTAAAAGTAGTAAATATAGTAAGAGATAAAATAAATGAGATCTTTAGAAAATGGTAGGAGCAAATTATATAGAGAAAAAAATGGGATGGGAACTGTGGGAACAATACGTGCAAAATAATGTTTTGGAGGAGGAATTGGGTTTAAAAGAAGACAATATTTGAATGAGTTATGTAATGTTTGACTGACAATGACTGGATAGCTTATAAGTAATGTATAATGTTTGTATCTAAAAATGTGTCAATAGAGTTTGTTTTAATGTAAAATAATGTATGATTGCCCATGTTTTTAGTGATAATTTAATAATGTTTCTTGTTTAAAAAAATATAACTGGGTGAGACTTTTAGCTTTTCTTGTGATGCTGTACACAGCATGAAGTTCTAGTTAAATTTTGGGACACGAAACAAAAATATTTTTCCTTGCTTTATATATTCATAAAATGTGATCAGGTAAATTGGAATGCATACTGTTTTCACTCTTCATTTTTATAAAGAACTCTGTTAACCTTGGAACACATGCTATGAAAAACATTGTCTTGGGGGAGTGAGTGTCCTTATAAATATATTTGCAGTCTACTAACAGTTTAGTGTCTGTAAAGACTTGAATTTGGACTAGGTCATTGATGTCATGCCCATTAGGGCTTGTCACAGTAGCTGTCATTCTTTCATCTTACATGAGATATTGGGTCATCTGTCAAAGAAGCAGATGCAAGTTTCTATATTCTGGCCTTTGAAGAATGGAGTTAAGAGAGTTAAGAAAAAACTGTTGTGCACACTGGAAATGATGTATAATTTGTTTATTACAATAGTTGATATGTGCATATGCAGCATATAATATGCAGTTAAGGGTTATGTGATATGCAGTAGGCAGCATATAATATCTAGCTAAGATTATGTAATGCAAGTATAGCATCTAAAATGCAGTTAGGTTTTAGCCCAGCCAAGGGCATCTGTAGTGACCATGTAATGTCTTCTGTTGTGTAGATCATTTTGGCTGTATTTTGCAAGTTAGTTTACAAGTCCGTTTTCTAACATTTTTACAGTTCAGCTATAGAATTCCTGTCTGACTGACTTATGGTAAGACAGGATATTACAAACTGCAGCACAAATTATGTAATAGCCAGGATGTGTGAAGATGATTTGTGTGTTGCCTGTTTTTGAAGTTAGAATAATTTCCTAAATCAATTGTTTGGATAATGATTTATATCCAGTTACTGCAATAACATCAGCAGAATGTCGAAGGAAACTTTTCATTAACATTTGGTTTCTTACAGGAAAGCTTGATAATCTGAGATGGTGTTATGACAGCATTGTTGGAATATCCCAGGCTTTATAACACTGTTGTTCCACAATAAGTAACAGAGGTTCTGAAAAGGCTAGATTGAAAACATTCTTCTGACTTTGGAGAAACTGTGGCCGGGTGCCTTATCCATTTAAATATGTGATGAATCCAAGAGAACAGTAGAGCAAGGCATTGAATTAATGGAGATGAGCTAATGATAACTGCAGTATGTAATTTGACTCTGCTACTATATAAGACTTGGGCAGGTAGACATGGTAGAAGGGGGAATAATCAAACAGTTGTCAGTGCTGGCCAGTTCTACATTACTTCCTTGAGACTCTGCAACAGCCTGTTACTAAAAATGGAAATTATTTGCTGATAAGTGGGTTGAGGACCTGGCCAACACTGACCTATAACATGGAACCCATGTTAATGATGGGATGGGTCTCTGTGCCCGAGTTGGCTAGTGTGTGTTGCCATGAAGCCGAGCAGCCCTGGGATAAGAAGTTATTGGCCATCTGGTGTCCACTTGAACAGCCTGGGTTACCTGGTATATTTCTCCATGAGAGCTGAACATAAAACCAGTGAACCTGCCAAAAATGAACTAAAATTGCTACACTAAATATAGGTTCACCGACAGGATGCAGGTTGGAAGTGGACGGCTTGATGGTATAGAAACTATCCTGTGTATCCAGGAGGCAAGTCACTGAAGCAGGTTGTTCTGGTATTTGTGGGATTGTTTGATTTTTAATGGTACAACAAATTGGATTATTGGGTCCCAGATTGCTTGGAAGGCAAGGCACATGTCTCATCTGAGGAACGTGTAAGGCACAGCAAAGAGGAACAGTGTTTTTAGTCTTCTGTGTTAGCTTAGGGATTTTAAGCCCGTGATCCTGTTGGTTAGGAACCTCTAGGATCTTCTCAAATGTTTGATATAGCTGACATGGTGCTTCCCAAAGGAGCCATTGTATTCAGTAATTGGTCTTCTCAGTGCTAAATACAATGAGACAGTAACATCTTTAAATGTGGATGATATTCCTTTGATGATCAGCAGTTACAAGTATAAGGATTTCTGAACTGTTGCTACATGGTGATTAAAGGATGGGGAATTATCAAGACCGCTTTCCAAGTCTCTAAAGTGTAAAATGGTGCAATGTCAATGTTGTGTTCTGGGAGATGGTTTGTCTGCCAAGTGTGGTAGTGTTGCATTTTTAGCATTTTAATTTAAGCCCATTTTCAATACAGAAGGCATTTATTAGTGTAAATGGAGTGCTTCTGTGTGAGAGAGGGGGAATTGACAATGACTCCCAGTTTGCAGTTGTCAGCAAACCTTGGTAGCTTTATTCTGTAGGTCAGAGAAGTAAATAGCAATCAAAAGAGGTACCAGCACTGAGCCCTGCGTGACACCTTCATGTCCTCAGGTACTGCTCCTACCACCTACACCATGTGGGTTCTGTCTTTTAGCCAGCTGGCTATCTTGCTACGTAGAAGTCTAGTTGTAATACACTTAGTTTATTTATTATGCTACAGTGGGGATGGTGTTAAATGCCTTGGCCAAATCAATATAGGTTTTATGCACAGTTTGACCATTGTCAACAGCTCATGTTACTTTTTTGAAGACGTTTATCAGGTACATTACACAGGATCTACCTTTTACGAAGTAAAATTGCAATATTTTAAAACCCGTCCCTATTGTTGGGCCTTAGTCTCTCCATTATTTTGGCTTTGTTGAGAATTCTAGTACTTAGAGGTTGAAAAGTATAGTGCTAATTGTAATCTGACACATCTTCTCCAGCACTGAGCTCAAAAGGATCAGTGCTAGCAAGTGACAGCTCATTTTACCAAGTGGGCATTGAGAAGTTGGGTCATAGAGTGATTAAATATATTAATTGTTTGAAACTATCAGAGAAGTCTAAATTGTTATGCTGTTGCTGTAGAATAAAGTGAAGGGGAACAAAATAATATCACACTTATTAGGCTTGAAATATAATTGAAAAAAATAATTTCTGATCTTTTGTGTTTGGTGCAGGATGTCAGATCTGAAATCTCTACATTAAATTTGTATTGTTCTAAGAGGAGTTATTGTTTTTAAACCTTGGTTCCAGTTTTACATTACTGTCAAGTAAGTAGTTTGGATTTGAAAATCATTGATCATGATGATAAGATGAGCAGTTGTTATAGTTTTATGGGGAAAATGGTGGGCTTTATTTAAAAAAAAAAAATATTTTTTAATTTCTCCAAATCTTTTGGATTTCTAATTCCAGGATGGGAATAGACCATATTCCTAAGTGAAACTATAATTAAAGTTCATGAAATTAGTATTGTTTCAATCTTTGATAACAGGCAGAAATGCTCTTCACAGCATCCGCAATGTGCCCAGTAATGACTCCTTCTGCAACTTGTATGAAGTGAACATGTATTGGTAACTTATCTGAATACGATTGTAGATTTGTATCTTTAAAACCCATTGCACCTACTACTATTGGAATTGTCTGGGTATCTTTCTTCCACATTGCTCTCATTTATGCCTGCAAATCCTGATATTTTATGACTTTGTCTCTCTCTCTAGACACTTTGTCTCTCTCAAGACATTGTAGTCACTGGGTGTAGCGATTTCCGTGATCAGTGCTACTTTTGTCTTCTTTTCTTGGACCACTATATTTGGTTTTCTTGCACCACTACATTTGTTTTTCTCGCATCTATCTTTTGAACTGTTGATAATGGGTGATCCCATGTGATGTAGACTTCAATATTTTCTATGATGCTTTGTGGCTTATGTTTCCAGTGTTTTTCAACCACTTCAATACCATAATGTTTGTGCAATCCCCAGTGTAACAGTCTTGCCACATTATTATGGCTTTCAGTATACAGTCTTTCTGCCAGTAGTATGTCACAACCAGCAACAAGGTGTGCGACTGTTTCCAATTCAGTTTTATAAAACCTATATTTGTCTGTTTCTCCCACATGTTCAATGGACTTTGTAAACCATCGTGTACCTTGTCACCTGTCTTTGGCCACCAATATTAACCTTTCATCTTTTGGTTTGAATTAGCCTCTCTTTAACCATTCCTGCATTCAGTACTGATCAATATGAGGTTCTTCCAGAAGTTTTCTATACTTGCAGCTATATTTATGCATTTTCCACATTTCTTGCTTTCTCATGTGATCCTTCACATTATATTCTTTCGTTTGTTTTTTGGCACATTCGGTTGCTGCGTGATTTTTATCTACTTCTGCTTTCATTTTCATTCCTGCTTGAAGCCAATATGCTTCTGCTAGACTAAGCAGGGAGTTATCTTAGATTTACTGTCCTCATGTTTCAAAATTTTAACTGCATTTGGGTCTTGAGGTCAGTAGATATATTTGCAGTCCTACGATAGCAGATCTATACATAATCAATTTCAAGGAGGAACATACCTCCCTCGGATCTTGATATGCACTGATTTTTATAAATCATTTTATCACTCCAAAACTGTAAGTTAAGACAGAAAGAGCAAATTGGTTTATATCTTGAATTTTGTTCCTAGATGTCAATGCTGTTTTCATAGTTTCATAGGTAGGTACTAGACTATCTGCCCGAAGGCATTTATAAGCCTAGCCGGAATGTATTGGCTTTCGCCACCCCTTAGATTAGTTCCCTGTGCCTCTGTCCAGCAGAGCCATTGAAGTGATGTCTGGGGTAAACTTTCTGTTTCCCATCCACTCGTCAAGGTTTTTCTTGAAGAGGGTTAGCAAGGAGATCTGTCTAATGTAGATTGGAATCTTGTTCCAAAGCATGGGAAATCTCTAGGACAGGAATTTATCCCTCCAGCACATCCTATTTATTGTTGTGGTGAGGTTTAGATCCCTGGAGTGTGTGGCTCGAGGGGATATGGTTTTCTTTAGGTGGAGCATGTCCATCAGTTCTGGGTTGGACATGGCCTTGTATGTCAGGCAGATATCACCTCTGAGTAGGCGGTATGCATCCGAGTGCAGCTGGAGATGTCCTTCAAGGATGCATCTGCAGTCATAACATATGGGGTTGTCCTGCCTCAGGCAGCCCTTCGGTCGGCCGGATTCCAAAGTCTGGGTCTGGCCTCGGCTGATGTCGCACTTTCCCCGACGTCAGAGCGTCTGGGGTATAAAAGCATCAGCCGACGCCATTTTCCTCAGTCTTTCTTGCCGCGCGGTGCCCGAAGCAGAAGCTGTTCGCAAGTGCCGGTCGGTCAGATCCAGTGATTTCAGCTACCGAAGACTTCGTAAAAGCTAAGTACCCCGTTGGGGACTCTTTCTTGCCTCAGCCGATGTCAGATAAAGTAAATAATTGTTTAACTTGTGGGAAACAAATACCTCATAAGGATTTCCATTCCTACTGCCTTCCTTGCTTAGGCCCAGACCACGACGTATCGTCCTGTTCAGCCTGTGCTTCCTTCAACCGACGAACTCTTAGACGTCAGTCGGAGTTTGCAGAGGAATTTTTTGGGGCTAGTTTTGCATATAAAATGCCGTCGGAGACTCCGACATCACATTTGGTGAAAAAACGGAAGGACAAGGACCGACACTCGCGGCCCGCGCTTTCGGCTGAAACCACGGTAAGGCCTACCGCGATTGTCTAGGTTTCGGCCGAAACCGAGTCCTCGGAGATTCCTTCATCCGAATCCACTCAACCGACCACCGCGGCCCGGGCTGAGTCAGCTACCTACCGAAACCAGTGTCCAGGATATGCCCGACACCATACCTTTGGACATATCTACTCCTGCACGTGGGGCAGCTAGGCCCCCTGCTTCCATGTCCATTAAGGCCTTTTCTAGGGCTAAAGCTGCTAAACGTTCTAAAGCTTTGCCTCCCAAGACTACCTCCCAGAGGCCTTCCTCTAGTTCTCAGATCCTCAGCCTTGCAGAGGACCTTATTTCTTTAATTAGAGGTTCACAACCTCACCCGGACAGGGCCTCTCACCCTCCACCAGACAAAAGGCCCAGGACTGAGCCCTCTGACCCACACTCTTCAGATGAGTCCACGGATGGATTTGAGTTGTCAGACCACCAGGAGGAGGCTTATTCGCCCTATGAGGATTCTGATGCTGAAGAATCTATCCCTTCGGCCTCCCCTCCTGAAGAGTTTTCCTTTGGTGAGAGTCTACACTCCATGAGAGAGCATTTTCAATGGCAAGGTCAGGAATTCTCTGATTCTAGAAAAATATTAAGGACCTTTTTACATTTGCCTCAGCATAGGCCCTTAGCTATACCTCCTGTTTTGAATGTAATTGATGATGTGTACAATGATGTCAGTACAGCCCCTGATACTCTTCCCCCCGGCCCCTGCCAAACCTGATAGATACTACAGGGTCCTGGATTCTCATTTCCATCTGTATAAAGCCCATTCTGCAGACCCAGAAACGATTACTCTGGGCCCTAAAGGGGTTGCGGCTGCCACTGCCAAAAATCCTCTACCTTCTGAAAGAGAGTCTAGAGCTTTAGAGAGATGGGGAAAGAAGGTATATACTTCTGCAACTCTTTCCGTCAGGGCACTAAATTGTCAATTTCATATGATACAGTACCAAGAGTATTTGTTAGATGAACTGAATAAGAAGCTTTCTTCTCCTGAGCCCCTTGACCGTAAATCCCTTCAGGATTTGGTACACAACTCACAGAAGGTTAGTAATCATTTCTTAAAGTGTGGTTATGATGCATTGGAGGCTTCATTTAGGTCAGCTATGACTGGGGCAGTTATTCGTAGGCATGCTTGGCTGAAGGAACAATCTTTGCCAGACCATGTTAAAGCTAAACTCCTGGATGCTCCAATGGAGAAACAAAATTTATTTGGCTCCTCTGCTCAGGAGGTCTTAAAAAAGTATGAAGAAAAGGCAAAATCTGTGCAAACAGTTAAGGATTTCCTGCAAGTACAACCACCGAGATTCAGCAGAAACTGGCCTACTAAGAATTGGTCCTTTCCAGACTCGGACAGAGCCCAGAGAGGCAGGAACTGACGCCCCAGAGGCAGAGGTCAATCTAGGGGCTCTTACAGAGGCCATCAGTGGCAGCCTGCCAACCAGAGAGGTAGTGCAACAGCAGCAACAACAACTACTACACCAGGACAGGCTCAATGACTTTACTCTGATTCCGCCTACCAGGGCTCAACTGGAAGCACCCTTGGGCGGAAAGCTTGCTTTATTCTCAAAAAATTGGCATTATATTACAAGGGACACATGGACACTGCAAATAATAGACAAAGGATACAGGTTCCACTTCCACACTTTGCCAAAAAGAAACGGAATGCCAAACCTACCACCAAATCAGAGGGCAGAGGCTTTAAAGCAGATCAACAACTTGCTTCAAATGAAAGCTATAGAAAAGGTACCACTTTCAGAACAAGGCCAAGGATTTTACTCCAGACTATTCCTCGTACCAAGAAAAGAAAATCAATGGAAGCCTATTCTCGACCTGTCCGCACTGAATACTTACCTCATTGTGCCAAAATTCAAGATGCTGACCCTACAGCAACTTCTTCCCATGTTGGGCAAGGAGTCTTGGCTGGTGACTCTAGATCTCAAGGAGGCATACCTGCACGTCCCTATTCGACCAAACTGCAGAAGACACCTCAGATTTCTTGCAGGATCAGAGCATTATCAATTCTCAGCATTGCCCTTTGGCTTATCTACTGTGCCCAGAGTATTCACGAAATGCCTGGCATCAGTAATTGCACACTGCAGACTTCAGGGGATTCAAATCTACCCATATCTGGACGACTGCCTTATACAAGCGGACAACAAGGTAAATTTGATAAAAGACTTGGCCTATGCCATCCACCTACTACAGGCATTGGGATACACAGTCAACATCCAAAAATCAAGACTGGTTCCATCCCAAAGGATAACCTTTTTGGGTGCGGATCTAGACACAACCACCCAAATGGCCTTTCTCACAGAAGAAAAACAAAAACAACTTCCGGATTACTTCATGAATCTGACAAGACAAACTCAGCTTACTGCAAGGAAAATCCTGCAGGCCCTGGGTTACATGGCATCCTGCATAATTCTGATACCACAGGCCAGGTTGCATATGAGAAAATTACAATGGTATCTAAGGAGTGTATGGTCTCAACACAGTCACAGTTTGGAAACTTTGATACCAATCATTCCTTGCCTTCAAAAGGAATTCCTGTGGTGGGCTCAGGCCTGCCAGTCCAACAGAGGGTTGCCTTTCAACAAACCAAAAACAAAACAAACCATCACCACGGATGCTTAAGACCGAGGATGGGGAGCACACATGGAGGGCAAATGTATCCAAGGCCTATGGTCTCAAGGACAGCTACACATGCACATAAACCAAAAGGAAATGCTGGCAGTGATGCATGCAATCGAGGCTTTCAAACCCTTCCTCTATCAAGGCCACCTGTTAATAAGGACAGACAACACCACGGTCATGTGGTACATAAACAAGAAGGGAGGCACACACTCCTACCCTCTATGCCGGCTGGCTATGAATCTATGGGAACTATGCCTGAAACTCAATATCCAACTGCAGTCCCAGTTCGTGCCAGGAAAAGAAAATACACTGGCAGACAGCTTAAGCAGAACTACCATGGATGCACACAAATGGATGCTGCACCCAGACATCTTCCAACTCATAACAAAGGCATGGGGAACGCCGGAGATAGATCGGTTCGCCTCCCCCCTCAACCATCAACTGAAGACATTCTGCTCAAGGACATACCACCCACAAGCTTGGAGGGTGGACTCTCTCTTTCAGCTGGAAAGCTCTAAAAGTATATGCCTTCCCACCTCTCCCTTTAATGCACAAGGTTCTACTGAAGATCAGGGAGGAACAGCCAAGAGTGATTCTGATAGCTCCATACTGGCCAAGGCAACACCGGTATCCACTATTGAGGAGCATGTCACAGGCAAAACCATGGCCTCTCCCCCTATGGCCTCTTCTTCTGACGAAGAACAATTTCAAAATCATGCATCCCAACTTAAAAACATTGCAGCTAACTGCCTGGAAAATTCCTTAAATCCAAAACAAAATGTTTTATCACAGAGAGTGAAGGACATTATCATGGAAGCTCGCCGGCCTTCCACAAGGAAAACATACTCGGCTAAATGGAAAAGATTTCTCATTTGGAACACATCAAAAGGCTTAGATGTGACAGTGGCAAGCATGACACATATTCTGGAATACTTAGCAGAACTGTTCCACAATGGCCTTTCCTATTCTTCCATTAAGATTCATGCCTCAGCAATTTCAGCAGAATACAATGTGGATCCACCTATCTTCTCACACCCTCTCCTCAGGCAATTTCTGAGAGGGATCAAAAATATCAAACCTCCAAGAAAACCCCCTTTACCTGCTTGGGATCTCAACTTTGTCTTGGAGAAACTAACACTTCCTCCCTTTGAACCAGCAGCATCAGCGGATCTACAGTTTATGTCTTGGAAAACTGCATTCCTTCTGGCAATAACTTCAGCAAG
Source organism: Protopterus annectens (assembly GCF_019279795.1). Classification (NCBI taxonomy): domain Eukaryota; kingdom Metazoa; phylum Chordata; order Ceratodontiformes; family Protopteridae; genus Protopterus; species Protopterus annectens. The sequence continues at coordinate 158,689,086 of NC_056727.1, read as the reverse complement.
AAGAGTATCTGAGTTACAAGCATTAATGGCAGTACAGCCATTTCTTATCTTCCATCAGGACAGAGTTGCACTAAGAACTAATCCTACTTTTATGCCAAAGGTGGTATCTAGGGTATCATTGAACCAAGCTATTCACTTGCCTACGTTCTTCCCAAATCCACAGAATAGAGGGGAAAAACCTCTGCACACCCTGGATATACACAGACAACTACGGTACTACTTGGACAGAACTAAAAGTAGCAGAAAAACTGACCAACTATTTGTAGCATATGCTGCTGGGGTGCAAGGAAAAGCAATTTCCAAACAGACAATTTCAAAATGGATAGGAAATTGCATTCGATTTTGTTACTCCTTTCATGGAAAGTCAGTTCCTGCAAACATCAGGCCTCATTCCACAAGGGCCACAGCCACCACTACAGCCTTCCTACGAGGGGTGGCTACCAAGGACATTTTAGAAGCTGCTACTTGGAGCTCCGTGCATACATTTACCAAACATTACAATCTACCTTTATACTCCAGATCCAGAGCAGGTTTTGCTACTGCAGTCCTGCAGGGGATCTTAACTACACCATCTTTTTCTTAGTACCTCCTCCCCCAGATTGGCTATGGTATTCTACCCATATGTTATGACTGCAGATGCATCCTTGAAGGACATAGTACAGTTTTGTACCTACCATAAATGTAGATGTCCGATAGGTATGCATCTGCAGTCAGGTTTACCCTCCCTCCTACCCCTCTGTGGTATTCCTAGGGTGCTTACCCCTCTTTTAGCTAGCTGGGGGAATCTATTATGGTGTATTTGTTTGTATATACATGTGTGTGTGTGTGTGTATATATATATATATATATATATATATATATATATATATATATATATATATATAATTTTGCAAATGTTTGGAATTCTATTGCATTTATCCAAATTTAGCCTTCCTAGAGGACACCTGGCATCTGGGGCAAGAAAAACTGAGGAAAATGGCGTCGGCTGATACTTTTATACCCCAGACGCTCTGACGTCGGGGAAAGTGCGACATCAGCCGAGGCCAGACCCAGACTTTGGAATCCGGCCGACCGAAGGGCTGCCTGAGGCAGGACAACCCCATATGTTATGACTGCAGATGCATACCTATCGGACATCTACATTTATGGTAGGTACAAAACTGTACTTTTCTTCAGTCAAGCTGCATAGGGCATCTGCTTGAGGCCAGTGATCCTCTTGGTGAGGTACTTCTGTGGTCTTTCCAGTTGTTGCAGGTGTCTTGTAAGGTACATCCCAAATGGGGCATTGTACTCTATGATGGGTCTGATGAGTGATGCGTAGAGGGGCCCAATGACCTCTTTTGATCTGGATGCAAACCATTTTGTGATTAGGTGGGCCACATAGAAGGATTTTCTAACCACTTTGACAATGTGATTATCAAAGGAGAGGTTACTGTCTACTTGGGTCCCCAGATCCCTTATTACGTCTTCAGGGGGCTACCACCTATGTGGTAGTTTGTGAGTACTTTGTTTTTTCCAAAGGGGATGACTGCTTTTTTTTTTTATTTTGGACCTCAGCAAACTCAACACATTTGTAAAGAAAGAGAAGTTCCGGATGGTCACGCTTCAGTCGATTCTTCCATTTCTAGGAACAGATGTCTGGTTGTGCTCTAAGAGATCTCAAGGATGCATACCATCATATCAAAATGGCCAGACCATCCAGAGATCACCTGTGTTTCTGACGGGGAGACGGGCATTATCAGTTCCGAGCACTGCCCTTTGGTCTCACAACAGCCCCAGAGTGTTTACCAAATGCATGGCAGTGGTTACGGCTCACCTGAGGCATCTAGGGCTCTGAGTGTTTCCATACCTGGATGTCTGGCTCCTCACCTCCACCACCAGGCATCAACTAGTTCAGTTCAGGGACCTCACTCTAAAACTGTATTCCCAGTTAGGAATTACTATAAATTTCGACAAGTCTGTGTTGTCACCATCGCAACATATTTCTTTTATCGGAGCAGATTTAAACACCACCACCGTCATGGTAAAACTGCCTTTGGACAGAATAGTCACACTTCGACAACAGGCATCAGACATTCTGGCACAATACAAAAGTACCAGTCTCTCAAGTTTTAAAACTGCTAGGTACTATGGCAGCAACTGTCATAGCAGTTTCTCTAGGGCGTATGCATATGAGAATACTTCAATGGTTACTGTTCACCCAATGGTCTTAACAACTTAACCACCGGGTGCTTTCTGATAGCGACGCACATCCCGGGGAAATCCACCGTGATCGTGGACAAACTAAGCAGAGCTATTTTGATGCTGCATGACTGGTCCCTCAAAAACAAGTTAGTGGAAAGGATTTTCCGCAGATGGGGCAAGCCTTGCTGCGACCTGTTTGCATCCCCCATGAATGCCAAATGCAGGAGCTACTTTGCCCTGAATCGCCCACCAGGGGAAAACCCAAGAGACTTGCTCATCCACGTTTGGCCCCTGGGACTTCTATATGCATTTCCGCCCATTCCCCTGATTCTAAATTTCTGCAGAAAGCCAAAGCCTTGGGAAAGACTGTAATTCTGATGGCCCCTTTTTGGCCTCAACAGATTTGGTTCCCTTTCCTTCGACTCTGCCAACTAGAGGAACCTTGGATTTTGGACCCAGTTCCTGACCTGCTGACACATTCGTCAGGAGCTCTTCATCCTTCACTTCACACCCTCACATTGACAGCTTGGTTGCTCCGATTTCCAACATAGCCAGGTCCCATAACCTTTCCTCAGAAGTGCAGCATATCCTTGTATCATCCCACAAGGCCTCAACCAGAAAGTTATACGTTAGCAAGTGGAAGAGGTTCGCTTTATGGGCTTCTCAAAATAATATTGACCCATATATTGCCCCAGTTGCTAGCATATTAAAATTTTTGACTAAACTTTTTAATGAAGGTGCTGTGGCAGCTACCATACATGTACAATTGGCTGCAATTTCTAATTTTCATCTCTGATTGGAAGGCTCAAATCTTATGTCTCACAGGTTATGTAGAGACTTCTTGAGGATGTAAGCAGTTCCATTTGTGCATGCCCTGTTATGCACACAAAGCTTGGCTTTGCAATGAGTGTAGTGTCGTTAGGTCACTTGGCCTCCACAGGTGCCATACCATCATGCCTCCCCCTTACAAACGTAAGCAGATGTCTCTCATATGATCTCTAGTAATCATTGATGAAATATATGCTCTGGAGACGCATGCCATTACTGTCTCCCCTGTGACAGGTGAGTAGGTTAATCCATCTTTCTTCTTCCCTCTTTGACCAGCTTCCCCACTGCTTAGGCCACTGGTTGATTCCAACTCCTCTGGATCATAGTTCATAGAGCCATCCTTCTACAACATGGAGACCACCTTGGAAGTTATTGTAAGTGAATGCAAAGCATTAACATAAATGTAATTTGGTGGTCCCTTTGGTCAACAGTTTGAGTCTTGAACTCTGTGGTTGTGCAGTACTAGATAGCAGTAGTTGGACATTTTTGATTTGGTAATTTCTACTTCTGTCTCATGTTTTAAAATGATTTTAAGTTAGACCGAATAGATTTTATATTCTTTGCTCATATAAGCAATGTGTAAGAGAGAGTTTAAATGTTTTACGTATGTGGGGTGAAGTACATTTGTGTAATGAAAACAAAACAAAAAAAAATGCTTTGTATTTTTAAAAGGTATTTAACCCCATCTTGTCACATGCATACTATAAGAAAAGACGATGCCATTATGCTTGACCCCAGAATGTGTGCACTTAAAGTTTTATATAAAGAGCCTAGTCATCTGATCTACAAATTATGTAATTTAGGAAAATGAAAGAACACTCTTTAGTCTTTAGATAATGCAAAAGCATTTTTGATTGATGTGGCTGTATTCATTTTTCTAATGTAAAATAACATTTTAAAACTCGCGTTATAGTAATTATTTCTTTTATCTTTATTCTTAATCTGTAACTGGAAGTTCCCACCCAAAAGAAACACTCTGACAAACACTCTGACAAAAGATATTGGGCAAACTGTTGGATGGATGATGTCCTGATGGATGATACCAGGTGTAAAGAGGCACTTGCATGAGCCTGCTGTCAGTGCCAGTTTCATCTGAAATCTCCAATGCATCCTCTTGCAGGCTGCCATTGCTTTGGCATCTGTCAAGCCATCCCAGATAGATGACTGTATAACACCTCATGAGAATGAGGGCCCATTGGTTACAGAGGCTTGTATTCTTATTACCAGAGGTGAAGGTGCGATCCTCAGGGTATTTGTACATGAGGAGGTTTATGGAGGCCAGACTAATGTCTCGGTCTCTTACCATGACCAGAGGTGTCTAAGGCACTTGCAACAGTAGCCATGAAGCACAAGGCACCAAAGACAAAACCAGTGCCAGAACGATTGCATTGACCTAGTTTAGATGCTGCCTGTGTTCCCTTTTCCTGGCTTATACTGACCAACTTTCTTTCCTGAAGTCAAGGAAGCTGGAACTTGAAATTCCACAGGTGTCTATGGCACCTTCTGAAATGAAGCGTGAAAACTCTTGTTTGAAGATTCTGATTCCAGTAATTCAGAGGCAGGTGAACTGGGTTACATTGGGCAGATCCCTTCTGCTGCTACACGTTAATTATACACAGAGGACACTCTGTCTACTCCTTCTCTACCTGAGGATTTCCCTTTAGGGACATTTTTCTGAAAATTGAGGAGCTCCAATGGATGGTTAAGGAATGCTTTGAGACCTAGCTCAGATATAAAGTTTTATGGGCCTGTTTGAGCCTAGAGCACCAGCTGTTCATCCAGTCATGGATGTCCTGGAGGATGTATTCAGCAAAGTGTATGTGGAACCAGACTTTTTTTCCCCTTCTACAAAGAAAACTGACTGCTTCTGTAAGGTCAAGGATTCGTAAAGTTTACTTTAGAACAGTCTTTTGGCTGATCCAGTAATGGTGTCTCTGGATTCCATCAGGGGTCGGTGCTGGCTCCATCCAAGAGCCCTGTTTTCAATGACTGAGAGAGTAAGATACTTGTCAGATTTGGAAAAAGGTTTAAGCTTCTTCTGCCTTGCCTTTCAGTGTTAAACCGCCAGACCAACATGCTTTTGTTTCCTCCTTGTAGCTGCTGCCAGCTCTTCTTATCATTCATTGGGTCTACCAGACATGTCTTAGACTCCCCTGGGTACAGCCTTACATCTGGTGCTAGTGAGGCAATTGAGGATGCTGGTGCAGCATCGTACAGCTACATAGGAGTGTACCCTAAATCTCACCACCTCCAGTAGCCTTTTGAGCTCCCTAGTTACTGCCTTGGGGAGGTGAATGTGCAACCTCCTGACTAAGCATCTCACCTCTTATGTGGCACAGAGCTCAACAGGCTCTTCACACTGCTTATTGCAGCAAACTTAGACTGCCTTCCTCCACCCTCCAGGATGGATGAGCCAACATCAGCTGCTGTCTTCTATCCTTACCTGCAGCCCCTTTGACATGCATGCTCCTAAATGAACATGGGTCATCTGGGGTGGAATAAGGGCTTTATCCCTCTGTGCCACTGAGCTACTCGGATCCACATGCTCTCTTATTGTCATTCTCTATTGGAAAAGAGGGCTGAGGCAGAGGTGGATAAAGGATAAGCAACTGAAACAGGAAATGCTTGAGTTTTTAGTTCAGGTTGCTATGCACTTCAAGTGGTGTGGTAATGTTTTAGATACATCATTCAGGGCAGCAACCACATGGCAGTGTTACTTGGATGCATAGCTGGTTGAGGACTCTGTCCCTTTCAAACCATTTTAAGATGGAGCTGCTTAATTCACTTCTGGAGGAGGATCTCCTTTTTGGAGACCCCTGCTAAAAGGAGTTTAATACACTAGAGAAAAAGGGCAACTCTATGCACTATGTAAAACAGCTTTTTTTCCATCCCAAGCTTCTAAGTTCAGTAGAACTCCCCAGCTACAGTGGATAATTTGTCTTTTCAATTCACATTTGCAGTAAAACTGAAGGCCTAGATCTTATCAGATAGCATAATGTGATGGCCTTTTCAAACACTTACAGAAACCTAAAAGACAGTTTGAGATTGCTGTGGTACTACTTTAAGGTTTTGCAAAAACAACATAATAAAATAGAAGAATAAACAAACCTAGTTGTGTGCATATGCTGTAGAAAGAAAGACATTTTTATGCATCATTGCCAAAATGCTGTTCCCATGGTATGTAGTGTTTTGCAGAACAAAGTTAAGAGTATTTCTCAGGCTAGAACGCTCAACATCCAATGGCCAACAAAACCTTTTTCATTAAATTGATCCTCTCCTGTAGTTGACCTATTGAGATTCTCTGACTACAGTATTAAGTTAACCAAGGGAAACTAATGGAAAAAAATATATAGCGCTACACAACTGTAGATGTACTGGATAAATTTGTAGAAGTTTCCTCACTGCTACGTTTGCAGCAGTAGTGATAAAAATCTCATAATAATGTTATCCATATTTACTTAGAATTGTGATGTTGAGATGTCTTTCTATTCCCATGTTGCAGTATTCTGCATATGGGTTTACTGCTCTAGTCTCGCATACATATGGCCAGTATCCAAAAGCTTTCAATCCCTCTGAGGTGAGTGAGACATCTGACGTGGCTGAGAGTACGTGGGCCATAAAGGTGACGCTGGCACGCACCAGCCCTCAGAACTTTTCAGCCACCAGTCGTACACCAGGTGTTTCTGCTCACTGATGTCAGATTCGTTTCACAAGATAAGTACCCCTTTGGGGACCTTTTCAATCCTTCTAAAAATTAGTATTGCTTGTTCATGTCATCCAGAAAGGGCAAGTCTCTGCGGCCACCAGATCCCTCGTAAGGACACTCATAAGTGCCTTTTCTGTTTGGGATGGTCGCACGACCACAAGGCCTGCCCTATTTGCCAGGCATTCATGCCTAAGACACTACGTAGTCACTTGCATACACTTAATCTTTACCTTGAAAACCAATGTCTGAAGCAGCTTACTTTAGAGATGGAGGGCAGCCCAAACGTCTCAGCAGAACCGCCAAAAAACAAGGCTAGAACCTTACGGACTTCTTCTACTGCTGAGCCTCTTCAGACCAGTTCCCAACCTTTGGCTGACATTGGCCTGGTTCCAGGATCTGGACCAAGATCTGCCACTCCGGATGTTGCAGGTACCTCTAAGGACACCGCACTATCCTTAGGCGAGAGCATGTCCACAGAAGCTATTCCGGCATTGGTTTCCAACGTTGGGGGAACCTGCATTTTCTGAGGAACTGTCTGAGCCCTCCAAACCCTTGCAATCACTGGTTTCTAGGCAGACGTCCACTGGACCACTTAAAAGAAGAGAACATGTTTCCCCCACAACAGAAAGCATGGATGCCTGATTGGCAGGCTTTCAGTCAAAGCTTTTTCAGTGCTTTTATGGCACTGAGGCTTACCACTGTTGTTACTGGTACCACTTCTCCTCCTCTCCTGAGTCTTAGGCCTCAGCCTTCTGAGACAGTTACTAGGGAAGAGGAAGTCCTTTCAGATTCCTCAGAGGAATCACTGTCTTACAACTCTCAACTATCTTCCCCCTTGGGATACAGATCCCCTGAGGAAGAGTCAGTGGACCCTTATTCCTCAGTTGAAGACTTGACCTTTGGTGAAACTATTAGCAGGATGAAAGATCACTTTAAATGGGAATCCTCCGAAATGACTGAGGTACCAAAGAGGTATTGCGACATCATTCAAATGGAACCCCCCCCAGCCCATCTGCTGTTCCTCCTATCCTGCCTGCCTTTTTAGATGCCTTCTCTTCAGCATCTCTGAACCCTGACTCCCAACCTCCTACCCCATGCAGACCAGACAGGCTTTACAAGGTGCCTGACACTGCTAAGCATCTGCTTAAGTGCCCACCTGCTGATCCTGCTATATATCAGTCTCTACGGACAAAGCCTCCAAACTCCTACCTACTACCACCATTCTCCCTGCTGACAAAGACAGCAAAACTATGGAAAGGTTGGGTAAAAAGATATATACTTCAGCTACCTGGGCCTTCACAGCCACAAACTACCAGACTCACATGGCCAAGTATGCCTTGTCCCTCTTAGAATCCGCCACAAAACACCTGGCAGATATTCCAGGCTCCCCTGCCAAAGCATCACTGTCCTCTCTCCTGGCTCTCTCTTCCCAGGTCACCAGACACTCTCTCTTCCCAGGTCACCAGACACTCTCTCTTCCCAGGTCACCAGACACTCTCTCTTCCCAGGTCACCAGACACTCTCTCTTCCCAGGTCACCAGACACTCTCTCTTCCCAGGTCACCAGACACCCTCTCTTCCCAGGTCACCAGACACCCTCTCTTCCCAGGTCACCAGACACCCTCTCTTCCCAGGTCACCAGACACCCTCTATTCCCAGGTCACCAGACACCCTCTCTTCCCAGGTCACCAGACACCCTATCAAGTGTAGTTACAATGCTGCTGAATCCTCAGCCAGGTCAGCAGCATCAGCATCTGCCTTAGGCAGATACTCTTGGCTTCGCTTACAACACATGCCAGATGATTTCAGGGCAAAGCTCATCGATGCTCCCTTGGACAGTGCTGCACTTCTTGGTTCTAAATTAGCAGACCTTTTCAAATCTCTGCAGCAAAAAATGCGAAGAAATACAGGACCTTAAACATTTACTGGTTTCACCAACCCCCAAGTTTCACAGAAACTATCCAGCAAAAAGTCAGTTTATTAGGAAGCACTTCCATCCTGCTCCTCCTTCAAGGCCTCGTAAGGCCACAAGGAAACAACCCCCTCCAGCTAGAGCATCACCTCCCTCTAGCCAGAGAACTCCCTTTCAGGACAAGGCAGGTAGCATCTGACTACCTGCCACCCCTGCCTCCTCCCCCTCTGCCTTCTGTACCACTGTCTGCTCGCCTCTCTCACTGTCTGCCCTGTTTGGACCCATCTCACCTCAGACAAGTGAGTCCTGTTCCTACTTTAAAATGGTTATTTTATGTCCTGGATCTCTCCACCCATAGGGTGAGGCATACTATGACCACCTGCTCAGCAACTGCACCTCTTGCAACTGGTAGTGCAGACCTTGTTGGATCAGGGTACCATAGAGACATTCCCTCCCCCCCCAGCTGCAAAAGGGAGAGGATTCTACTCGAGGCTCTTCTGGTCCCCAGGAAGGACTGACCCTGGAGACTTATTCTGGACCTCTCCTATCTCAACCTTTTTCTAAAGGTCCCTACCTTCAAAGTGGTGACCCTGCCAGACCTTTTCTCTCATAATTCCACAAGGATTCCTGGCTACATTAGATATAAAGGATGCTTATCCCCACATCCCAATCAAACCCACCCACAGAAAATAATTGAGATTCTTGGTGGGTTCCTCTAACTTGCAGTTCTCTGCCTTGCCCTTTGGACGCTCCACCGCACCCAGAGTCTTCACCAAATGCTTTTCACCAGTGGTGGCTTACTGCAGGACAAAGGGAATACAGATATTCCCTTACCTGGACGGCATGTTGATCCAAGCTGCCAACCAAGAAACCCTTCAAGGGCACATCCACTTTGTGGTGACCCTCTTTCAATCACTGGGATTTCAGATAAACCTCCCAAAATCCCATCTTCAACCAACCCAAGACACCGTATTTTTTGGGTATAGGATCCGCTCATATCTCATGGAGGCATACCTACCCCCACCAAAAGTGAGTTCATCTCCTCCTTGTCCTTCACTCCACAGAGGTGACTGCAAGCCAGTACCTCAAACTTGTGGGCTACATGGCAGCTACCAGTCCCATGCTTCCTTCAGCAAGATTACACATGAGAAAGCTACAGTGGTTCCTTCGGTCAATCTGGAAGCAACACAACCATCTTCTGGAGCACATTGTGCCCCTACTACCCTGCCTAAACAAGGAAATACTATGGTGGTTGGCTCAGGTGAATCACAACCCAGGCCTTCCTCTCCAACCACCTCAACCCACTCAGGCCATGCACACAGACGCCTCAGACTTGGGGTGAGGAGCCACCCTTGGCCACTGAAAAGTGCAGGGCATGTGGCCAAATCACCTCAAATCAGAACACATTAATATAAGAGAGATGAGGGCAATCCTACTAACCCTCCAGGCATTTCTCCCTTTCCTACAACAGGGACCACTTCTGATATACACAGACACCACTGTACTGTGTTATATCAACAAGCAGGGAGGGGCCAAGTCCTACCTGCTCTGCAGACTAGCCCTTTTGGTTTGGGAATTGGCCACTTCACAGGGAATAACACTGTAGGCGACCTACATTCCCTCTCTCCACAACTCACAGGCAGATTATTTGAGCAGAACCAGTACAAACCACCACAAATGGATACTTCACAGAGCTGTCTTCTTGGATCTGGTCCACAGGTGGGGTATAGCTCAAATAGATCTGTTTGCCTCCACCATCAACAGGCAACTTCCTGGATTCTGCACCAGGACACCAGCACCACAGGCACTGGCAACAGATGCCTTCTCAATTTCCTGGAAGGGGAAATATCTGTATGCATTCCCCCTTCCTACTCATTCAGAAGGTTCTGCTGAAAATACAGAAGGACAGTCCAAAAATTTTGTTGGTGACTCCCTACTGGCCCAGACAGCACTGGGTTACCCTTACTCCTACATTTGTCCAGGGGCAATCCACCACAAGTTACCCCCCAGAGTGAACCTTCTCACACAGCAAAAGGGGTCACTAATTCATCCACAGTGGCAGCTTCTACACCTAACCCTGTGGCTGATGGGATTCTGATCCCCTTCAGACACCTTTACAATGAGGACATGCTCAATGTGCTGCAGGAGGCCAGGAAACCAAATACAAGAAAATCATGTCTTTCAAAGTGGAAACAATTCACTATTTGGTGTCGTAAAAGACAGCTGGACCTGCTTCTCAGTGAACCCCCTCTAGTGCTGTCCTGTTTATGTGAGCTACTACTGACTGGATTGGCTTGTTCATCCATCAAAGCCCATCTGTCTGCTATTTCTGCATGCCTGCCTCTGGCTCTCCCGTTAGCATCCAGACTCCTTCCAAACTCTTCCTTAAAGGGGTACTTCACCTCAGACCTCCCCAGGAAACCCTCTCCTGTGCCTTGGGACCTTAACTACATGCTCGAGAAGCTTGCGCTCCCATCCTTTGAGCCAGCAGATAAAGCTTCCCTAAAGCATTGTACTTGGAAAACTGTTCTGTTAGTGGCCCTAACCTCAGCCAGAAAAGTGTCTGAACTCCAAGCCCTTATGGCTATTCCTCCCTTCCTCATTTCCTACAAGGACATGGTTACCCTCAGGACAAACCCGTACTTCTTGCCAAAGGTAGTCAATGACCTGTCCCTCAATCAGGCTATACACGTACCTGTCTCTTTCCCAAACACACAAGGAGCAGTGAGAGTGCTGCTTTCCCTGGATGTACACAGACTTGGTGTTGTGCAGGTAGAATCTGATTTGTCTATCAGACAGGCTGACCCACTTTTTGTATCCTTCCACCCTAGAGCATGGGGAAGCACTGGGGAAGGCCGTGTCCAAGCAGACTATTTCTACTTGGATCCCCAAGGCCCCCACCTCCTGCTACTAATTGCATGGTAAGTCTCTGCAGGGTGCAGTTAAAGCTCATTCTACAAGAGCCATAGCCTATTCAGGTGCCTTCTTCAAGGGCCTGAATATCTCTACTATCCTGGAGGCTGCTACTTGGTTTTCGGTCCACACCTTCAAACACTACAAACGACCACATCTCTAGATCCAGGGCAGGGTTCGCCAGGGCTATCCTTCATGGATTCCTGGAGTCTGCCTCTAGACCACCACCTCAGTTTCAGTGAGCTTTGGCCCTCACTCATATGCAAAATACTGCAACATGAGAATAGAAGGACATAGAAAAGTTGTGTAAAATCTTATCATAACCATAGATGTCCTTCTTTTCCATGTTGCAGTATACCTTCTCACTCTCCTTCCCATCCTGTCAGCTAATGACTTCCCTGTCTGGATGGCAATGATATGGGATTGCCCTTACTATGACTGGCTCCGACTGTGGCCTTCTGTTCTGAGGGCTGGTGCATGCCGATGTCACCTTTATGGCCCAAGTACTCTCGGACACGTCAGACGTCTCACGCACCTTGGAGGGACTGAAAGCTTTTTGATACTGGACGTATGTATGTGCAACTAGTGGAGTAAACCCATATGCAGAATACTGCAACATGGAAGAGAAGGACATCTATGGTTATAGTAAGACTTTACACAACTTTTTTTTCTTTTTGCATACAAGTAACTGACTGATTTTTCTAACTGTGCCTACTTAATCTAGCTTCTAAGTATAGGTCTTAATGATGCGTTTTATTATTTTGTTTAACCAGGTACATGGCCTGGTCTTAAAGCTTTTTCAGCCATGATCTGGATCAGAGATGCATGAAACTTTTTACAGATACAAAAAATTAAATAGTCATGGTAACTTACTGGTTTATATGCTGTGATCTGTTTGTGACTGAAAGCAAACAGACTGACCATGTTTGAAACTGTGCAGCACCAAGTGGCTTACCAGTGTAAATAACTACAGACAGAATCCAGAGCAAGCATTTTCTAAGCTGTTGGAGGAACTACAGTAACAGGGCTTAGTTTAGATCATGTAGCTGTAAACAGTTGCATTAAACTAACTGAAGCATATTTTGTTTGATTTTTTTTTTTTGCCACAGGAACAGTTGAAGATGAAAGAACAGTCCTTAAGGAAGCTGCAGCAAGAAATGGACAGTTTAACATTCCGAAACCAGCAGCTAGCGAAAAGGGTAGAGTTACTTCAGGAGGAGTTGACAGCTATGGAAGCTAAAGGCAAGAAGAACAAGGTAGAGTAACTCCGCTTTTCAGAGTATCTCAAAAGAGTAATAGGGTAAAGCACAACTGTGTATAACTGTCTGTAAATATTCAGATATGATATGTATGTATGTGTGTGTGTAAAATATCCTTTTAAAATCATAAGTGTGTGTGTGACTTCTTTTGCGTTGCAGAGCTAGAGTCTAAAGCCTTTGGAGGTGAACATCACTGCGCTGTAGTACCAGATTTACCTGTCATTTATCCAGCAGGTCTGCAGTTGTGTAGTGCTGAGAGGTTTTTATTAGTTTCTAGCTATTTCTTGCTCTCTCTACCACTGGACTAACTATGTGTCATTCTGCTGGCTTGTCTTGCCTAATGCCTGAGTAAGATCCGTTCATCCCCCTGTAACCCAACAGGAAAGCATGGTAAATGTATAGTGTTATGCCCTAGTGGTTCTCTGTAGCTTCTCAACATTACTATTATGGAGACAACCAGTAGGTTCACTGGCAGACTAGCTGTCTTTTCCAGAGAAGCTTGTGTGTTGTCTTGAACCCTGCTTTCCCAAGGATTTCTCCTGTCTCTTCCATTGTTTAGTGGACTCCTGTTCATACCACTGGAGAAGACAAGCCGAGAACTACTTGCTCCACCTCCTGGACTTTCCTTCCACCACCTAAGGCTTTACTCAAGTGTGGGTCACCTGAGGTATGCAGACAAACACCGTTTCTTTTGCCACTTAGCTAAACAAGGTCTGTTTTTTTCTGCAAATTATCCATCTAAACTTTTCACAAAGAAATAACTTGGGTTAACAAATATCAAAAAGAATTTCTTAGCAGGACTGTAATTTAATTTTATCAACCAAAGTCACTGTTTAGTGAGGCAAGCTAGACTTATTATGCATTCTACAGTAGACTTCTCTGCTCAGCTGATTAGTCTGCTTTATGGTTAGTATCAGTTTAATCAAATTGTGATGGATACATCTCTGCACTCATTAACCAAATATCATTATACTTGTGTATACAGAAACATAATTTCTTTTGAATTAAAGAAGTTATGGTTCATGATGGAAACTATATTATCTTTAGTAATATATGAAGGTAATGTACATTCTAGATTTATATTTGATGTGTAGGGGATGTTGCTTACATCAAAGTTCAACTCAAAGATTCACACACACGCAAAAAGAAAAAAATAACTGTGCAAGCCCACTGGGTACAAATTCCCTTTACAGGGGTTGTGTGGGAGTAGTGTCCAGTTAAGTGACTTGCTCAGAATCACACAGAAGGCAACTAGAGGCTGTGTGAATCAAACCTGGGGCTACTGAAAAGTCGAGGTTTAGCGGCACGTAGTTGTAAACTTCTGAGCCAAACTGTAATGTGGAGGGACATAGATCAAAGTGATCATTTTATACTACTGACAATCTGCAACATCTGTCAGAGTTTCAAGATTTGTATTCTTAAGGATATGTTCTTAAAATTAAGTTCCTTATGCATATGTTTCCACAAAGACTAATAAACTTTCTACATTTCATTTTAGACAAAAGAATAATGCAAATACAGAATTTGTTCTGCAGAAAGTAAAATATCAAAGCATTGAGACCTAATATGACATGAGTATTGTAAGTAGAGAAGAACTTTTAGTGTCTTCAGTTTAAATACCAGAAGAAAGCTTTAAAGCAGCCTGATTAATGTATTGGACTGAAAAGATGGAGACCCAGATTTGAATTCCCTTTGATCATGCTAACATATTGTGTGGCCCTGATTAATTCACTTGCTGTTTTTCCATGTTTCCATTGTAAAAGGAATTTGAATGCTTCACTAAGACTGCCTGGTTGGCAAAAGCAATGTAAAACGTAAGGAAATGTAATAAAATTTGTAGGTACTTAATAGACTGTTGATCTGCAACCATCTTAAATTTTTTGCCGTTATATTCTGTGTACAAATAACCCAGAGGTGGGGAGAACAAGGATATTTTGGTATATTTACATGATGTTCTTCGTCTCCCATTGCTGCAGTCCTTACTATTGGGTATAGTCCGCATCCAGTCGGCCCGAATACCAGAGTATAAGGCTGACGTCGGTCAGGGCGCATTAGACTGACGTCAGTACGTCAGGGTACTAATGCGCATGACCGGCGTCATATCCTCAGTCTTTTTTGCCGCGTGGTCCGATGCAGAAGCAGTTTTGCGAGTGCAGGTTGGCGTTCTGAAATCTTTCCGAAACCGGAGTTTCAGACCGAAACAGAGTTGGCTAAGTACCCCGTTGGGGAACATTTTGTTTTTCTTGCCTCAGTATTTTACCGGATGTCAGAAAAGTGAATAACTGTATTTCTTGTGGGAAACAGATACCTCATAGGGATTACCATACCTTGTGTATACCTTGTTTAGGGCCTGAGCACGACGTTGTTGGTTGCCGCTCTTGTGCTAGGTTTAACAAACGCACTATTAAGAGGAGGTTAGACTGTGCCAGGTTAGTGTTTGGGAAGCGTTGCAATTATAAAATGCCGCCGGATGCTCCGGCGCCCGCCGATCAAGAAGCGCAAGGACAAAACAGCGAAGCCTAGGGTTGATGAACCGGCAGTCCCGGACGTCGGTTCTTTAGGTGGCTCAGTGGAGCCAGAGGTTTTGCCAGGAGTTTCCATAGAGTCCCAGGCAGAAACTTTACTGTTACAGGATGTGCCCTCTCAGGAGGTAGGCCAGGCTGAGGGGGCTTCTCAGGTGACTGTTCTTCCCTCTCTTCCCAAGGTAGTTAGGGCCTCTCCTTCTGTTGCCAAAACTTCTTTGAGAGGTAGGCCTAGTTTTGCTTCAGTGGGGGCTTCTCCTAGCATTTCAGGTTCTGTACCTAAGAAACATATGCTTAAAATGGCAGAAGATTTGATTACTATGATTAGAGGTTCTATGCCCCCGCCTGATAAGAGGCCTAGGGTGGAACCAGACTTTGATAGTTTTGAACGGTGTTCAGAGGCTTCAGGGTCTTCTGCGGAAGACTTGCAGGAGTATCCTACTTATTCTGATTCTGATATGGATGATTCCACTCCTACAGCTACTCCTCCTGAGGATTTCTCATTTTCAGAAACTCTGCATTCCATGAGGGAGCACTTTAAATGGGAAGGCCAGGATTACTCTGATTCCAGGAAAAGGCTTCGGGAATTCTTGTTTTTACCCCAGCATAGGCCCTTGGCTATTCCTCCTGTGTTGAATGTGGTGGAAGATGTTTTTGCAGAGGCTTCCCTGAACCCTGACTCTTTGCCTCCTGCTCCTGTTAAGCCGGATAGGTATTATAGGGTGCCCGAAGCTCATAAGTATTTGTTTAAGAGTCCTAGGGCGGACCCAGAAACTATTTCTCAAGGCCCTAAAGGTGTTAAAGCTTCTGTGGTTAAAAATCCTGTTCCCACTGATAAAGAGGCAAGGGCTTTGGATAGGTGGGGAAAGAAAGTGTATACTTCTTCCACTCTAGCCATGAGGGCATTGAATTGTCAGTTTCACATGCTAAAATATCAGAATTACCTCCTTTCACAATTGAAATCTAAGGTGGATGCTTTGGCGGGAGGTATTGAGTGTAAAGAGTTGCTGGATTTGGTTCATGTGTCTGAACAAGTGGGTAAGCATTCTTTGCAATGTGGTTTTGATGCTGTACAGGCCTCCTCGAGGGTGGCCGCTACTAGTTCTGTTCTTTGCAGGCATGCCTGGTTGAAGGATCAGAATTTAGCTGAGCATGTTAAGACACGGATTTTGGATGCTCCTTTACAGTCTGATGTGTTGTTTGGATCACCTGTGGAAGCAGTTTTAAAGAAAATGGAGGACAAAGCTAAGTCTATGCAAACTGTTAAAGATTTTTTGCAGGTGCAGCCACCGAAGTTTAGTAGAAATTGGCCTGCTAAGGGGTGGACATATCCTGCTTATGATTCCCAGTCTAGGGGTAGGTCTAGACGTGGTAGGGGCAGGGCTCAAGGTTCTTTTAGGCCTAGAACAGGAGTTCACCTGCTCAGACTTCTGGTGAGGGCAGGGGTCAGTCCTTTCGTAAACAGACCCAATGACCTGTCTTTTCCGCTGCCAGTAGATTCTCGCCTGGCAGCTCCTTTGGGAGGAAGACTGTCTCTTTTCAAAGAAAATTGGGATTTAATTACTCAAGACAAATGGGTGTTGGATGTCATTCACCACGGTTACAGATTTTATTTCCATACAATGCCCCTTTCAAAGGCATGCCAGACGTTCCTCCTCCACAAAGAAAAGAGGCTCACAAGCAAGTTTCTCAATTACTCCAGATAGGGGCCATTCAGCCAGTCCCTGTATCAGAAAGGGGCCTAGGATTTTATTCTCGCCTGTTCCTAGTACCAAAGAAAGGGAACACGTGGAGACCAATTTTGGATTTATCTCTCCTCAACACTTATCTGGACATTCCCAAGTTCAAGATGTTGACGTTACAACAGCTTTTACCTCTGCTGGGCAAAGATCACTGGATGGTAACTCTAGATCTCAAGGAAGCTTACCTTCATGTGCCTATAAGGCTAAGTTGCAGGAAGTATCTGCGGTTTCGAGCTGGAAATTCTCATTATCAGTTCTCTGCATTGCCCTTTGGCTTATCTACTGCGCCCAGAATATTCACAAAGGTTCTGGCTCCAGTGATTGCTTACTTCAGGCTTCAAGGAATTCAAATCTATCCTTACTTGGACGACTGCCTGCTTCTGGCTCAAGAAAAGGAAGACCTTGTACAGCATCTGGAACATGTTATAGCAGTGCTAAGATGCCTAGGGTATTCTGTGAACGAAATAAAGTCCAGTCTAGTACCCTCTCAAGACATATGCTTTCTGGATGTGAGACTGAATACAGCAGCCCAGATGGCCTTTTTAACCCCGGACAAACAACAGAGTCTATCACTTTACTTCCATCAACTATCTCATCAGTCCGTGCTGACTGCAAGGACAGTCCTTCAAGCATTAGGGTTCATGGCATCTTGTATTCTGGTGCTTCCCAATGCCAAACTGCATATGAGGAAGCTACAATGGTATCTCAAAAATGTATGGACACAGCACTGCCAGGATTTGGACACTGTCATTCTAATAATACCTTGCCTTCAAAAAGAATTTTTGTGGTGGGCTCAGGAATGTCACCTAAACAAGGGACTCTCTGTGACCCGGCCAGAGGCGAGTCAGATTTTAACGACAGATGCCTCGGACATTGCTTGGGGAGCTCATCTAAATGGAAAGTGGATACAAGACAGGTGGCCTGCCAGACTACTGCATCTACATATCAACATGAAGGAGATGTTAGCAGTCCAGTTTGCATTAATGGCTTTCAAGGAGTTACTTCTTCCAGGGCAGGTGTTGATTCTAACAGACAACACAACTGTCATGTGGTACATCAACAAGCAAGGGGGAACACATTCTTATCCTCTATGCAGGCAAGCAATGATTTTATGGGAGACTGCGCTAAGCTTGCAACTAACTCTTCAGGCAAGGTTTCTGCCAGGAGCACAGAACTCCTTAGCAGATGTGTTAAGCAGACAAATCATGGATCCCCACGAGTGGAAACTGGATCTTCATGTATTTCAAAAATTGACAGTGTCATGGGGAACTCCAGACATAGATCTGTTCGCTTCTCCACTAAACCACCAGCTGCCACAGTATTGCACAAAGGGGTTTCATCACACAGCTTGGAAAGTGGATGCTCTGTCTTTCAGTTGGAAAAACCTTCATGTATATGCCTTTCCTCCTCTACCTCTTCTTCCAAAGGTACTATTAAAGGTCAGACAAGACAGGCCAAGGATGATTTTGATAGCTCCAGATTGGCCTCGCAACACTGGTACCCACTCCTCCGAGTCTGGTAAGGAAGCCTCCATGGCCTTTGCCTCTGATTCCTCATCTGTTATCTCAGCAGGATGGTCATCTGCTCAATGTCAAGCTTCACTCTCTTCATCTAACAGCCTGGCATATTCTGTATTGAAGCACAGCAGGTCTCAACTTCCTCAACAAGTTTTAAATGTGATTATGGAAGCTAGAAGACCTAGTACAAGGAAAGTGTACGCAGAAAAATGGAAGAGATTTTTATTTTGGAGTACAGCAAAGAATTTGCAGGTTTCTGAGCCTAATTTGAGTGCGGCTCTTCAATACCTTACTGGGTTATTGGACAAAGGTTTGTCCTTCTCTTCTATTAAGATTCATGCTGCAGCAATTTCGGCTCACTATGATTGTGACCCACCATTGTTTTCGCATCCTTTGTTCAAGCAGTTTCTTAGAGGGCAAAGAATATAAGGCCCCCACGAGAGCTCCTACTCCTGCTTGGGATCTCAATTTTGTGTTGGAAAAACTTACTCTACAACCTTTTGAGCCTGCGGCTACTGCTGAATTGAAATACTTGTCATGGAAGACTGCTTTTCTGTTGGCTATTACTTCTGCAAGAAGGGTGTCTGAGTTGCAGGCCCTTATGGCAGTAGAGCCATTTTTGATTTTCCATAAGGATAGGGTATCATTACGTACTAATCCTTCCTTTATGCCTAAGGTGGTTTCTAGTGTGGCTTTAAACCAAACTATTCATTTGCCTACGTTTTATGCAGACCCCCAAAATAAAGGGGAAATGATTTTGCACACTTTAGATGTACACAGGCAATTGCGTTATTATTATTTAAGCAGGACTAAGGATTTTAGGCAGTCTCAGCAGTTGTTTGTTTCTTTTGCTTTGAGTTCACAGGGCAAGCCTGTGTCAAAACAAACTATTTCTAGGTGGATTGGCTTTTGCATTGCATTTTGTTATTCCCATCATGGCAAGGAGATTCCAGCTGGGATTAGGCCTCATTCCACTAGGGCTACTGCCACTTCAACAGCATTTCTAAGGGGGGTGGCAACTAAGGATATTTTGGAAGCAGCTACTTGGAGTTCAGTGCATACTTTCTCTAAGCATTATCACCTTCCTATCTACTCTAAGTCTAGGGCTGGTTTTGCCACAGCTGTTTTGCAAGGCATGTTGTCAGCTCCTACTTCTTTATGATTTGCCAGCCTCCCTTACCTCTGCTTTGGGATTCTACCCAATAGTAAGGACTGCAGCAATGGGAGACGAAGAACATAGTACAGTTTTGTACCTACCATAAATGTAGATGTTCGAGGATTCCATTGCTGCAGTCCTATTTACCCTCCCTCCTTCCCCTCTGTGTTTAGGGGTGGTTGTGTAGGTGAGTTTACATGCTTATATTTTTGTACATGTTTTTGGTGCAGGTATTTTGGGCCTTGTCTTTTTAGGGTCTTCTGACATCTGGGGCAAGAAAAGACTGAGGATATGACGCCGGTCATGCGCATTAGTACCCTGACGTACTGACGTCAGTCTAATGCGCCCTGACCGACGTCAGCCTTATACTCTGGTATTCGGGCCGACTGGATGCGGACTATACCCAATAGTAAGGACTGCAGCAATGGAATCCTCGAACATCTACATTTATGGTAGGTACAAAACTGTACTTTACCCCTATCCATGATGGACACTTGTCACTAAGCTGGAGGTGAGTTTTTGGTTTCCAGTCCATTTATCGAAGTTACGTTTGAATAGAGTAAGAGAAGTACTTTGCTGTGTGGAGTGGTAGAGTGTTCCATAGAAGAGGTATTCTCTGTGATACATATCTGTCCCTATAGCATGTTCTGTTTGTGTTACAAAAAAGAATGAGACTCCTTGAGTGGCTATTTGTGGACCCATTGGACATGTGAGTATGTAATAGGTCTGACATGATAGGTTCTGTTTAGGCTTCATAAGCAAGGGAGAGGTTGTCTTTTAGTAGCATGAATGATGCTGAGAAGAGGGACAAAGCCTTGAGACAGTCTGCATAGTTTTTGTGATTTAGGCACTTGATTTTATTTATTTATTTATTTTTAATGAGAGGAATCCAGCCACTGAGGATGCACAAGCCAGTGCATTTCTTTGTGCCAGTCCCAAGCCCGGATAAATGGGGAGGGTTGCGTCAGGAAGGGCATCCGGTGTAAAATTTTGCCAAATCATGCATGCAGACAATAGTACAGAAATACATACCGGATCGGTCGAGGCCCGGGTTAACAATGACCACCACCAGTACTGTTGGCCAACAGGGTGCTGGCAGAAATTGGGCTACTGTTGGCTGAAGGAGGAGAAGAGGGGGAAGGCATGCCCGAAGGCAGGTAAAGGCTAGGACTGTGATAGTGAGGGTCAGAACTTTGAATGTTGGCAGTATGTCTGGTATAGGGAGAGAGCTAGCTGATATGATGGACCGAAGGAAGGTTGGTATATTGTGTGTGCAAGAGACCAGATGGAAGGGGAGCAAGGCTAGGTGTATCGGAGGTGGTTTCAAATTGTTTTATCATGGTGTGGATTGGAGGAGAAATGGTGTGGGCATTATCCTGAAGGAACAGTATGCTAAGAGTGTTTTGGAGGTGAAAAGAGTGTTGGATAGAGTGATGTTTATGAAGCTGGAAATTGATGGTGTAATGCTGAATGTTGTTAGTGCATATGCTCCACAAGTTGGGTGTGTGATGGATGAGAAAGAAAAATTGGTCATGACTGTACCCAAGGGTGAGCGACTGGTGATTGGAGCAGATTTCAATGGGCATGTTGGTGATGGGAACAGAGGGGATGAGGAAGTGATGGGTAGGTATGGTGTTAAGCAAAGGAATGCAGAAGGTCAGATGGTAGTGGATTTTGTGAAAAGGATGGACATGGCTGTGATGAATACGTATTTTAACAAGAGGGAGGGAGCATAGGGTGACATATAAGAGTGGAGGAAGATGCACACAGGTGGATTATATCTTATGTAAAATGGCCAGTCTGAAGGAGATTGGAGACTGTAAAGTGGTGGCAGGGGAAAGTGTAGTTAGGCAGCATAGGATGGTGGTTTGTAGGATGACATTGGTGATCAAGAAGAGGAGGATGAGTGTGAGGGCAGCACCAAGGATCAAATGGTGGAAATTGAAAAAGGGTAAGTGTGAGGTGATGTTCAGGGAAGAGTTAAGACAGGCACTGGGTGGCAGTGAAGAATTACAGAATAGCTGGTTAACTACAGCAGAGCTAGTAAGAGAGATGGCTAGAAAGGTGCTTGGTGTGACATCTGGAAAGAGGAAGGAGGACAAGGAGACCTGGTGGTGGAATGAAGAAGTACATGAGAGTATACAGAGAAAGAGGTTGGCAAAGAAGTGGGATTGTCAAAGAGATGAAGAAAGTAGACAAGAGTATAAGGAGATGAGGTGCATGGCAAAGAGAGGTGGCGAAGGCTAAGGATAAGGCATATGAAGAGTTGTATAAAAGGTTGGACACTAAGGAGGGAGAAAAGGACCTGTACCGATTGGCTGGACAGAGGGACTGAGCTAGTAAAGATGTGTAGCAGGTAAGGGTGATAAAGAATAATGAGGGAGATGTACTCACAAGCGAGGAGAGTATGTTGAGCAGATGGCAAGAGTATTCTGAGGGGTTGATGAATGAAGAGAATGAGAGGGAGAGAAGGTTGGATGATGTGCAGATAGTGAATCATGAAGTGCAGTGGATTAGCAAGGAGGAAGTAAGGATAGTTATGAAGAGGATGAAGAATGGAAAGGCTGTTGGTCCAGATGACATACCTGTAGAAGCATGGAGGTGTTTAGGTGAAATGGCAGTGGAGTTTTTAACTAGATTGTTTAATGAAATTTTGGAAAGTGAGAGGATGCCTGAGGAGTGGAGAAAAAGTGTTTTGGTACCGATTTTTAAGAATAAGGGTGATGTGCACAGCTGTCGTAACTACAGAAGGATTAAATTGAGCCGTCACAGCATGAAGTTATGGGAAAGAATAGTGGAAGCTAGGTTAAGAAGGGAGGTGATGATTAGTAATCAGCAGTATGATTTCATGCCAGGAAAGAGCACTACAGATGCAGTGTTTGCTCTGAGTGTGTTGATGGAGAAGTACAGAGAAGGTCAGAAGGAGTTGCATTGTGTCTTTGTGGATTTAGAGAAAGCATATCACAGGGTGCCTAGAGAGGGGTTGTGGTATTGTATGAGGAAGTTGGGAGAAGTATGTAAGAATGGTACAGGATATGTACGAGGGTAGTGTGACAGTGGTGAGGTCTGCGGTGGGAGTGACGGATGCGTTTAAGATGGAGGTGGGATTACATCAAGGATCAGCTCTGAGCCCTTTCTTATTTGCAATGGTGATGGACAGGTTGACAGATGAGATCAGACAGTAGTCCCCATGGACTATGATGTTTGCAGATGACATTGTGATCTGTAGTGAGAGTAGGGAACAGGTGGAGGAGACCCTGGAGAGGTGGAGATATGCTCTAGAGAGAAGAGGAATGAAGGTCAGCAGGACTAAGACAGAATATATGTGTGTGAATGAGAGGGAGGATAGAGGAATGGTGAGGATGCAGGGAGTAGAAGTGGTGAAGGTGGATGAGTTTAAGTACTTGGGATCAACAGTTCAGAGTAATGGTGAGTGTGGAAGTGAGGTGAAGAAGAGAGTACAGGCAGGATGGAGTGGGTGGAGAAGAGTGTCAGGAGTGATTTGTGACAGACGAGTACCAGTAAGAGTGAAAGGGAAGGTTCTACAAGAGGTTAGTGAGACCAGCTATGTTATATGGGTTGGAGACAGTGGCATTGACAAAAAGGCAGGAGTCAGAGCTTGACGTGGCAGAGTTGAAGATGTTAAGATTTGCACTGGATGTGACAAGGATTGACAGGATTAGGAATATGTATATTAGATGGTCAGCCCAAGTTGGAAGGTTTGGAGACAAAGCCAGAGAGGCAAGATTACGCTGGTTTGGACATGTGTGAGGAGGGATGCAGAGTATTGGGGAAAAAAGATGCTAAGGATGAAGCTGCCAGGTAACAGGAAAAGAGGAAGGCCTAAGATAAGGTTTATGGATGTGGTGAGAGAGGACATGCAGGTGGTTGGTGTGACAGAGCAAGATGCAGAGGACAGGAAGAAATGGAAACAGTTGATCTGCTGTGGCGACCCCTAACGGGAGCAGCTGAAAGAAGAAGAAGATTTTTAATGAGAAGGTTTATGGTCATTGCAGTTGTGACAGGTGCATAATGAATGGCACATTATATTCAGTTAACTGGTCTGATGGAAGCAGAGTACAGTGGAAGGAGAACATCTTCAGTCCTGGATGTCACACCTTTGGATATAAGCTGTGAGATGAAAAAGAACTTCCTTAAAATAGTGGATACATGGTAATCAAAGGACAGGTTTTTTGTCGACATAGGGTTCCCAGATCCCTAACTGTTGAACCAACTTTCAGGGATGTGTTGCCAATGTGATAACTATAAGGGACGTCATGCTTGCTGAAGGATATGATTAAACATTTTTTGACATTTAGGTTTAATCCATGGTTTTGACACCAGGTATGTGCTTGTGAAAGCCCCCTTGAGGATTTTGGTGTCCTCTGGGGGAGTTTATGATGGCACCAAGTCTACAGTCGTCTGCAGACTTGATCAGCCATAAACCCTTAACATTTGCTTTGACCTCTGAGAAGTAAATGGCAGAGGAGTGGTCCTACAGCTGAACCCTATGGTACATGACTAGTGATCGGTCTTTTGAAAGCAGTAGAACTCCCCATCCTAATTTCCTGGTTTCTGTCTGTGAGCCAGTTTGCTGTTAGTTTACATTTGGTGGGAGTCTATCATACCTGAGTGTGGAATAGTGCTGAATGCCTTTGTGAGGTCTAAATATGTGCTGTGTACTGATAAGCCTCTAGCCATTGCCCAACTAACTTTCTTTAAGAGGTTATTCAGGTTAAGTAGGCAGGGTTTGCCCTTACCAAATCTGAACTGGTTTGAGTTGAGAGTTTTTAGGATACTTATGTCCTTATTAATTGCAAAATGATCCAATCCATAGTCTTACAGATGAGGCTCCTCAGGCTTTTGGGTCTATAATTATTCAGGTCTGTTGATGTGCCACTTTTTTGCTGGAGGATGACTATTGTGGCCTCCCATTCATCCAGCACAAAGCTGTTTGGAGGCTGATATTGAACAACCTCTGTAAGGAGTATGACCATCATTATTTCATGATCAGCCCATAAATGTGGTCTACTTGGCCTTGAGTAGCACCTTGAGGACTTGCTTATGGGAGATTTGGGAGAGGGCTTGGATGCAAGTATGTGGTCGGTGAGTATGGGGGGAGTGGAGTTTTTTAACTAAATTTGTCTGCTAGTAGATAAGCTATGTCCTTTCTGTCTGAGTATATGATATCCTTTACTGTTAGTTCTACTCAGTGCTGGGCATTGTTTCTAGATTTATGTCACAGTTAAAGAAGGCATTGTAGTTGTCCTTCACCTGAGTGGTTGCTTTTACATCATTTCTGGCTTTAGTTATTTGATCAGTGCCCAAAGTTCCTTGTTAAGTTTAGCAAGCACATTAATTGCATTTTGAGAGTTACATTTAAGTTAGTTTATTGAGCAGACTGTGGATATAATGGTTTCCATGTAATTTTAAATCTGTCCTTGGGCAATCCGTATTTCTTTTTTTTATATCTCCGTAATGGAGTAAATTACTGAATGATGCTTAACTGGGCCCACAGGCCTCCATGGCCAAACAACATAAATCCATGTGCGCCTGTAGGAAAATGACTATTTGCTCTGAGAAGTTGCCCATTCTGTTGCACTGCTTGGCCACAACCTGTAGGCCACTATATTGGTACCTGTAGAAGTTGCAAATATGTAAATACCACAAATTCTCTCACACCGGAGTCTGATAGTAATGCTTATTGTTCATCAAGTGTTACCTTGCATTTGTCACCAACTTTCTCCCACACAGGTGTAGCACCACTTTATTCAAGTTCACTCAGTATCTACAAGAAATACAGTGACATTTTCAGTGTACATGTTTTTTTTTATCCACCCAAATTGTTTGCAATACATTACGTCATGCATAATTATGTGATGGTGCTCATCTTGCCTTGCAAAACTACTTGTAAATGAGTGTCTTAACTTATGAATTACAGCTGTACCTTTGAAATTTCCTTTTCCCCAAACTGATCATAAAACATTGCATTGTAGATGCTGCATAAGTGTGCTGTCCTGAAGTCTGGTTATAGAACAGCAGTTTGGGTGCTACAATTTTTTTTGTCCTTCCTCTATGGATAAGTACTGTGCTGTGAATCTGCAGACTGTCAGAAGCCTTGCCAAAAAAAAAAAAAAAAATGTTCAAAAGTTACTTTCAGGCTCAAGGAGGGCAAGAAAGGATAGACCATTGAAGTACCACTTGTTTTGTCTAGGAATAGAAGGTCAATCAAAGAAGACTGGACCTTTCAGGACTTGAAAAGGTTACACACAGATCTCCATGGAGGAGTTGGTAAAGCAAAAGGATTACAAGTCTATCTTGATAACTAAGATTTTTTTAGGCCACTGAAATTTTTAGTTATAAATCTCTTAAGTCTCCAAAGATGAGTGATATGCTTAAAAATGCATGCTGTAAAGAGCATTATATTCATTTAGTGGGTCGGATGAGATATGAATAAAGGGGAATGAAGACGACTTTGGATCTAGCAGAGACAGCTTTGGAAATTAGCTTAGCCAGATAGAAAGCTTAGTTAGCTTTCCAAACTACTTAGGAGGCCTGATGGTCAAACGATAAAGTTACCAGCAAGAGTGCTTAGATCCCTTATGAACATGTCTGGTTAGAGGGGTGTGACACCTATATGGCATGTAAAAATATTTGTTTACCAAAATGAACGATGCTGCATTTTTTGACATTTAATTTAAGGCCATTGTCCTTGCACCAGTCGTTAACATGGTCTGACACATGTTAGAGCAATTATGAATCAGTGGAAGATCAAATAAAAATATCTAATTTACAGTCATCTGTGCCAGGGGTGTGGGCTTGAAGGTCTGAGAAATGGATGTCAAATAGGAGAGGGCCAAACACCAAGCCCTGTGGTTTGCCATTGGTAAGTTTTTTTGCTTTCAGAAGTGGCACCTGCTATTCTAACCACATGAGTTCTGTCAAACCTCAACACCAGAAAAGGATTCATTTTCAGAATTACAAGTCTGTCCGATAATATCTCCATGAGGAATTGTGTCAAAGGTCTTGACCAGGTCCGCATATGCTATATGTACTGTATAACCATTGTCCACTGCTTCAGTTACCTTTTCAAAGAAATTAATAAGGTTAAAAAGGCAGGACCTTATTTGGCAAAGCTGACTGGGGAGTGTCCAGAATTAAGAGATTTTCAGTGTCCAGATTAATGAGGTCTGAGATAATATACTCTATAGCTTTACATATGAGGCTAGTGAGACACAGTTGTACAGTTAAAAGGGTCTGTGATTGGGCCACCCTGCTGTAATGGCATTACAGCGGCTGTCAGCCAAGCTTCACGAATGTAACCAGTGGAGAGGCTTAGGTTGAAGTGGTTAGGCAGAGGCTCATATAGGCTATATTTGGCACTAATAATCAGGCAGTGTGGTATATGGTAAGGATGCATGGACCAGGTGTTCTTGGCTTTTGAGAGGGGTGAGGCAACATGTTCCTTAGTAATTTAAGGAGGAAGAGGAGATTGTGAAATCTGTGAGATAGCTGTAGTTTTATTCTTCTTCTTCTTCTTCTTCTTCTTCTTCTTTTGGCTTTTCCCGGTTAGGGGTCACCACAGCAGATCACCTGTCTGCTCATGATTGGCAGTGGAG
This sequence comes from Protopterus annectens, assembly GCF_019279795.1. Classification (NCBI taxonomy): domain Eukaryota; kingdom Metazoa; phylum Chordata; order Ceratodontiformes; family Protopteridae; genus Protopterus; species Protopterus annectens. The sequence continues at coordinate 158,661,729 of NC_056727.1, read as the reverse complement.
TTTTACGGTGTCAAGTTGCCAGCCTGGTGCCCAACCTTCCACAGAAGGCACGCACACACACACTCACTCACGCCTAGGGCTAATTTGGAGTATCCAGTCCACCTACAGCATGCCTTTGGGATGTGGGAGGAACGGAGCACCTGGAGGAAACCCACATGACCACAGGGAGGACATGCAGACTCCACACAGAAAGCACCCCAGCTGAGATTCAAACCAGAGAACCTCTTGCTTTGAGGTGGCAAAGCTAGCTGCTGCACCACCGCGGCCGCCCAGATAGCTATAGTTGTATATGGTGTAAAATTTGCATTAAATTTGTCAGCTATGATATTAGGTATTTCCATTAGGTAAGTGTGAGCAGTATTATTGTGGACTAGCTCCAAACATTGCTGACTATTAGTTCGCAACCTGAGTTTGTTAAAGAAAGTTGCTTTTTGTTTGTTTTCATTTTCCTGATGGTTCCCATAGGCTGTTTTACTACTTTGCTTAAGATTACTCTTAAGGTCAGTAAAACTTGAAACAGTTAAACAATTTATTTCTGTTGTTTACATATTTATGTATGAGTATTTTACCATAGAAATTTTTTTTTAAATTCATTTGTATTTGGTGTGAATAAGGATTTCCTTATCAGTACCGCTATTTAAGTGTGAGTAGATATCAGAAACATAGACAACAACTTTAACAATGGGATACTTTGCAGGAGGAGAACAGTGACTCTTATTTATGTAATCAAGTAACTGAAGAAGGTTTGTTTTTGAGAAGTTATACTTATGAAAAAGTACTACAATTTTTAAAGGAGAAGCTCATAAATGTATGGTCTGATTTAATAAGTCAGGGTAATACATATGGAGATGTGCATGAAGTGGCTGTATTTGTGGGGACTAGATGTTTAACTATTTGTAAAAGAGAGTTAGCATTTATCATGCCAAGGAAGTTTTTGGTATGCTGACCATTGCCAGTGTAGGTGAACCAGATTACTGATCGATAGTAGAAGTCCACCAGTATAAAGTGTTTGGTTTAATGAGGATTTCATTTAATATGTTAAGATGGCTATTGTGTTCAGAAGAAGACATATAGGGTGTTCTTTAACTAGCTACAAAGTGTTAGTCTTGTTTATGGTGATATGGACACCTAGGAGTTCAGATGTAGTATCCTGAGGAATCTGTCATAAGGTGATGATATTCTTGACAAAAATACTGATACTTGTACACAATTCCTAGTATAAAGATGTATGATGCTATGATAAGCAGTATACCCAGGAACAGTGTGTGCTTTCAGTTTTATGAAACCATGTCTCTATAACTACTCGTTTATAAATGTGTACAAGTTGCAGGAGAACCTCAAGTTTGGGCGTTTTGTTGTTGCTACTCCTGGCATTGAGTATTTCCACGTTTTAATGTGTTCAAAAATTAGAATTTGCTAGGTTGGAACATCCATCACGTCGACTCTGCTTAAAAAAAAAAGGCTTCAGGAGTATAATCAGTAGAGAGAGGCTTAGATTGAAGAGGTTAAGTAGGGTTTCATACGAGCCATATTTGGCACTCAAGTGCTCTGTGCTACATATGCATATGTGTTGTGCTTACTGAATGAGTTCTGAGGTGAAAAGGTAGCCTCCAAGTCAAATCAATATTTACACTTCTCACTTACTGAGTCATTGTGAGGCAGCAATAAAGAGATTTTGGTAAGTGTGAGGCAATTACTTCACTGCCTCAAATTACCTAGTGCTATTAGACTGGCTACAGAAGAGCAAACCTTGCCTTAGATTCTGTATTGGCCAGTGTAGATGAAAGGGTATAATAAAGAAATGTAAGTTAATAACATACTTTTTGTCTAATAATTAAAGGAATAATTGACTGGACTAGAAAAAAATTGTTAAAATGGGATATTGTGATTCACAAATACAAAAAAATAAAAAATAAGGCAGTGGTCAACAAGTGGCAGATTTAAATCTAACCGCTTTACCCCGTAGGCTAATGTGATCTCAGCCTAACTAGTAAAAACAATGAGCAGCAGATAGACTAACCCAGTGGATCTGGGTGTAATAACTGTAACTACATGAGAAGTTTCAAATCGGAACGCAAAAAACCTTTTGCAAGAGAAGAACAAACTGTTCCTGGAAAAGCAGGAAGGCCTGTCGGCCATTCTTTTTCCAAGGTGACAGACGCTTTCCCCCAGAATGACACCAGCTGTGTAGCCAATTTTTACAGCAAATTGTCTTGTCTTTGAATCTTGGTGGTATTCTGGGTGATGGCAAAATACCACTCAGGACTACCACTCAGGACCAGTCCCTTTCCTTCCTCAGACACGTGCATAGCAAGCTCAATCATATCTTTCTGCATGTCCCTTTGGGTGCAGTGCCTCAGATAATTCACCGCCCAAGTGGTCCACTATCTGGTCTTAACCATATTGATCAGGAGGAAGGAGGGACCTAAGAGCCTTTGTTTATATCCATGGATTATGGATTTAGAAAATAGCTTTACTGAATTCTTATTCAGCCTGTTGAGTGTGGTATCTGTATGCCTGACAACATAGTCAACTAAACATTTCTGTGGTGAGATGCTGTCTTAGGCCATAAGGGCTTAGTCTGCACCCTTGTGACTCTTAGGGATATGTATACTGGTTGTGGGTGTTGAGGATGAAAGAGTGCATTGCTGTGTGAACTAATGTCTGCTGAGGTTTCTTAGTCTTTAGCCTAGAAGGCTTTGGTAGCATTCTGTTAAACTCTGTATAACTCTGTTTAATGGAAGTGCTCCGTGCTGTGTGTTATTGCCTATGTGCATTGTGCTAACTGAGTGAATGAGTTCTAAGGTGAAGAAGGTGGCCTTCACATTAAATAAATACGTGTACTTGTCACATAATGAATCATAGTAAAGTTGCAATAAACAGTTTTGCAAGTATGAGGTAGTGGCATAAGGCTGGCTACAGAAGGGGCAAAAGCTAACCAAGATTCTTTGTTGGTCAGTGCAAATGAACAGGTATAACAAAAGAGGAGTTGTTAATTTATTTTACATTTGTTTACCGGGAATGTCCGACTGGACACAGGTTCTTTTTCAGCAGAGGCTCAGAGAGAAAAGCTCTAATATTACAATACAAAAGTTACAGAAGTTGACAAATGTGTGAGAAATATTTCAAGCCTTCACAAAAAACAATTACATAATGATAGGCAGTACAGTTCTCTTGATAAAAATATTTACATAATATATACAGTTGAATGAGAGAGGGTCAAGAGTTTTGACAGATGAGGTCAAATATTGGAGTAGGATCACTTAAAGAGAGTTGAAATAAGGCCTAACCAGGACAGTTGCAAGAGCAAAGCCAGGTGTCTGTCAAGTGAGATTTAAGGATTTTTTTAAATTGTAGAATAGAGAAGTTGGAAGTTATAGGGGTTGGTAATTTATTCCATATTTTAGTAATGAAATTTGAAAAGCGTGATTCCCCAGCTGAGTTGTTAACTTTGGTGATGGCTAGAAGGAGTTTGTTACTGGAATGTAGTGTTCTGGAAGCGTTGTATTGTTGTATAAGATTTTGTAGAGCAGGGCTTTTATCTGGATGATGCAGTATTTTGTGGGCAGATGTTAACTGGTTAAAATGAAGCATTCGGGGAAGTGTTAGCCATTTTAGCTGTTTGGGGGAGGTGCAGTGATGTGTCCTGTATGAGGCATCGATGGCAAACTTGGCAATTTTATTATAACAAGATTCCATTTTGTTTAGATCAGTTTTGTGGAGGTTGGTTAGAATTGGGGAGGCGTACAGGAGGGTTGAAAGAAGGTGTGTGCGAGTGATGGTGGCTTTTGTATTTCTTGTCAGAAACTGTTTGTTTCTGTATAGAAGACCTAGTTTTTTGTGAACCTTTTTAATGGTGTGAATGATGTGAATATAGAATTTCAAGTTATTACCAATTTCTACACCTAGCAGTTTAGTGTGAGCTGTTGGGGTGGTGATAGTTTTATTTTTGGGTAGGATATTGAAAGAGAGGGAAGATGAGGGGGAAGACGAGGGTGTTAATACTTGGTGTAAGACTTGAGGGTAATGACTGGATTAGAAAAAGGTGATAATATGGAGTATGGCTATTTTACAAGTAATTTCCCTTTTCAACCACCCATCCAGATACTTGAGGCTGTTAACCTGTTCCTGTATTTTCCCTTCTGGCTCAAGTCTCAACTTCTTCTGATTACCCCCATTTGCTGCCATTACAGCTGTCTTCTCCATACTCTGTTATATTCCATGTGCCTTCAGTTTTGCATTCCATTCCCCAATCCTTTGCTGAAGTTCTTGGTCAGAGTTTACCTGTAATGCCACATTGTCTACATACAGCAGCTTTGTTGATGTGTTCACTCTGACCAGGTGTAGTAACTAATAGCTAATCTAAATGAGTAGTTTTAAGTTCAGTGACTATAAAGCTGAGTGCAGTATCAGTATAACTGTCAGCCAAGTAATTAAAGTATATTACATAGGTAACCCACTACTCTCTAGTGCATTACTGTAGAGCAGTAGCTTTTTTACAGTACAGTAATCACAAGCAGAAATTCCATACCACTAATGATCAAAAATTGCAATTAACTACGATAGTAAGTTAATTTGTTTTTATATACATGGCATCACTGCAGTAATGGTTAAGATAGTACCAGTAGTGAGCACCAGTACCAAAGCAGCAAGGCACAATAGAGCAATATTATTTAAATCTAATACTGCTAATGAGCAAAGTAAAAGTGATCAGCAGTACAGTACCAATGAGGTGCAGTAGTAAAATGTATTTAAACTCAGTAACACAACAGTCAGCAGAACAGAAGTGCTATCATCAATGTATTCATAAGAAGTGGGATCAGTAGGTTAATAAGCTAAAAAAGCCAATGTTCTCGGTCTATGAAATAAGGCAGTAGTAAAATAAATCATAGTAGTACAAGCAAATTGTGACAAAGAAGGCTCTGAATTTTTTATCTTGCATAACAGGAATGAAGACATTGCCTTACCTGTTGTAGACTAGGCTTTAAGTTTGGCTGCCTAATAGAATAAAAAATGGTTTGTGCTTCTGCTAAAATGAATTTTGCCTCCTGGTATTTGAAGTCTGTAAGGCTCTGCCCCCACAGAAGCTGCCCAGTGAAAATACATCCAATGCTCCCACAGAAACTGGCCAATCCAAAACGAGCAGTCCAATTCCCTCACTCGAACCCAGGCTTGTGTAGCTGTCAGATGTAAGCCTTTGCTCCCACAAAAAGCTAGAATAGGTCCTAGAAAGCTGATGAAGGTCATTGTAGTGCACTGAATCAGCAGGAACCAAGATGGAAAAAGTGTCTTCTCCTCCTTCCTCCCTCTTCTTGTTTTTGGTGAACTGCAGCAATAGAGGCCACTGAACTGCGCAAGCCTCCTTGTATTTAAACGTCTGTAAGACACTACCATCACAGAATGCCTGTGCAGATACTGACCACATAAAATCAAGCATGCTAATCCTTTACTGGAACTCGAGCTCCAGCACCATTCAGGTGGAAGCCTCTGCTCTGTAGACCCAGATCTAGGAAGTCTGTGAAGTGCTTGTAGTCTATTGAATCAGCAGGAACCCAGATAAAAAGTGGGCTTTGTAGTGTCATCCTCCTTTTATGTAGTCTTCTTGTCTTTGGAATAGCTCAGCAATAAAGAGCCTCCAGAACTATTGACTTTAAAAAGGTATGTTACTTCCTGCAGCATAGGCATGCCCTCCTAAATAGTGATTTCAAAACAATGTATTACATTGGATATCATACTTTTGCTCTGCACCACCAAGACAAGAGTACTAAAGTAATCATTATTTTGCAGTTCTGTCAGATAATTAGATGTGTAAGTGTGCCATGTCAGACACCTTGATGTAGTTGCTATCATCTGGTCCTTCTGCCTAGAGTATGCAGGTGTGGAACATGACAGACAATAAGTATAGTAATTTGGTTGCATAGTGTACAGTATGGTGGGCTTCAGGTGTAAAGAGTGCAAAACATTAGCAAATAAGCAGTGGTAGTATTGGCCAGTTTTGCTTTGCTGTACTTCGTTAAGAAAAACATGTAGCTGCAGCAATGACATATATTATGAAGTACAAAATGGGTGTACATTATACTAATGGGAGGGTGGGAGGATGACATAATGGTTAAGGTGTTTGCCTTAAAGACACAAGGTGCAGGGTTTGATTCTCACATGGGGTAACTGGCTAGGCTTCAAATGGCCCAAAATGGCAATTAGCCTAGTACTAATCTATGAACCTATAATGATGGGACATGTTTATATGTATTTATTTTCTGTAACCATATACTGTGCGTCCTCCCTAAAGGTGAGGGGCTATTAAACGTATTGCAGTTAGGAAACTGTTTTTGTTTTTGCTAACACTGAAAATCCTTGAATATAAATGCAAGGATGAAAGAAAGGTTTGTGCTGAATCTGCCTGGCACCCAAGAAGGAGAAGACTGTATGAAAATTAGGTAATAAGAACTGTGATCAAGATTACCTTTCGACCATCAGAAGTATTTCATCACTTTGTATTTGAGTGTCATCTAAGTAGTCTGTATTACATCCTTAGTAGGCAGTGTCTCAGAGTAATCTACATATTACTGAATGTCTGTAACTAGTCTGAGTACTTGTATCATCAGTGTGTTTCCATTGTCCGTGTATAGGTGCTTGTAACATCTTTTCCTCCATAACAGTCTATAACTCGCATATGTTTCCTGTAATAAATTCCTGATTTTGTCTTTTGACAAGTGTTAACAAGTCAGAATTTCTCACAGTGTGGGACCTTGTAAGAAATGAGATTGTGGAGATGAGTGACAGAAATGGAGTCCAATCAAATCCACATGGTCTACACATTTCTTTGAAACATAGATCAGGTGAAGAAATTCCTGAAAAAAATGTGGCTACAGGATGATATATAAAGACAAACGGCAGGAAAGATAGACTTTTGAAGCTGTTCTTTGGTGGAATTAGTCCAGTGAGAGTAGAGTTTATAAATGGCAAAAAAGAACTGTCTTGTCATGTTATATGATTCGCTTATAGTTGCCTGCATTCTAAAATTTTGTACTCGAGATAAGAAGACTTTGTAGTGAGATGGAAGAAAAAAAGGTTCATATGTCTAAACAATCTTTACAGTAACATCTGAACTGACAAGTAAATGAAAATTCTCTATGATTTATGATGTAACCACTTGTATGCTGGTAAAATGCATTGGTTACAGTTAATGTGATATGTGTGCTAGTTATTGGAATTCCATGCAGAATTAATACGAGTAAGGAGGGCACCTTTAAGTTTATTACAACATACGCATGCCTGGTAGTATTGGAAAGAAGAACCATTTTGTGAGATTTTTTTAACTAAACATTTACTTCGGAAAATATTGATACATTGTGAGATACCAGCTGTGTAATCTGAGAATCCGAGACAAACACGTGGAACGTTTTTTTAATTAGACATTCTTCAGGCTTGCAGCAGGGGTATGCTAAATCAGAAAAAAATACCATTTGGAAAAAAAAATTAAGTAAAACATGTTTTTTCGTAGGTGTGTACTAGGCTAATGGCCCTGGGGCCTTTATGAGGCTAGCCCATAGGATTACCCTGGCATCGTGCCACCCAACCTTAGTTCTCAGTGCCTCTGTCGAGTAAAGCCACTGGAGTGATCCCTGGGGCGAATTTTCTATTTCCCCATCCACTCGTCAAGATCTCTCTTGACGAGGGCCAGTGAGATGCTCTGCTTGACATGTATGGGAAGTCTATTCCATAGTATGGGCAGTCTCTGGGCTATAAACCTGTCCCTCCAGCATGTTCTGTTGATTGTGGTAATGAGGTTGAAGTATCTGAGCGTGTGGTGTGGAGGGATTGGGATTTCTTTAGCTGTAGCATTTCTAACACAGCTGGGTCAGACATGGCTTTGTAAGTCAAGCAGAGATCGCCTCTAAGTAGGCAATATGAGACGGAGAATAGTTGGAGTTTTTTTAGTCTGTCCATGTAGGGCAAATGTTTAAGGCCTAGGATCCTCTTTGTGAGGTACTTTTGCGGCCTCTTCAGTTGTTGTAGGTGTTTAGTGAGGTACATGCCAAATGGGGCATTGTACTCCATGATTGGCCTAATGAGGGAAGAGTAGAGGGAGACAATGACTTCTTTCTTCCTGGATGCAAAACCCATAGTAATGAGATGTGCCACATTAGAATGACTTTCTGACCACAGTGGCAATGTGGTGCTCGAAAGAGAGGTTGCTGTCAACCTGTGTTCCCAGATCTCTTGTAACACCTTCTGTGTTCAGTGGACTACCATCGATGTGGTAATTCATGGGCAATGTTTTTTTCCCAAAGGGGATGACTACACATTTTTTGGTATTGAGCCTAAGGCCATGGTTCTGACAGCAGTCATTGGTCTCAGTGAGGCCTTTCTGTTGGATGTCAACATCACTAGGGGAATCAATAACAGCTCCCAACTTGCAATCATCTGCGAACTTTGTCAGCCAGAGTCCCTTCGTGTTGGCCTCGACTTCAGTGGAGAACAGGAGAGGACCCAGAACCGAACCCTGTGGGATTGCACTCGTGACTGGTCGGCAGTCTGACTTGGAGTCAGCTAATTTCACACTGTGGGTTCTACCTGTGAGCCCATTTTCAACCCACCTAGTGATATAGGGAGTTGATGCCTAGCTTAGTGAGTTTTTCTATGGTTCCTGAGTGGGGAATGGTGTCAAAGGCCTTGGTCAGATCAAGGTAGGCTGTATGAACCACCTTGCTTCATCCACAACTGGATCATCTCTCAAGTTTTCCATGAACCTGTTCTGATATACTATTAAATTTCTAGGTGAACAGTGAAACAGATCATTGACTGAGATCTAAGCAAAACAGTACCATCTCTAGCTATTGAGATACATGATTGATTTTGTATATATAATTTGCGATGATCGAAAGTGCAGAGACTGAACCTAAGCCAAGTGACTTTTTTGCTACATTCATAAAATGAGCTTTTTTTAACTCATTAAATCTGAAAACTGAGATGCCAATTAATAAAAAATGTTTGAATTACTTCTGAGATGGACTGACATGATTTAGCAAGAAATGGAAGTTGCTGCAGACTGATTTAATCACCTTAGCTGTATAACCAGGTAGAAAAATTAAATTGAGAATACTTGGTTAAGTAACTGTTAAAATGAGACCTCTACTAGCAAAAGAGAAAAGCAACAAGAGAATAGCCATCTGGATTGTAGACATTAATTATGCTTTCCTGTGTCCCTAATATATTAGATACCAGGAAAAAAAGAGAGAGAAAAAAATCATTTGTAGACAAAGGTATGTCAAATTTAAGAATGTAAACCAGCAGACGAGGAAGTATTGTAACAACTGATGTTAAGTTGTCTATCTCACCTTCGTTTCTTGCTGGTTGGGATTGGAGTCGATCCTTGGCTCTGACTCGGCCATCTTCTATAGCTCGAGAGCTGTTTACTGGCTCGAGGCTACCCCTTATCCCATGATGCCTAGCGCTGGCTACCCAGATCTCGTTTGCCGCTTCAGCTGCGCGGTGTCGTTCTTACTGGCTCAGGCTCGTATAAGTTTCTTGTTCAACTATTTTTTGTCAACTTAGTGCTTTTTCTGGAATTTTATTGTTTAAATTGTAGTCTGTAACTTGTGTTAGTTTAGTGTATTGGTAGTCCTTCCCTTAGAACTCATTTAAATTAGAGAGTTCTCCCCCTCCCCCACACCCCTATCCCTTCTTGTAGGTTGGAGTTTAGTTTAATCCTTTCCTTCTTTCTTATTGTTAGGTAGCCGTTTAAGTTAGAGGCTTGCTAGTTTTAAAAAAAAAAAAAAAAACAATCTTTAGCTGTAGTATACTGTGTGTTTTTGCCTTTTGTTGTTAGTGTTGTGGTATTGTGTTATCGCTGTTCGGCCTTTTGGCCATAAATCAGTGTAGTATCTTAAAGGTATTTTGCTGGATATGTCTAAAGAATCCAAAGTGTCTGGATTCAAGAAGTGTGACTCATGCTGTCAGAAAATGTCTCTGACAGATGGTCACACTTCTTGTGTCTATTACTTAGGCGCAGTGCACCTGCAGGTCTCTTGTTCCATATGCCATGCATTCAGCCCAAGAGTTCTGCAGGAGCGCAAGAATAAACTTATTCTGAGGGGTGTTCTCAAGCCCCACAATTCACCGGCCAAGGCTCAGCCTGTGAAATCCCTAAAACCGACCAAATCGTCGGCTCCAAGCTCAGAGCCGTCATTGGTTCAAACTTTACCGGCTACTTCTGTTCCGGTCGGCTCCATCAGTGTCTTTGGAGTCGTCACGGAGCCACAAGAGGCTGAGGTCCCCTTCTTTGGAATCCATGCATTCGGCTCCTCGGTCTCCCCTGCTGCAGAGTGAGCGCAGTCACAGATCTTCCCAGTCCTCTAGGCTCTCGGATCACAACGTGGAGAGAGTGGTCAGTAGGTTACTAAAGTTGCAGGCACTTGCCAAGATGTTGTCCAGCCCTCCTCAACAGGTGTTTGCTCCGTCCACTTCTATCGATATTCCTCCTCCGACTCCATTGAGCTCGGCGCCGGAGTTCGTTGGGGTTCGAGTCGTGGAACCGTCGGCTCCGATAACTAACTATTCCTCCTTCAGTTCCGTCGTCGGCTCCAATTCCCTCGATGGTGCCGTCCATCGAAGGATCTGGGTGCTGAGGCTCCCTCGTTGGCTCTGAAGGGGCGAGTGGCATCAGACTCTTGTCCAACCCCATTCTCCCTCTTGGAGATTCGACACAGGTGAGCTCGGCCCCTACATCGGCCTCGGAGCCGTCTCCCTCGGTGTGGAGAAGGATTCCGATTTCCTCGGAACTGGAGCCTTCTCTGCATCATGGCAGGGACACCTTTGATGTCATGAGGATTGTTCTGGCTACTGCGTCAGCTCCACATTCTACCCCACCGGCTCCATTCCCTGTAGTGCCTGCATTAACCTCTGCTCCTCCTCCAGACCCCAAGCGTGGGGAACCGGCGCTCCAGGGCACTCCATTGGGTGTTTCCTCTTCTTCCGAGGCCTCCCCAGATCATTCAGAAGAACCCCCTCGGAAGAAGAAGTGCAGGAGGAAGCACATTGACTCCATTGAGTATGTCACTTCTGATACAGACTTAGAGGAATTGGAAGGGTCCCTGAGATCCCCCTCTGAAGATGTTCCCTTCTCGGACATTCTAGAAATGCTTAAGCAGTGGGGGAACTGGACTCCCCTAGCCCCTACCGAGGATGAGTCTGTATTCCTGGATGCGTTCGGTTCCCGACCTTCCACCTCCTGCGTTTCTCTGCCTTTCAATCCACTCATGTCAGTGGTGGCTCGAAAGGCTTGGTCAGCCCCCAGATACAGTGGAACCAATCCCGAGGAGACCCGGCAAGTTTATCACTGCACCCCTTGATAAGCAGTTCCATACCAAAGGTGTTCCTGTGGATGCCATGGTGGTAGCAGCAGCCACTAAGAAAGAGTTAGCGGAAACTTCTTCGTCTGTCCATCCTCCTAACAAGGAGTCCAGGACTATGGATAGATACGGGAAGCGAATGTTTGCTTCAGCGACCTTTTCTATGAGGTCACTGAATTACTTATGCTATTTTACCCGGGTTCAGAGGGATCTCCTTAAAGAGCTTGGAGATACCCTTCAGGATCCATCAGCTGAAGGGGCTCAAGCTAAAGTGGCTTCTCAGCTGGCGACCCTTAATTCAGTAGTCAACTCCTCCATGAGGCTCATTTCCTATGCAGCCGATGGTACGAGTAGAGCTGCAGGTACAGGCGTGGCCCTTAGGAGACACAAATAGATGCGGCTGTGTAATTTTACGGAACCCTTTAGAGCATCATTCACCAACACCCCCTTTGATGGTTCCTTTCTCTTTGGACCACAGGTGAAAGACACTCTTGACTAGGTATGAACAAGAAGGCAAGACTCCTTCTGCCATAGGCGTCCGTTTTTCCACTCCTTCCAGACCATACCCAAAGGGTCAGAAGAGTGGTAAAATGTGGTTTTGAAAATCCCAGGGAGCCTCGCCTGATGAACGTAGTGATTTTTCCTCCAGTGGCAGGGGAGGAAACAACAACAACAGACGTTGCCCTTGTGGCAGAGGGGGTCCGCAGAATCAGGGCAGCAGAGAATCCTTCTCTGAGAAGCCCTTCCAGCAACCCTGAAGGGTTGCCTGGCTGCCCGCCTCTGGAGGCAGTTGGGGGAAGACTATCACTTTACCCAAAAGCCTGGCAGAATTTAACACGAGACAAATGGGTACACTCAATCATATCCGGAGGTTACAAAATTCCCTTCTTTCACCCCCCCCATACCGTCAAGCAAATCCCTTCCAGATGTTCCACCCAATCTGAGGGACCAAGTAGTCATAGAAGTTTCAAAACTGCTAGAAAAAAAGAGTCATCCAGGAAGTCCCGGCAGACCAACACAGATCCGGAACTTACTCAAGGTTCTTTTTGGTACCAAAAAAGGCAGGGGACTGGAGACCGATTCTGGATCTCAGCAGACTAAACAAGTCTGTTCAAAGAACAAAGTTTTGGATGGTCACACCACAGTCCATTCTACCCTTTCTGGGTCAGGACAATTGGATGTGCTTCACGGATCTCCAGGATGCGTACTATCACATCAAGATGGACAGGCGCTCCAGGAGATTCCTTCGCTTCCGGCTGGGAGCCAGTCCTTACCAATTCAGAGCTCTGCCCTTTGATCTCACCACAGCTCCCAGGGTGTTCACCAAATGTATGGCAGTGGTCAGGGCTCACCTGAGACGTCGAGGAGTCCAGGTGTTTCCATATCTAGACTGGCTCCTTACTGCTAGTACCAGGCATCAACTTCTACAAGCCAGGGACTACACAATCACAATTTGCTCCCAGCTAGGCATTACAATAAACTTCGAAAAATCTGCCTTGTTGCCCTGTCAATCTATTACCTATATAGGAGAAGACTTGGACACAAGGAGTATGTCCGCAAGGCTACCACCAGACAGGGTGACCACAATTCGACAGCCAGTACAAATTCTAATGCAGTGCAAAAGGGTCCAAGTCAGGTTGGTCCTTCAAACTCTGGGTTCCATGGCAGCAGCAATTCTTCTAATCCCTCTGGCCTGCTTTCACATGAGAATTCTTCAGTGGCTTCTGTTCACATAGTGGTCTTTTCAACAGCTGCCCACGTCTCACATGATCATGATTACAGAAACATGCAAAAGGCACCTTTCCTGGTGGTTGGTCTCCCCACTAGTGTCTCAGGGCAGACCATTCATTCAGCCCCCTCCAGTTGCCACAGTAACCACAGATGCCTCCCTGATAGGTGAGGGGGGGGCATTATCAGGGCAGGACAGTCCAAGGCACTTGGCAGCCTCACGAGTACCATCTGCACATAAACGTCTTAGAAATGTGAGCCGTGCTCCTGGCGTTGCATGTCAGTGGTGTGGTACATCAACAAGCAGGGCGGCACCAGGTCCTACCCCCTATGTCGAGAAGCACTCAGACTCTGGCAGTGGGCGATTTCCTCCCAACGATTTCTGATTGCGACTCACATCCCTGGGAGGTCCAACGTCATAGCGGACAGGCTCAGCAGAGTTATTCTTATGCCTCACGAGTGGTCTCTGAATCGGGTAGTTGCGGATCTGATCTTCCGCAAGTAGGGACAGCCTTGCTGCGATCTTTTTGCCACCCCTTTCAACAGCAAATGCAGCAACTACTTCTCCCGGTCACTCTTCCAGAGACGCTCTAGTCCACGATTGGCCTCAGGGACTTCTTTATGCCTTCCCTCCGTTTCCTCTTATACCGAAAATCATACAGAAAGCTGCTTTGTTGGGTTGCAAAATGATCCTCATTGCCCCCTACTGGCCTCGACAGATATGGTTCCCGTTCCTGCACTGTTACCTTCTCGAGCAGCTCTGGATTCTGGATCCTATTCCAGACCTGCTGATTCATCACTCAGGCGGGCTGCAGCAATCCCTCCAAACACTCCAGCTCACAGCTTGGTTGCTCCACTTCCAACCCTAGCCAGGCTTCCCAGCATTTCCCCGGCCGTTCGTGAGATTATTGTCACCTCTCACAAGTCCGCCACTAGAAAGACTTATGCTAGCAAATGGAAACGCTTTCCTTGTTGGGCAGAGGCTAGGAACATAGATACCTTTTCAGCCCCAGTACACGACATCTTGGAGTTCCTAGCAGAACTTTTTCATTCTGGGTCCGCTTCTGCTACAATCAGGGTTCAATTGGCTGCCATCTCTAACTTTCATGTTGGGTTGTCTAATGTAAACATTATGTCTCATAAGCTGTGTAAAGCTTTTCTCAGAGGGACTACACTCCTTAGGCCCCCCGTGAGAGATCCCCCTCCTCCTTGGGACCTTAATTTGGTACTAACCTCCTTAATTATGCCACCTTTTGAACCAGCAGCATCCTGCTCTGTTAAGTTTCTATCTTGGAAAACTCTCTTTCTGGTAGCTATTACTTCAGCCAGACGTGTCTCTGAACTTCGGGCACTAAGTGTTTGTCCTCTGTACTTAGTTTTTCATAAGGACAAGGTTGCTCTGAGGACTAATCACTCTTTCCTTCCGAAAGTCTGCTCAGAAAATAATCTGACCCAATCTATAGACCTCCCGGTGTTTTTTCCTAATCACACCAACAAGGCAGAATACAAATTACACCAATTGGATGTTCATAGACAATTGCATTTTTACCTGCATAGAACGAAGGATATAAGGAAGTCGGACCAACTTTTCCTTTCCTATGCTCGGGGCAAACTAGGTCTCCCAGTTTCCAAAGTGACCTTATCCAGGTGGTTGTCTCATATTATTACCTTCATCTATCAGCTGAGAAACAAAGAGTTGTCTATCAAACCAAAAGGTCATTCTACTAGGGCCTTGGCCACCTCTTTAGCCTTCCAGTCTAGGTTGCCCATGGACTCTATCTGCGCAGCTGCTATGTGGGCAAACCCTCATACCTTTATTTCTCATTGCAAGTTAGATTTGGTCTCCAGAAGTAGAGCTAACTTTGGTTCCACTGTTCTGAAAAGTCTGTTCCAAGGAGCCGCCCAGGATTGTAGGTGCTAGGGACGCTGTCCCAACAAGCAAGAAATGAAGGTGAGATAGACAACTTAACATAAAGAAGTTATGTACCTACCATAACGTTCCATGTTAGTTGTCTTCATCTGGCCTTCTTTCTTGCATCCCCCCCTCCATCCCTCTGTCCTATTGGACCGAGAGGAGTTCAGGTTTTACTGGCTGAGTGTTTTATGGTTGGTTTCCTGTACTGACTTAGAGAGTATGACAGGTATGCTCAACCTTTTGCTTGGAGGGGTTTCATTACATAGCTATGGCTGGGGTTAGCTATTTCAAATGAGATCTGGGTAGCTAGCGCTAGGCATCATGGGATAAGGGGTAGCCTCGAGCCAGTAAACAGCTCTCGAGCTATAGAAGATGGCCGAGTCAGAGCCGAGGATTGGCTCCGATCCCAACTAGCAAGAAAGAAGGCGAGATGAAGACAACTAACATGGAATGTTATGGTAGGTACATAACTTCTTTTTCCTTGCAAACTATACTAGAACATGGTTTAAATCCAGTAGATTGTTGAAATAGCATAGCTGTGCTCATACATTCAGTTATAGTCTTGCCAATATTAAAAAAAAAAAAAACATGCCTGGGATGTTGTACTCTTCAGTGTTTAGTCGTTTGATTTTATGGTCCCAAAATTTTTGATTTTAAATATTTTATGTCTCGGCACTTTAGTAGTAAACCAGGGTGTTTTTCCTTACTCCTCTGTTGTTTTATTTCTTGAGCTGGTATATATAATTAGCAGGGGGTGTAGGGATGCACTGGGGCTTGGCTCCAGCAAGTGTAAGTGGTGCAGTGTTAGCGTTGTTGCCTCACAGCAAGAGGTTCTCCCGTTCGATTCTCGGCTGGAGTGCGGGGAGTGCCTTCTGTGTGGAGTCTGCATGTCCTCCCCGCGGTTGGATGGGCTTTCGAAAGACATGTGCAAATGGGCGTGCCTTCGTTGAAGGTTGGAAGTTGAGATGGCACCTCGGTGTTCATGAAAAATCTACTGCCAATCATTAGCGGACCGAAGTTCCGCTGTGGCGACCCCTAACCGGGAAAAGCCGAAAGACAAACGATACATTTATTTGTTTTGCTTGTTTGTTTTTGATCCTTTTAGATTTGATCTAAATAATTGCTCTGTTGATTTCTATCTGCTCAAGTAGCAGTTCACTCAATGAAGACCATCTCTCTCTCCGACCCACATGTTGTATATATAAACCTATATATTGTATATACAAATATAACCGTATATATAATGTATATATCTGTTTATATTTGTATCTATAAATTTATAAATATTTGTATGTATAGTTGAATATATGTTTGTGTGGGTGTATATGTATAATATTTATTATTTATATGATATATCTCCTTGCTATGTGTATTGTATGTTGTATTGTATTCTTAGTCATGTAATTTTGATTTCTTTTCATAACTGTGGAGCTGTTCTCCCTGGAACTCTGCTGAAAAGGGACATTAGCCCAGCCGCACTTTCCTGGTTAACAAAAGGAGTAAATAAATACTTATGAAAGATATGACAGTCACTTTCTTTCAGAGCTGCTGTTGTGCTCCATAAAAAAAAGAGTAGATGTTCTTCATATTGATTACTACTGCATTATCCTAATATGTTGGTTATATGCTGCATCCTAACAGCCAACCCACTTAAGTTTCAGGGCACATTGCAAAGGGCCAAACTGGTAGTCAGCTTGAGCTAAGCTGACTAAAAAGGTAGGCTTGGCCACCAAGCCCTTCAGAGCTTTCCCAACTCTGAAGACAATGCTCCTGTGCAGGCATTAGAAGATCAGTCGGCTTGTGCTGTTCCATTGATTGGTAGAGAAGTTCCCTTTGGGGAAATACCCTCCACGTTATTTTTAACTTTTAATTTTACTTTACTGGGTGAGAAAATATTTTTTAAGCTAGGAGTATGAGTTTTTATTTACTTTCATAGAACTTTGCTGTACTTTTATTTACTCCTTTGGTTAACCAGGAAAGTGCGGCTGTGTACTACATGAACTACAAAATGAACTGGCACTTCACCTAAGTGTCATGTTTAATCACAGCCTCCCCTCAGGCTTCATGCCCACTGAGTGGCGCACAGCTAACATTATCCCACTCCATAAGGGGGATCCACCTTGGATCCCAAGAACTACAGCCCCATCAGTCTGACGAGCCTGATCTGCAAGGCCATGGAATGTATTGTCATGGAACTTGTACACAAAGACATTGGCAACCTTCAAACACTGGACGCCACGCAGTTTGGGTTTGTGAAGGTACGATCTTGTTTCCTGAACCTAATTGACTTCTTCGAATCAGTCTCCAGAGCCGTGGACAAGGGTAAGGTGGTCCACACAGCCTATCTGGACCTCGCCAAGCCCTTCGACACCATCCCCCACTGTGGAATCATAAATAAACTTACTAAGGTGAGCATTAATCTGTCATGTCGATGGGTTGCCAACTGGCTTACTGTCAGAACACACACTGTAAAAGTAGCCAACTCCAAATCCAGCTCCAGACAAGTGACAAATGGAGTACCTCCGGGTTCAGTCCTGGGACCGCTCTTATTTGGCATCTACTTCTCTGAAGTACAGGCCAACAGTAAGGGACTCTGGCTAACAAAGTTCGCAGATGACTGCAAACTGGGAGCCATTATTGAATCTCCAAATGATGTGGATATTCTGCAAAAGGGCCTTACAGAAACAGATGCTTGGTGCCAGAGCCATGGGCTCAAGCTCAGTGCCAAGAAATGTATAGTTATCCCCTTTGGGAAAAAACATGTACCTATGAATTACCCCATAGGTGGCAATACACTAAACACCAAAAGTGCGATAAGAGACTTGGGGACACAGGTGGACAGTGTCCTCACCTTTGATAACCACATCGCCACAACAGTCAGGAAATCCTTCTCTGTGGCGCACCTCATCACTAAGGGCTTTTCATCCAGAAAAAAGGAGGTCATTGTCCCACTGTACTCCTCCCTCATTAGACCCATTATAGAATACAACACCCTGTTTGGTATTTACCTCTCAAGACAACTGCAATAACTGGAAAGACCGCAGAAATACCTCACTAAAAGAATCACAGTCCTAAAGCAGATGCCGTATGTCCTAAAGCAGATGCCGTATGCTGACCGTCTAAAAAAAAAAACTCCACCTATACTCTGTTGCATATTGTCTACTCAGAGGCGATCTCTGCTTAACATACAAGGCCATGTCAAACCCAGAGCTGTTGGACATGCTGCACTTAAAGAAATCCCAGTCCCTCAGAGACGCATGCTCCAGGGATCTAAACCTTGTCATCACAATGAACAAAACATGCTGGAGGGATAGGTTCCTGACCCAGAGACTCCCCAGACTCTGGAATAGACTGCCCATACATGTCAAGCAGAGCGCCTCTTTGGCCCTCTTCAAAAGGAACCTTGATGATTGGATAGGCTATAGGAAATTCACCCTGGGGATCACGTCAGTCGCCATGCTAGACAGGGATCCAGGGAAGTAAATACTATGGGAAGAAATAGCCAGGGAATTGTTATGGCTAGGCTTGTATAGGCCCTATGGGTGATAGCCTAGTACCAACCTATGAACTTTTAAATAGAAGCGCACTTTTGTGTTTGGCAGTTTGAAACTTTAAAAGTTCTAAAACCATTTTTTTCCTGTGGAGAAACTGTGTTTAGCAGGCCCAAAAAGTACCATAAAGTGCATTAGAATGCTTTTTTGTAGTTTATTGGGGAAAAGTAGCTAAATGCTATTGAATGTTTACTGGCTTGTGCTGCTTTGTTTCACTAAGAAAGAGGTACTATTTTTGGCTTCACCATGGAACAAACTGCCGGTCCCACGGTCTGTCCCTTTTCCAGCCACAAAAAGTTAGTTAACTAAAGCCTTTGCCACTACAGCAGTTTGGGTGAGCCTCAGGTGGATAACTCTACGGTGACCAAAGTTGGTTCCTCAGACCACTCATTGTTTCCCCAGGATCCATTTGGTTTTGCCATGTAGCCACTATGGTCTGGTGGTTAACCATATCCTCTGTGGCTGTCAGGGTCTCCTAGATGGGTAGGAAAGAGCCACTTTTGTTGATGTTGGGAGAAGGGGCAGTGAAGGTGCCTCTACTTTATTAGAATGTTGTGTTCATCCTGCTTGCCCTAATTTTCGTGTCAAAAAGAAACAGAAAGTGAAACATATAGTGGATATAAAAAGTGCACACACCCCTGTTAAAATGCGAGGTTTTTGTGATTTTAAAAAATGAGACCACAATAAATCATTTCAAAACCTTTCCCACCTTTAATGTGACCTATAACCTGTACAATTCAATTGAAAAACAAACAAATCTGTTAGTGGAAAAATATAAAAAATAAAAAAAGTGCAATACGCTGGTTGCATAAGTGTGCACACCCTTAAACTAATGCTTTGTTGAAGCACCTTTTGATTTAATTACAGCATTCAGTCTTTTTGGGTGCACACCTGCCATCAATTAAAGAGACTCTGATTAATCCCAAATAAAGTTCAGCTGTCCTAGTAGGATTTTCCTGGCATTTACTCAGTTGCCTGCTACAGCAAAGGCCATGGTTCGCAGAGAGCTTACAAAGCATTAAAGGGATCTCATTGTTGAAAAAGTATCAATCAAGAGAAGGGTACAAACAAATTTCCACATCATTGGATATACCATGGAATACAGTGAAGACAGTCATCAAAAAGTGGGCAAAATATGGGACAACAGTGACCTTGCAAAGAACTGGAAGTCCCTCCAAAATTGATGAAAAGACCAGATGAAGACCAAGAGACCTGCAGCAACACTGAAGGAGGTGAAGGAATTTCTTGACAAGTACTAGTTGTGTACTACATGTGACAATGTACCGTATTCTCCATATGTCTGGACTATGGGGTAGGGTTGCAAGACAGAAGCCTTTTCTTACAGAGAAAAACATCCAGGCCCGGGTAAAATTTGCAAAAAAAAATGCATAGTCTCCCAAAAGCATGTGGGAAAATGTGTTATGGTCTGATGAGACGAAGGTTGAACTTTTTGGCCACAATTCCAAAAGGTACGTGTGGCTCAAACACAACACTTTGCATCACCAAAAGAACACCATCCCCACAGTGAAGTATGGTGGTGGCAGTTTTATGCTTTGGGGTTGCTTTTCTTCAGCTGGAACTGTACCAGTCACTTTTGGCCCAAAACCTTCAGGCGTCTGCTAGAAAGCTGAATTTGAAGAGGAATTTCACCTTTCAACACGACAATGACCCCAAGCATACAACCAAGTCAACAAAAGAATGGCTTCACCAGAAGAAAATTAGTTTTAGAATGGCCCAGTCGGAGCTCAGACCTAGAAAATATGTGGGATGACCTGTAGAGGGCTGTGCACAAGAGATGCTCTTGCAATCTGACAGATTTGGAGCACTTTTGCAAGGAAGATTGGGCAAATATTGCCAAATCAAGATGTGCTATGCTGATGGACTTCTACCCAAGAAGACTGAATGATGTGATTAACTCAAAAGGTGCTTCAACTAAGGGTGTGCACACACAACAAAGTATTAGTTTAAGGGTGTGCACACTTGTGCAACCAGCGTATTGTACATTTTTTAATTTTTTATATTTCTTCCCCTAGCAGATTTGTTTTTTTTTTCAATTGAGTTGTACAGGTTATAGGTCACATTAAAGGTGGGAAAAGTTTTGAAATCATTTATTATGGTGTCATTTTTTTATCACAAAAACATGGCATTCTAACAGGGGTGTGCATACCTACTGTATGTCCTCTCCTACTTCAGTTTCACTGGACAGGAGTAGTTTATTAATTCTGGCTCTGGGTCTTTTACTATTGACCCTTCTTATCATGTGGTTTCTGGTAAGAGAAAAAGGGATTCATCTTTTCCTGACGTGATTTGGGAAATTGAATCTAGAGAGGAAAGTGATAGGACAGACCTGTTTTTTTCCTCCTCTGAATTCTGATTTGGACTCTGAGGAGAGCATGTTATCCAAGTCTATTTCCACAGTGTGCCAGTGTTTTCAGTGGGAGGACACTGAGGTTTCTTAGTCCCTCAGAAAACACTATGAACTTTTACAACTGGACTTCCCAGAACCTTCCCCCACCCCCCAAGTGCTGCCTGCATTGGATGATGTGTTTGCCACAACCTGTGGTTTCCCTGATAGTCAGCTTGCTACACCTAAGAAAGCAGACAGACTGAGGAAATTTGTACATACTTATTATGCACTCATCCCAGACCCGATCCAGCAGCTATAGCTTTAGTCAATCCAGCTGTTTCCAAGCATTTTAACTGTAATCCTTCCCCTTCTGACATGGATGATGAAACAGTTGATAAGTCTGGGGAAAAAGCTATATAGGTTCATAGGTAGGTACTAGGCTATTGGCCCTAGGGCCTATACAAGCCTAGCCAAAAAGGTACCCTGGCTTTCACCACCCAAGAAAATTATTTTCCTGCTTCCCTGTCAAGCAAAACCACAGAAGTGATCTCCAGGGTGAATTTCTTATTACCCATCCAGTCATCAAGATTTTTCTTGAGGGCTAATGAGGAGCTCTGTTTGACATCGATAGGTAGTCTGTTCCAGAGTATGGGAAGTCTCTGGAACAGGAATATATTCCTCCAGCATGTTCTGTTTATTGTGGTGACAAGGTTTAGGTCCCTAGAGCGTATAGCTCGAAGGGATTGAGATTTCTTTAAGTGGAGCATGTCCAACAGCTCTGGGTTTGACATTACTTTGTATGTTAGGCAGAGATCACCTCTGAATAGATGATATGCGACAGTGTAAAGCTGGAGTTTTGAGTCTGTCTGCGTAGGGCATCTGTTTGAGGCCAGTAATCCTCTTTATGAGGTATTTCTGTGGCCTTTCCAGTTGTTGTAGATGTCTTGTGAGGTACATACCAAAAGGGGTGTTGTACTCTATAATGGGTCTAATGAGTGATATGAGTGATGATTAGAGGGGAACAATGACCTCTTTTTTTTTTTTTTTTTTTTTTTTTTTTTTTTTTTTTGGATGAGAAAACTTTTATGATGAGGTGTGCCACATAGAAGGATTTCCTGACCACTGTAGCGATGTGATTATCAAAGGAGAGACTACTGTCCACCTGTGTCCCAAGGTCTCATCACACTTTTGGTGTTAAGTAGACTACCACCTATGTGGTAGTTCATGGGTACAGATGTTTTTACTAAAGGGGATGGCAATGCTCTTTTTGGCATTGAGCTTGAGACCATGGCTTTGACACCAGGCATCTGTCTCAGTGAGGCCTTTTTGTAGCATGTGCACATCGTTAGGAGTTTCGATTATGGCTCCTAGTTTGCAGTCATCTGTGAATTTAGTTAGCAAAAGATCTTCTGTGTTAGCCTGTACTTCAGAGAAGTAGATACCAAACAGGAGAGGACCCAGGAGTGAACCCTGTGGTACTCCACTTGTCATTGGTCTGAAGTCTGATCTGGAGTCTGCTACTTTCACAGTGTGGGTTCTGTCAGTAAGCCAGTTGGCAACCCATCTTGTGACATAGGGATTTATACCTAGTTTAGTGAGTTTATCTGTAATTCCAGAGTGGGGGTGGTGTTGAATGCCTTGGCGAGATCTAGATAGGCTGTGTGAACCACCTTACCCTCATCTATGGCTTTGGTGACTGCTTCAAAGAAGTCTATCAGGTTTAGGAGACATGATGTGCCTTTTACAAACCCGAACTGTGTGGGGTCCAGAGTTTGGAGATCTCCAATGTCTTTGTTTAGGAGTTCCATGATGATACGTTCCATGGCCTTGCAGACCAGGCTCGTCAGGCAAATGGGGCAGTAGTTCCCGGGGTCTGTTCTGGCCCCCCCCTTTGTGGAGTGGGATAATCATCACGGTGCACCATTCAATGGGCACAAAGTCTGAGGTGAGGCTGTGATTGAACATGGTACATAGGTGGGGTGACAGTTCATTCTGTAGCTTGTGTAGAAGGCAGCCTGCGATATTGTCAGGTCCCATGGATGGTGTGTTCTTGACTCTGGAGAGTGAGGTTTTTACCTGTGCAGTCGTGATTACAGGAATTTTGCATTCTTCCCGTATAAAGATGGACCCTTTAGGGGGCGAGAGGGGGTAAAGTTAGCACTGAACCTATCTGCCAGGATGTTAGCAATATCAGTTGGTTCTGTATATTTAGTGTCACTGTGCTGTAACTCCAAGCAGACCTGAGTGTTGCCATTGAGATTCTTGATCTAGCTATAGAATGCTTTGTGGTTGTTTTTAGAATCGGTGCCGATTTTTGTTTTCAAAACTAGCTTTGGAGGATTTTATGAGGTATCTCATCTTCTTACTGAGGCTGACCAGGGAGTTCCTCCAATTGTGGGATTTTACTCTTTTTTTTTTTTTGCAACAGTTTTTCTTCTGTTGTAGAGTTTGTTTATGGCAGAAGACCACCAGATTGGCTTCCATTTTTGGAGGATAGGATCTTGGTTATGTTAGGGATAGCACAATCCATGCACTCATGTAAGTGCTTATAAAAGTGTATTTGTGTAGGATTCAGCAGTCGTACCTCCATTGTCAATCTGCATGGGTGTCGTGAAGTTTGCCACTTCTGTTTTAAGAAGCGTGAAGTTGGGTTTAGAGAAATTTTTTACGGTTGTTTTCCTAATAGATGGTGGGAGCGGGATGCGGATGGCTAGGGTGATTAGCTTGTGGTCAGATCTGACCAGCGAGGAGCTGTCCTCTGGTGTGGAACACCGGTCACCCATGTTGATGATGACCAGGTCTAGGATATTCCTGCCCCTGGTGGGGGTGTGGATAAGTTGATCCAAGGCGTTGGAATTGATGAATTCCAGAAAAAGTTGAGCATAAGAGTTGGTACACGAGTTGTTTCCCCAGTTAATGGTGGGGTAGTTGAAATCTCCTATTATTAGAGTGTTGGGTTGTACCTTAATATTTTCCAGTGTATCAATTAAAGAGGAGTGGGAATCCTGGGGCATGGTGGGGGGATCTGTAGCAAGCTACAATCTGGATTGTGGTTTTGCCCAGAGTTAGTTGAACTTGGATAATCTCGGATGCATTATGCTGAACAACTAGCTTGGAGGTGTGGATATCCTTAATGAATATGCACATGCCTCCACCTTTAGTGTTTCAGTCCAGGTTTGATGGCCGAAAGGTGTGGTATGAATTAAAGCTTGGTAATGCAGGGGTGCTCTCTGGAGCTTTGAACCAGGTCTCTGTCACTGCACAGATGTCCGTGTTCTTCATTTTAAGGAGTGCCTCGAGTAAGTGCATTTTGAGGTTTAAACATCTAGCATTGAGTAGCATTACCCTCAGGTTTTGCTTGCTTGTACCTGTTACAGTGGTGAATTTGTCATTTGAACCTTGCCTAAAAAAGGCAATATAGGGGTGGCAAGAGCCTTTGCCAGTATCCGGAATCCCAAGGGCGACAAGTGCAGGCCATCTCTGGCAAAGCATCGTGGTCTGTCGATCATGTCATCCCAGGCAGACAGATAATGGATTTCCTTAGAATAACACCAGAAGCTTAACCAATTGTTGAAGTCAATCATTTTGTCCTTGTACTGTGGTATCATTCTGGGTGATGGCAGGATGCTACTCAGGGCGAGGGTCATACCTGCCTTGGCTACAAGATCAGAGAGCTCCTCCATGTCTCTTTTCATGTAGTCCAGGGAGGTATGTCTCAGGTCATTCACACCTACATGGACAATGACAGAGTCATATTTGTATGTGTTGTGGAGTGACCTGAGTGTGTGCGTTATGTGACAGATCCTGGCATCCGACAGGCAGCTGACAGTAACTTTCTTCTGCAATCTTAATTTTGCATTTTCTCATAATATGCTTCTGCAAGCTTAATTTTTAGAGTTTTGAATTGTCAGGTTCATATGTTAAAGTTTATTCTAACTGCGATGTATGAAGAAATACTTGTTAGCAGTTCCTTCCTGTGAGGAAAATTCTGCTTTCTGTGATTTGTTTTCTTCTATTTTCAGGTCACTGCTCAAGTGTATTTATGACTCTCTAGATACCACATCCCAGGGCTGCTGCCACTGGTACTGTGTTAACTAGGTTTGCCTAGCTATGTTCCCCAAACCTCCCAGTGGATGTAAAAAATGAGATTTTAAATTCAGCTTTGGATAGAGGTCCAGTTTTTGGTGTCTCTGCTACCAAGGTTATCAAAAAAAGTGATTGGGGGGTAAACTGATAACAGGAAATCTCTGATGTTTCAATCCTCCTTCTCTAAGGATTTTTTTACACCCTTTTCCAATTTATGCAAGAAACAAAACTAAATGCTGGTAAACAGCTGTTTACAAAAACAATGCCAGGGAGGTTCCAAAAACAAAGGACAGTCAAATAAGTCAGAATGCCTATGAGACCTTCTTGTCCCCCCACCCTGGCAATCCTTTACCCCTTCCAGAAGGTCTGAATCACCATTTCCTTGGTTTGCAACAGACTGTGTCAGACAAATGGGTTCTGATACTGATTCAGCAGGGTCCACACTTCAGTGGGAAGAAATCCCTCCTTTTCAGGGAATTATTCCACATCTAGCAGACCAAATCCCTCTATTCCCTCCTGTCCTATAGCACCTGCTTTCTCAGGTGTAATAGAAACTCCTTCCCAGTGGGGAAGACTTTTTTTTATTCAAGAACGTTTCTAGTGCCAAAGAAAGTTCTAGACCTTTGTTTCTTAAACCAGTATATATTATATAGTATTATTATATATTATAAGTGTTATATATTGTATTATATTATTAGTATTATATAGTATAGTGCCCAGGTTCTAAAAGCTTTCATGATACAGTCTCTTAGTCCTCCTTTCTCATTTGAGTTTTGTTTTTTTTTTTTTTTTGGTGACCTTAGATTTAAAAGATGCCTATCACATTCTTATCCTTGCAGACTTCAGTCTGTTCTTAAGGTATATGTGTGGATCACGTTATCAGTTCTTTATCCTTTGGAAATCCACTGTTGCAAGAGTGGTCATAAACTGTCTAGCTCCAGTTATAGCACATTGCAGGCTACAGGTTATTCACATGTTTACATATATAGACAACATCTTTATCTTTGAGTGAGAAAATTGTCAGGAGCAGCAGTTACTCCCTCCTTTGATCCCACCTGCTTTTTGGTGTGTGTGTGTTTTTTTTTTTTTAATGCCAAGGTGTGGATGTTTATTTTGGTTGTTCTTAGCAGTGTCCTATGTGTGCTCGGTGCCCTTCACTCTGTTGGCATGAAATTTCTGAAGGGCTTGGTGCCCAAAGCAGTCTTTTTAGGCAACTCAGCTCGAACTTCCTAACTGTTTGAACTTGTGGAAGGTGCCCGAAGCTTTAGAAGCTGCCAGCCGTCATATCTTATGCAGAATCTTACTCGTATAGCTTTTGCTGCTGCAGCAACGATCATTCAGATGTTTACCATTATAGTAAGTTTACTTACACAACTGTACTTTCTTGATGTTAGACTGCTACTGGTGTTGCACAGAGTGCTGTTACCAAACTATTCTTCCATATGTATATGCATGTATGTATATATATCTATATATATATATATATATATATATATATATATATATATATATATAAAATGCGTATAGGATTGATTTGTTGTTTAATTTGTCCTACAGAGAGTTAAAACTGTCGCTAATTGAAATTTGCTTTGCTGTTTGTGTTTCTTATTGTTGAGAAAATTACAGTCGTATGATGCAGTACTAATTTTGGTCTTGAAGATCTGTTTTAAGTTCAGGCCTGTGATGGGTTGCATTTGTAAATGTTACTTGAGTCAAGAACTAACTGTTGAATTAAATGTGTAGTCAAATCTAATACATCTGTAAAACATTCATGTAATGTGTTTTCCCCAGGACTTCCCTGAAAGCAAGATTTTGGTAGCCCATGTGAGTGTTCTTAGTTAAATATTTAAAGTGATACTATGCCTTAAAATTAAAAAAAAAATCATAAATAAATTGTTTAATCTGCATGCTTTTAGCAAATAAAAATATATTCTAACCCTTCAAGTATATGCAACACTTGAACTTAGCAGTTAACAGATTTTTTGAGACTAATACATGCTTGATAGAAACTTTGCTTAACAGATGTTAACCGTGATTTATATTGTACAGCATTTAAATTTACTAACTTTTCAGCAAAAATTGACACTATGTTGGCTTTTAATCATTAATTGCCTGTTAATTCTTTCAGAATGTAATGGCTCTGTCTAACTTTTTGGTGTGTTTTCATTGACATAGTGCTTCTTAAATGGGCATGAAAATAGTAAATGCTTGATCAGTACATAACTAGGGCTGTGCAGATGCATGCCAAATCTGACTGTTCCACATACTGCTGCTTGAGCTTTGCAGATCTGTGCTGTGTCTGGATGTTTGACGGACTGCTCCAGGAGCTGTGCAGATGTGTGATTGATTGGCAGACTGCTCCATGAGCTGGGTAGATGCATACTCTCTCGGTTTTCATCAGACTGCTTCATATGCTAGGCAGATGCCTGCTATATCTGGGTGTTCAGCACTCAACTCCATGAGCTGGGCAGATGCGTGCTATATCTGGGTGTTCGCACTCTGCTCCATGAGCTGGGCAGATGTGTGCTATATCTGGGTGTTCAGCACTCTGCTCCATGAGCTGGGCAGATGCATGCTATATCTAGGTGTTTGGTATACTGCTGTATGAACTGGGGAGATGTGTTATATTTGGGTGTTTGGCTGACTGCTCCATGGCTAAGCAGATGAGTGCTATATCTAGGTGTTCAGCAGACTGCTCCATGAGCTGTGCAGATGTGTGCTACTGGTCTCTATTGCGTACTTTCATAGACTCTTTTGAGAAAATGTATTATATGACATGCAACTTCATAGGCACTGGCATATTTTAAACTGTATACATATATACTATGTGAGGGTTGGATGTGTGAAGCTGATATTTGATGTAGTGTCAGACCAGAGATTACATTCAAAGTGTTCAAATTAATTTACTGTTTTTGCTTGAATCATTTATTGGTTTTCTGTCATTGGCATATGTTAGTTTGGAGGCATTCAACATCTGTGAATGATGCACTGCACAGACACCTGAGTATGCTAAAACTGTTGACACAGCATAGCTGTTTTCATATAAGTATGCCTAGTGGATCACAGGGCAGATTTTCCTGTCTTATACATTATTAACATGACAAGATAACATACATTGATAGGACTTTTGCTGTAAGTGCAGCCAGTAGGATCATCTCAGCCTTACAAACTTTGTTCATTAATAGTAAACATCTAAACACCATTGTCCATAAGAACTATACCTCTTGACCTGTAGCAGCATCCCTTATCCAGGGTTCATGGTTTGCACATCTTAATGCAATCCAGTCCTTTCTTGCCGTTTGACCTCTATAATTTTCAAGCAGGCATTTAAAGTACTTTCTGTGATTAAAAAAAAGTCTCGACCTAAACTATTCACACAGTGTACCAGTTTGTTTACCATACAGTGGAGCTGAATCTTCTCTGTGGTTATCTGTACTACCTTTGGAAACTTCAAATATGTTTAGAAGTATTGCAGTGGTCACCATTTTTAAAAAACCCACTCTCAACCACTGAAACTAGATGCCTTCCTAACTGTATGCCATGTTATTCAAAAGGAGTATGGAGAGGGACAAATGAAAGCATTATGTCATAGCATCTTTTGGAGGGTTGCTTGTTGAAAGCAAATGTAAAATTGAGTGATTGAATGGCTTTTGTTAAAGAAACAGGAGTTCAGGCCTGATTTATTAGAGGTGGCTGGGACTGCAGCTGCACTCAACATTTTCTCTGCCACCTTCTCCACTATGAGTAGGTAACTGGCATCAGTTGCCTGATGCCTGTTTTTATACTGTATTTATTTACTGTGTACTAAACTACATTGTTATACTGCAATTGCCTGCTGCACTTTGCCCGTAAAATCGAATTTTATTGCTGTTTTCACCGTTTAGCAAGCTTTTTTGTTTCCACTGTTTTAAGTATTTACTGGTATTCTTTCACAGATGTAAAGCTATCTGCTCTGCCTGCTCTGGTTTTCCCACCAAGCAGTACCTGATCTGTACTGTTTAAATCATTCTTTAGAGCTTCCTTGCTGATTTTCTGCTGTTTTAAAACATTTTTTCAGTGTCTCACTGCTGTTTTTATGCTGTGTTAAGCATTCTCTAATGTTTCTTGCTGAAACAAGGGTAGCTAGTAGCTGTACTATTGTCCAGATCCAGGCCTGCTGCTGCTGGAACTGTTTGTAGTAGTTTGTTTTGAGCACGTTTTCCACACTATCTTTGATTGGAAGGGGCCTATCTGCACTTTTGTGAGAGAATTATGTTGATTGGGACCTGACTGGTAAAGGGAGGCTGGTCTAAGACTTAGGATAAGCATCCTCGTTGATCCATTTGAATTTTGTTAGTCTTTTTAAGTTTTTGCCTCTGGCATTTAGGCCCTACATCTGAACAGGTTTCTGCTTGTTTGCATGTCACACAGCACTACGCACTACCATGCAGCTGTGCACCAAAGCTGGACAGTTAATTCAACAAATTTTCCCTTGAAACCCAGGCAGAAATATCCATTCGCCGAGCTCCTCCGTGATCATTTCTGAAAAGCCACTCCTAGTGACAACAGTATTCAACCTAGCATTATGGACAGTTAGACTACCTGCCAACCTTGTTGACTTGGGTCTCGAGGTATAGGGTTGCCACCTTTTAACAAGGGCAAAGTGGGACATGGGGGTGGGGTCAGCAGGATAGAGATGTGGCCAACATGACACTGGCCACACCCCCACCACGACATCACCAGAGTTGTTAAAGGAGATGCAGTATTAGTTATGGATGCAACATTGTGACATTACAGCATACTGAAAACTCAAACCATTTAAATGAAGTGAACTATTACTGCAAACACACACTAATCAGTTGTAACAATAAGTAAACTTTAAATGAATAAAAAATACACTACTCATTAAACAGACACTTGTTTATTTAAAAAGTTAAAACATTCATAAACCAACCATTACTATTCAGAAAGAAAACTTAAACAAATCTGCATACCACATACAAGCCAAGTATAAAATTAAGACTTTTTATTATCAATTAAAGCTAAAGCAAAGAAAAAACACAAAACTACATACCCTAGTACTACATACTGCACCCTAGCAAATTAATGCTAAACAAAGAAAAAAATAAAATTACAAACTGCACCCTAGTATTTTATACTGCACACTAGTACACTAAATCACTTTTTTTTAAAAGTGTATTTTGAATTTGATTTTATGGCTTGAAGAAGGGGCCGATTTGAAACAATATTTGAGTAAAAGTCACAACATTTCATCCGGTAATTTATACTCATCATTAGTTCAGCTTTTAACAAGTCCACACTACATCGGTTTCGCACATCTGTCCATTTACCTTTCACCAAAGAAAAAACTCTTTCTGCAAATGCGTTTGAGGGCGGTATAGATAAAACCCTAGCAATTACCGGATAGAGTGTAGTCAGTTCAGGCCCTTCTTTGAAAAGCTTCAGCCACTTCTCTCCTGGGTCAAGCTTGTGTTACATAACTGTTCGAGAGAGGGCCTAATTGCCAAGTAGTCCCTAAAAAGATAATCTTCATCTACATCCTGCAGACTCGGGGCAGTGGTCACATTAAGCAAGTCACTGAAGGCAAAGGGCTCATTTAGAGGTAATTTAGATAGTGTAAACCTGTAGTTGCTTTCAGTATAATCAAACCACTGCTCCAGGTATTTCACTGCTGTCTCCAAGAACACAATGAAGTCTCTTTTCAGTTTGTTAGCAGAAGTGCTGTCTAATGTGCTCATAAGTGCCCTAAGTTTCCCTCCAAAGAAAGCACCTCTTTCCTGCAGTTTTTGCTTCAGAGAGACCATTATACAAAAAGTTTCCATGACAGTAAGTGCTGATTTTTCTAATGTACTTATATGTTCATTAAAATCAACAAGAACAGCACAGGGAAAGTGCAAATAGTACTGGTGCAGCGTAGGCAATTCATTCTCACCATGTTCATTAGCTGAAAAGTACTGCCATATCTGCCGGGGGGTCTCCTCTCCTCTTCTCCCTGAGAGAGAAAATAGGACTGGAGCACTGGGAGATTTTTCACTACTCTTTCAATGGCTGGGAGTAGTGACAGCCACCTTGTTGGCGCATGTCTTAACAGACTCTCAAATTCCATGCCACAAACCTCAAAGAAGTCTTTCAAGTCTCTGGTCCTTGTGGCCGAACCTGAGAAGTGGCTGAAAAGTCTCATTACAAATGCTTCCACGTTGTATGGTAGTTGTGCTGCAGCTTTTTTGGCTGCATTGTGAATGATATGGGCAACAAAGTTAGCCTTCTGGAGTGATGGGCACTTTTCTTTTAATTTGGTATACACACCAGATTTCTTCCCATAGTTCACACTGGCATTATCAGCCCCATAATCTGAAATGCTGTTCCAGGGCAAGGAGTGCCTTTCCATAATGTTGGAAATTTGCTGTGCCGATTCATCAGGGTCTTCATAGAAGTCCAAAAGGCCATTCACCACCCCTTCTTCTTTAGAAAAATACCTCACAACAAGGGGAAATAATTTTTATGTTCCCCTTGTTCGAAGCATCTGATGAAATTGCAAATGAAGTGCCTGGTTTTTGAAGGTCATGCAGGAGGCATTCCAATGAGTGTGGTCCCAAAACATTTTCGACTATGGCTTCAGCCTTGGTTCTGCCACAAGATAGTTTCTTTGCAGTGACCGAGTCACTGTACAGTTGGCTGGCCAACTTTACTGCACAGTCCAAGCTGTTATAGGAAATATTGTGCTTAACAGCATGGAAAACCTCAGAGGCTTCTGCTGCAATGATCCTAAGTTCTGGTCCCTCAAGGTTTGCCTTCCTTGCCCACTTTGTCATCAGGTGAGTGGATTTAGCTTGAAGAATGGCAGTCTTATGTTGTTCAGTTGCCTCGTGTCGTGCAACATCATTTCTTCCACTATGGGTCACTATAAATTCTCTCTTGCAGTACCTGCAGAATGCTTTGACATCATTGCATCTCTCGATCCAGTCAAATTCTGTTTTCCAAATGTCCTGTCACTTGCACATTCTCTTGCTGCTGGTTGACTGTGATGAAACTGCTGATGTCTTCATGCTTGAATCTGTACTTACCTGATATGCAACATATTTACCAACACTGTGTTAGTAGGGTGCAGTAACATACTGCTGCACAGCACAAATGAACTGGCTTAAAAAACATTGGCACACAAAAGAACTGGCTCGAAAAACATTGGCATGCGAAAGAACTGGCTTGAAAAACATTGGCACATGAAAGAACTGGCTTGAAAAACATTGGCACATGAAAGAACTGGCTTGAAAAACATTGGCACATGAAAGAACTGGCTCGAAAAACATTGGCATGCAAAAGAACTGGCTTGAAAAACATTGGTACATGAAAGAACTGGCTTGAAAAACATTGGCATGCGAAAGAACTGGCTTGAAAAACATTGGCATGCGAAAGAACTGGCTCGAAAAACATTGGCACGCGAAAGAACTGGCTTGAAAAACATTGGCATGCGAAAGAACTGGCTCAAAAAACATTGGCATGCGAAAGAACTGGCTCAAAAAACATTGGCATGCGAAAGAACTGGCTCGAAAAACATTGGCATGCGAAAGAACTGGCTCGAAAAACATTGGCATGTGAAAGAACTGGCTTGAAAAACATTGGCATGCGAAAGAACTGGCTTGAAAAACATTGGCACATGAAAGAATTAGCTCGAAAAACATTCGCACATGAAAGAACTGGCTTAAAAAACATTGGCACGCGAAATAACTGGCTTGAAAAACATTGGCACATGAAAGAACTGGCTCGAAAAACATTGGCATGCGAAAGAACCGAGGAATGGAGCAGAAAAGAGTTATTACAGTTTGAAAAAGGTCAAATAAAACACTAAAATGAATGAGAATGCACAGTGTGGATACCATAGACCTGATTTAGCTTTTGACCACAGCAGGTAAAAGAAATGTATGGCACTAATTTACACAGCGCAATGATCTATTAATGAACATGCCCAACAGCAGCACTGGTCGTAATCGGATTATAATGAAAACAGTACATAAGTATGTTGAAGACATCACTAAAACACAAAATACAAACTTTGCTATGTATAAACGCAAACTACCCTGTAACAACGACATGGTTTAGCACAATCTCAAATACATTGCATTAACTTCTGAGCGTCCATCCACAAAAAAAAAATAAACAGGAAAAAAGTCTGTAAACATTTTAACTTTTAAAAATACTTCTTGCAAGAGAAGTAATATAAACTACAATGTACAGCAGACTCCATGGGCTCCTTTTACCTCAAAACATAGCAATTAAGAGTAATTTACCCAGCACAGCAATGCAATAAACAGGCCCAAGTAAAAGCAACACACCCTTATTCACATTACAAGCAAAGCAGTACATTTTAACCTTATTAAAAATGCATAATAAATTAAATGCACACATTTACAAGTATAAATGAAAGCAATCTTGAAACTGCTTTGGTAAATTGGCAACATGTACCTACTAGAATAATAAATGAATTACATTAACTGTTAACATTCCCCCTCAAAAGGTAGACTTGCACCACATACACATGGACTTGCAGGAACTAACAGGAAAAATTACCTAAACAGTATATCGTAACTTCCTGAAAACAGCATTAAATTGCACACATTTCCATACAAAAAAGTGCAAACTATGCTCGAACATTTTCTATCTGCAAACAGACAATACCCAGAAAAAGCTACGACAGTAGAAATGCATCACATTAAATTTATATTTCACTGCCCCCCAACAGAAATAAACAACTTCTGTACACAGTTCAGCCTTTTAAAAGTAATGCTTCCAAATCATACCCCCAAGAATAATAACAATTACATATACATTCAGGTTTTATATCTTTAAAAACTACTACTCAAAAATATCAAAATAACCACTGCACAGATTTAAATACTGCGTACTGCACCCACCATCTACCTCTAAACATTAAAAAAAAATTAAACCACAATATATTCCCATTTTAAACTAGTACTCAAAAATCTCAAAATAACCACTGCACAGATTTAAATGCTGCATACTACATCACCATCTACCTCTAAGCATTATAAACTTAAATAAAGCACACTGTTCCCATTTTAAGTAACTAAAGCCACAAAATGCAATTATGTACTTACCACTATCACAGTTATTGCTGGGTTAGCTTGCTTCCTTCCTGCTGGAATGGCCAGTTGGATGTTCGAGTAGTGGCTGGGCTGGCTGGCAGGCTCCCTTGCTGGCTGGCTTCTTTCCTGGCTGGCTTCTTTCCTGGTTGGCTGGCTGGCTGGCTTCTTTCCTGGCTGGCTGGCTTCTTTCCTGGCTGGCTGGCTAGCTGGCTTCTTTCCTGGCTGGCTGGCTGGCTAGCTGGCTTCTTTCCTGGCTGGCTGGGCTGGCTGGAGAAATAGAATGTCAGATCTTTTTCGTTCGCAGCTGTTGTAGAGCTTAGTGCTCTACACCTGCGACCTTTATGGGGCTCTTTTTAGCAAGTTCCCGCCCCCTCCAATCCCTGCAGCCAATTACTGTGCTGCATTACCACCTGGACCTAGCAGAGAATCCCTCTAACTGCAGGTCCGGGTGGTGACGTAGCCACATTGCCGTGGAAAAAAAGGGAAGTATTTTCGGCTTTCCCACGGCAATTGAATTCGCGATCGTGAAAAGGGGAAAAACGGGACATTTGAAGTCCCACGCTTGGTGACTGTGGGAAGCGGGATGAGAGGGCTCAGCCTGCTGACAACGGGACGGGTGGCAACCGTATTGAGATAGTGTAGCAATTGCCTCATGTACACAGGCAATCCTCTACTAATAGCAGTCTAGTACAGAGTGCGAAAGATGTATTTACATAAAGAATCTAGAATCCATTCTCTGTCTCACTCAAAACAGTAACATGGAGAAGGTTGGCAACTCGCCCACCACTACATATTCACATAATACCATTACTCATACATATACCACTACTCACACACACAGTATGCATCAAACACACAAATCCCACATATGCATAGGTTCTCTTGAAAAACTTATAGAAACAGCAGAGACCTCCAAAACACAAGTCTGCTACAGCTAATACAGTCTCCACAGCACCCATGACACATAGCAACACAAGTGTCTCACCCACCAAGCCTGTAAGGTGTAACACTCAAAAAGACAAGTTTTCTTGTCATTGGAGACTCAATTGTGAGACACACAGATGTCCCACTCACCAGGTTGGACAAGGAAAAAGTCATGGTCAGTTGCTTGTCCGGTGCCAGGATTCGCCAAATCACACATGCACTCAGGTCTCTCAGTAAAAAGTACTGTTATGACTCTGTCATAGTTCAAGTTGGTATGAATGACCTGAGACGTACCTCACTAGACTATATGATGAGAGACATGGTCAAGCCCTTTGAGTATGTGTCCAACACAGGTATGTCCCTAGCCTTGAGCAGCATACTATCCTCACCTAGAATGATGCCACAGTATAGACAAAAAATGATTGATTTCAATAATTGGCTTAGTTTTTTGTGTCAGATGTCAAGGGAATCCAGTTCCTGTCTGCCTGGGAAGCCATGGTCGACAAATCTCGCTGCTTTGCCAGAGATGGTTTGCATCTGGCAATCTTAGGCTTTCGGCTGCAGCAAAGGCTCTTGCCTCTCCCATAGTGCCTTTATTAGGCAAGGTCTCAAACATTACCGATGTGAAATTAACCAGTCAGAACAAAACAAGGATCATGCTGGTAAATGCTAGGAGCTTAAACCAAAAACTGCACTCCCTGGAAGCACTTCTGTCACTAGAAGATGTAGATGTCTGTGCAGTCACAGAAACCTGGTTTAAAGCCTTGGAGAGTACCCCAGCCGTGCAAGGCTACAATGCCTTCTACACCTTTAGACCGCAAAATGAACCTGTGAAAACTGAAGGAAGGGGTGTTTTTATCTATATTACAGATACATTCACCTCCTGTCTAATTAGACTGGACAACTTCATGGAGTTACTCCAGGTTCAGGTTATGGTGGGTAAAACTTCCATTCAAGTCCTAGCCAGTTGTAGATCCCCCTCCATGGGTCACGACACCCATGAAGCCTATTTAACCAAACTGAAAACAATACAAATTTTACCGAACTCACTGGTTATGGGGGATTTCAATTAAATTATCCCACCGTCAACTGGGAAACCTACTCTAGCCCAAACTCGCTACACAAAAGTTCCTTGACTTTGTGAATTCAAATGCCCTGGAGCAAATTGTCCATACTCTAACAAGAGGAACAAACATTTTAGATCTGGTCCTCACCAACATGTCAAGTAGGTGCACTGCTGCAACTGTTGGACCCTCATTAGTTAAAACTGACCACAAATAAGTCACCTTCAAACTGACACTAATGCCAGAACTCACAAAGGGTGAAATTAGACTAAAAAACGTCACCAAGGCAAACTGTACCCTCCTAGGTGAAGGTATAAATGCATTCCAAGCCCCACCCCAAGCAGAAAATGGTAACTACGCCAAAACTTACACTAAAGCCTGTGCAGTCACTTGCATAAGTGTATAAACTTGGCTGTACCATATAGAATCAAAGCTAGAGCCCTAAGTAAAATCAAGCTCCTATGGTGGACTTCCAGCATCAACAGACTGTACAATAAATGCAGAAAGTTGCTGTCCAAGAAAACAAGGACCCAACAATGGAAAAGCACCCTCCTCAGCCTTAACAGGCAAATAAGACAGCTTGGCAAATCCTCCAGGAGCTCCTTTGAGAGAAACCTATCAAGTACTACCAAAGATAATCATAAGGCCTTTTACAGCTGTGTACGTAACATAAGGGTAGGACCCAAGCATGTACAGAACTGGTGGTAAACGGTATCACACACACTGACCCCACAGAGATAGCAAACCTACTAGCGGATAGGTTTGGTGAAAATTTCACTCCCTTATCCTTTCCTGACTACAACAAACACTCCCAACCCCCCCCCCCCATTACATATCTGAAGAGCAGGTCCTCAAAACCCTGTCCAAGACAAAGAACACAGCCTCTTTTGGACCAGTTGATATCCTACGCTGTCTTCTAAAACAGGCTAAAACATGAACTAGCATCACCACTAAGTACCCTTTTCAATCGTTGCCTAACCACAGGCTTTGTTCCTGTGGAATGGAGAACAGCTGCAGTTATTCCCCTTCACAAAGGTGGCCTAGCAACAGGGAATTACAGATTCATAAGCCTGGCCAGCCTCATCTGTAAGGTCATGGAACGTATCATTATGGACCTCATAAATGAAGACATAGGCGACCTCCAAGCCCTGGATCCTACCCAGTTTGGCTTCATGAAGGGCAGATCCTGCCTGTTAAATCTGGTGAATTTCTTTGAAAGTGTGATCAAGGCCACTGATGAGGGCAAATCTGTGCACACAGCATACCTTGACTTGGCAAAGGCTTCTGACACAATCCCACATTCAGGTATTATTGAAACTTAGCAAACCGAATGTAAACCCCTTTCATTGTAAGATGGGTTGCCAACTGGCTCACAAACCGGACACTCACTATCAAAGGGGGTAACTCCACATCAGCCAGCAGACCTGTTACCAGAGGGGTGCCATAGGGATCGGTGCTACACCCCCTACTGTTTGGTATATACTTCTCAAAAGTTCAGGTCAAAATTAAAGGGTTGTGGCTGACAAGGTGTGCAGACAACTGCAAACTTGGTGCAATCATTGAATCCCCAAATGATGTCAGTATACTCCAGAAGGGTCTCACACAGACCAGCGACTGGTGTATTACTCAGTCTCAAATTGAATGCAAAGAAATGCATCATCATTCCCTTTGGCACAAACAATGTCCTTTCACACTATCAAATCAACATCAGTAATCTAAGTACCCATGAAGTGGAAAGGGACCTGGGCTCACAGGCTGACCATGACCTTAACCTTGACCACCACATCTACTGTTGTAAGGAAAGATCTCCACTTAGTTCACTTAATTAGTAAAGGCATTGCCTCGACAGCAAAAAGGTTATATCCCCCCCATGCTTGGTACTTATCCAGCCCATAATTGCGTATAACTTCTCGTTCAGTATGTAAGAAGATAAAGGGCCTCCAGCATGTGCCTTGCATGGACCGACTAAAGTCCCTGTCACTGTACTCTGTACCATATCGCCTTCTTAAGGGAGACTTATACCTTGCCTACAGAGCAACCCATGACCCAAACCTAATGAACTTACTGCATATCCTTAAGTCAAATGGGTCTAGGGCTACCCATTCCAGGGACTGAAGTATTGCCTGTGAGTTAAATAGCACTTGCTGGAGGGACAAATTTATCTCCCAGAGACTGCCACATCTTTGGAACAGGCTACCAGTTAATGTGAAGTAGAGCACCTCTGTGACACTGTTCAAGAGGAACCTGGACAAGTGGATGGAGCACGATAAAGTCTTACCAGGGATAGCACCCACAACCCTCCTGGGTATGGGCAGTCATCACTGCAGTCTTGGGTAATGACTAGTACTTCTGTGGTATTACATTGGGTTGAAACGACTAGGCTTAAAATGACCTCTGGGTCGATAGCCTAGTAATCTCCTATGACCCTACATTATATGGTAGAATACCTTTAAGAAGATTGTGTTCTAGACCCCACTCTTAAAAGTGTGTCCTGGGTGTCTCTGATCACTGCATTGTCAACCAGACGTTCGCTTTCTGATTGTTCAACAGTGCTAATAATTGCCTGAGGTGTCAGCTCCCCTACTGAAGAAGTAGAGTTTGTTTCTGGTGTCAGAAAGTCCTTCTCTGCGGCTGTCTACCTGTAATTTTTTGCCTCCTCTGGCATTTGGTGATCTATATTGAGTGTGGCAGTTTACTATTGTCAGCCTGCCACCGAGTCCAATATTGTTGGTGTCCCTTTCCATTAATATTGGTGTGTGTGTGTGTGTGTTTTGTTTATTTACTTGGTGAGTACATACTAAGTGTGCAGGTTCTGTCAGCCAGGTAGAATTCTCTGTACAGATGACAGAGTTGGCATCCTGTACTGTACCCTCAATTGCTCCACCTTTTGAAGGCCATTCATATCTGTCCCTCTGATTCAGATATTTCCACTTCTGGTTCCACCGTTACACATACTTAGAACAGAGCATGCACAATTTCCTTTCTACTCTTTATGCACCCTGTAGTGGCAGTCCTATTGCCATTTGGAATATTCAGGAGAAACTGATCTAGGATGAAAATGTCCATTATCATTAGCTAGTAGAACTGAAACTGTGTGTCTTCAGCCAGTTCAACATACTAACATTCAGAGGTTAGTAGACCAGTTGGCATAATGGAAGTTCTTTCCCTCCCATGCACAAGGTATAAGGTTCAATCCTGATCTCTGGCCAATGCCTGTATGGAGTTTGCATGTTCTTCCTATGTCTCTGTGGAGATCCTTCCACCTTCCAAAAATATGCTAAGCATTTCTACTGCAAATTCACCCAGGAGCAGAGTTGTGGACAGCAGCACAGACACTAGATGATGCCTTTAAGGGGAAGAGTTCTACAGACCAACTGCTTTACGCATCAACTGTGATGCGCAGTATCCTCAAGATAGAACACTCAGTGGTGTAAAAATTGGCTGTAAGTGATGGGTCATGTTGACTAATGTCCCCAAAATGGGCATGGGTATTTGTTGGTAATAAGTGGGTTAAGGATTCAGCCTACTCTGACTTGCGCCAGGGATCCATGCTAATGCTGGGAGGGTTGTATGTGCCTGCCATAAAAGCTCACCAGTCCTGGTGCAGTAAGCTATTGGCTGGCCTGTGTCTAGTTTCCCAGCTTGAGTTACCTGGAGTAGTTGTGTTGAAAGCTGGACATAAAACCAGTCAACTTGAACTAAGGATTGCTACACACATTGTAGGTATACTGATGGGACATACCGTGGAAGTTGACAACATGATGGTAAGGAGGAGGCGGGACATACCGTGGAAGTTGATAACATGATGGTAAGGAGGAGATGGGACATCCTAGGTATCTAGGAGGTAAGGGAGAGGCGGGACATCCTAAGTATCCAAAAGGCAAGATGGAAAGTCAGTGCAGCAAAGTCACTTGGCTTGGGGTCCAGACTCTACTACTCAGGGAGAGAACAGACTAGCAATAATATGGGACATGTGGTGAAGAAGTGGCTTCAGAAGACCGTGAGGGATGTCATCAGAATTAGTGACAGACTCATGGCAATCAGACTCCATTGTAAGGATAGGGCAGTATTCATAATCTCAGCCTGTGTCCCACAGCAGGGTTTTAACAATGAAGAAAAGAGTGTATTCTGCCATTTGCAGGACCTACTAGATAAAACAGGACAATATAAGTTGGTGCTGATAATCAGTGACCTGAATGCATATACTGGGACCGACAGAACAGGGTATGAGGACTAAGGACTGCCTGGTTCCACATGGGTGGGACAACAGGAATAAAGGAGAAGCCATTCTAGACTTCTGTCTGGCAAATGGCTTGATGATAACCAACACACAGCTTGGCAAAAGAGAGTTCACAAGATCATATATGAGACTAGCAGACGTACGACTTGAGTAGACTTCCTGCTAGTAAGGAAAGGGCACTGGAGTAGAATCAGAGATTGCAAAGTCATCCCCAGTGAAAGTCAGAACACAGCATAAACCACTGGTTACCACAATCCGCTGCAGGCTAGGCTGAAGATTTGGAAATTGGCCGTAGAAAAAGCCCAAGAGTTCAAGGAATTACTCAAGGCTGTAGCACCATAGGATGAAGAGGAAATAGGTGGAATTAAAAAAAATGAATGGCAGTGTCTCAAAACAACTTTTGTGAGGACTACAGAACAGATAAGCATCCGATCAAGGCATAGAAATAAGGTGCATAGGCAAAGCTAGTGCTGGAATGCAGAAGTCCAGAAAGTTATCAAAAGAAAGAAGTTCAGGAAAAAGTGGGAGATAGACAGACCAGGCTAAGAAGGAATTCTGGTCTGCTAACAAAGAGGAGTTACAATAGCAAAGAACAAGGCTTCAGAGGCACTCAGTCAGCTTCTGGAAAGTGCCTCCGTAGATGGCACAAAGAAACTCTGCCAGGTTGCAAGGCAAAGACAGAAAGATGATCCTCTAAGGCCTTTCAAAAGACATGCCATGAACCTGTTCACCAGCCCAGAGGTCACAAAGGCAGATGGAAGGAGTACTTCCAAAAGCCTCTGGATGAAGAAAACCCCACAGAAGCTGTACTGCCCCAGACGCACCCTAAGATGAGAAAAGAGGAGCCCACACTAGAAAAAGTAAGAACAGTACTTAGAAAAATGGAGTCAGTAAAGGCAACGGACTCTGGTGAAGACACAGCAGGTATGATCAAAAATGTTGGATGAAGTACAGGAGAAATGGCTCCTGCAGGTATTCATAGCAGTATGGAGAGAGAGGTGTATCCCAGATGACTAGAGAGCAAGCATACTAATGCCAGAGTACAGGAACAAAAAATTGATACATCTGTATTTCCCACATTTGAGAATATCAAACTAGTGTTACACTGCATGAAAGTTCTGGACAAGGTGATTGATAAGTGGATACACAGAGCAGTAGGTAGTATGATTGGACATGAGCAGTTTGGATTTAGATTAGGATGCATCACAACTGACCTGATGTTTGCAGTGAGACAGATAATTAAGAAGAAGCTAGACATGAGAGTCCAACAGGGCATTCCTAGACCTAGTGAATGCATATGTCTGGTCTTAAGAAAACTGATTTTGCAGTCCTGCAGTGGTTTAAAGTCCCAGAAACATTGGTAGAATTAGTGCAGGCTGTGTATAAGGGCCCAAGGACTGTAGTACAAACTTTGTTCAGTCTCAGAGGGGTTCCCAGTGGGAATGGATGTGCATCAGAGTTCAACTCTGTGTCCACTGCTGTTCAAACTAGTGATGGACTATATAAGTAAACAGGTCGGGGGTGGGGACATATCAACAACTGCATTGATCTGAAGACCCCATATGCATAAAATCAGAAAAAAAAGTCTGGTGAAGTTTCTCACACGTTGTGTTTCCAGTGTGGGAGCTGAGACATTTAGTGCCACAGGCAGTGGAGGAGTTGTTGGATAGAGACCTCAAGACCAAGTTACACATATGGAGACCAGTCAGTGTATTGATATTCTGTGTTAAGGGTAGTCATTCTTGCCCAACAAGGATTTCAGGGCTCCCTTCCCCAAGGTGTGATTGCCATTTACTCGATGGAATGGCTCTGGATTGGTACATAAGCAAGGGCTTCTTGCTCCTAACCCCAGCCTTTGCGAAGAGATGAGGGTATGGGAATGGTCTATGAAAAAAAATCACTTTTTGATATTCGGTCACGTTCTGAGTGAGGTAATTTCTGTAGAAGGTAGGTTCGATTGCTGCTCACTGCTTCCTTGTGAGTGATCCCTCAGGCAGTAAGTAGCACAAAAGCTATACTGTCACTGGAGAATGCCTTGATTTGAAAACTTTGCATCTCCAACCAATGCTGAATGCAGCAGCTCTTATTGCCTCATCTTTCCATGGGGAAATGTCTCCCTAAATGCTGTAACTTAGAAATATTTCCAGAACTCTCTTAGACTTTTGCCCCATTTCTAATTATTCAGTCATATAATGAAGGAAAACATGCCCAGAATCATTGTCAAAGCCCCATTTTGGCCTCAACGATTATTGTTCCCACTGTTGTGGCTTCAGCTGGAGAAGCCTGTACACTTGAGACCTACCAGAACAGAACCCTGATGGCTATTGTGATCTGTGCCTGACGTATAAAGCCATGTCCAACCCAGAATTAATGGACATGCTCCACCTCAAGAAATCCAAATCCATGAGAACTACACGCTCCAGTGACTTAAACCTCAGCACAGAAATAAATAGAACATGCTGGAGGGACAGATTCATATCCCAGAGGCTCCCCTCACTCTGGAACAAAATCCCAATCCATGCCAGACAGAGCCCCTCAATGACCCTCTTCAAGAAGAATCTTGACGTTTGGATGGGAGATCGTAAATTTACCCCTGGGATCTCTTCTGTGTCACTGCTAGACAGAGGCACGGTAAACTAACCTAAGTCAACTAATCTAAGAAGGGTGGCGAAAGCCAAACACAGTCTGGCTAGGGTTGTAAATGCCCTAGAGCAGATAGCCTAGTATCAACCTGTATCAACCTATGAACCTATTGTGTCCAGCAAGCCTAACCTTCAATTACTTCATCTTACTGCATTGTTGCTCTATTCTACAGCCGACTAGAAAAGAGTTAAAAACTTCCTTTAGTGTCCAAATCCTCACTTATGCCCAGAAACCCAATGCTAGGAAAGTTCACAAAAATAAATGGATACATTTTTCTGTTTGGACTTGTGTCCAAGGGGCTGTTCCCCTTTACAAACACCAGTTATTGCAGCTTTTGATTACCCTTCCCAAAATGTTTTATACAGGCATAAGTATCTCTTAAGTCCACCTTGTAGTTACGTCCAACGTCTGTCAAATAATCCCCCTCTTATCTGTAGCTTCTTTAAAAGTTTGCAAAGCATTTTTGAGGGCTACCTTATGAATCCAATTTTATTTTTATGATCCTTTCCTTTCAAAAGATTTGTAATTTGTATTTGAAAAGTTAACTCTTCCTTTTGTTTTTTGTTTTTTTATGAGCCTGCTGTTGTAATTGATTTAGTATCTCTATTGAAAGGCCCCTTTTATTGGTTATTACTTCCACCAGCACATTTTTGAATTGCAAGCCTTGTATTGCAATCCCTTCTTACTTTTGTCTTCTTTAAGCTAAGTCTTCCTTAGTCAGTCCATTCATTTTACTTTTCCCAAATTATGCTAACAGAGGTAAATATCTATTACATTGTATGACTACCCATGCAACTCCAATTGTATGCGGATAGAACCCAATCATTCAGAAAAGATTCTCAACTCTGTCTCTAATAAAAAAAATATTGGGTAGAAAAGTTACAAAAGGTATGATGTTTTTCAGGCTGCATCTCTGGCCATCAGCTACCTGACACTGCCCCTTTGAAAAATATAAAAAAGAAATATGGACATGGGAAAGGGAGAGATTTTATATGGTGCAATATTTATGCAAAGGAGAAATACAAGTTAACTAATATAGAGAAGGTAGTTTCAAAAATATTCAAAGAGAAATACAGGCAAAAGCATCCAGATATGGAAAATTTCACAATAAAAAGATTAATAGCACATGTAATGTGGAAAAGATTAGTAAAGCAGAAGTTAAAGAAATAGAAGTTGAAGTTATGGAGTGTCTGCGAAGTGAAGGTCTAACACGGACAACATCTCAGCATGATGGAGTGAGTCCCCAAAATAAGGAAAAACAAGATCAAGAGACATGTGAAGAAGAAATATGGACAGGGGAAAGGAAAATAGATTTAATATGATATAATATTTATGCAAATGAGAATGCAAAACTAACCAATACAAAAAGAGCAGCACCAAAGATATTTGAAGAGAAATACAGGCAAAGGAATCCAGACATGGAAAACTTTACAGTACAAAAAATAAGGAGATTAAGAGGAAAAGTAGAAAAAGAAATTAGTAATGGAGAAGTCAAAGAAATAGAAATTGAGGTTATGGAACAGCTGCAAAGAGAAGGATTTAGTGTAGAAAATCAAATGCAGAAAGCACCATAACAGGAAAGAGCAATGGAGATCCAAATTAAGGGGAAACCAGTAGAACAGGAAG
This sequence comes from Protopterus annectens, assembly GCF_019279795.1. Taxonomy (NCBI): domain Eukaryota; kingdom Metazoa; phylum Chordata; order Ceratodontiformes; family Protopteridae; genus Protopterus; species Protopterus annectens. The sequence continues at coordinate 158,617,150 of NC_056727.1, read as the reverse complement.
CAATTGGTCAGGTGCCATATCAAGTTATTTTGGAGCCTTCCACAGGAAACCAGTATAAACGTCCATTTGAAGATAGACAGCAAAGGAAGGAACAGGAAATTGTGGAAACTGATAGTCAGTGTTGAGGAGTGATAGGCCAGTGAGTTCCCATATGATAGAGCAACGGATGGCACAGGATGAAGTTGAAGCGAATGTGCCACAGGAAGATGCTATAGAATCTACTATAGAATGCTCGCAGGAAACAGAATATAAGGAATGTGCCCTCAGTTTGGAAGAAAATTAGTTAAGAGAAGAGTTACTTGATTTAATAGACAGACAGATGTATCAAGTTCAGTGAAAGAAATAGACAGCAGAAAGTTAATAAAACCCTAAAAGTCAGAAGTTTGATAAAACAAATGAATGCAGTAATTAGGACTGTCCGTAGAAATCCCTGTGATATAACAGAAGTAAACAGAATATATTACTGTGCTGCTAAATTGATAGCTGATAAAGTTCTACCATAGGAACACAGGGTAGCTAGGGAAAGGAAGGGGCCAAAGCAAATACCATCATGGAAATATCAAATGGAAAAAACTGTAAAGCAGCTAAGACAAGAAGTGTCACTGTTAGAAGATTATAGAAGAGGGAACAGATTGACAAAAATACTAAGAAAGATAGATGTGATAAAAGCAGACCAGGACTTGTGTACCATCACAAATAACAAACTAAAAATTTCGGCATATGCGTAAAGACTTACCCCGGGATTCATGAAGCTTGGCGCAAGGACGGTTTTAGCCTTGCGCCAAGCGTCCTCCTTACAGATGGTGTAGCAGCATCATATGAATATTTATGAGGGCATGCTGCCGCACCCTCAGTGTGCACAGGAAACGTGTGCGAGTGCAGGGGGCGTGTTTAAGTGCTCTACGGAGGCTTACAATTCCCCCACAGCACAGTTGCACAGCCTACAGTGCTTGCTATTAGAGCCCGCCTCTAATAGTAAGCAATTAATTCACTGTCCATGAATACTGAAATGTATACTAAGCATACAAGAGTGTCCACGAACACTGAAATAAAATCAAAGTAGTAAACACACAAGCACGTAGTGGAATGTTGAGCCCCGTCCCTAGAACTATCACAGTTAGATTCCCCGTGTCCCTATTTTACATTTGTATTGCTTCATTATTGAATGTGTAAGCGAAGCGCAGTGTGTTTGCGCCATTGGGTAGTGTAATAATACATGTAAGGGACAGACCACTGCAGTGACAACGAATGTTGTGAAAACTACAGGGATTTATTAGTTAATTGAACTCTCTCTCTCTCTCTCTCTCACCCCTACCATATGTGCAAAAATAACCGATTTACACAACTCATTTGGTATGTCTACACTCCTAACCTTTGTTGGGACAAATGTCCTATTGGTTTATAAATATTCACATCTGTTTCTATGCATATTCGCATCTGTTTCTATGCATGTGCCATGTTAAAATACTCTCATATTGGTGTCCTGTTGCCATAAATGAAACCTGCATGTTGTTGTAATGGTCACTGTTTACCCATATATGCATGTGTTCTGCCTGCTCTGCAACTATTTTATATTTGGTGCCCTGGGTAATGGGAATACCTATGCATGCTGTTATAACTAATCGTGCATTCTGTTGACTATTACGAACCCATATCTGCCCTAAACATGCTACAACATAGCTCGTTTGGGAAGGCCGGTCCCAGCGGACCCATCTGTCCCACCTCAGCTGGCCATGGCACCGGGCACCAGCACATCTGGGGCCCAGCCTGGGACCTCCTCGTCCATTGGCCCTGCACCACCTTCGGGTGGAACCACCATAGGGGATGGGGCTCCACCCCCCCCCCGGGAGCGGACAGGAATCTGTCACCCGTGGTACGGTCTGGGCCGTGGTGCGTAGGGAGCTTGACAGGAATATTCGAGACCGCCTATGCCAGCCTGAGGGCCGAGTGGTGCAACTAGAGGGTGAGCCTGCCCCTCCTAGACAGCCCCCAGCACAGCCACCTCTAAACTGTGAAGGTGCAGTGCTGACTGCCCATGAGTGGGGACCTCAGTCCCACTGTATCCATTTGTGGGCTTATGGGCTTGCGACTTCCAAGCACCCCTCCCCATCCAAGGCCCCCCCCCACTTGTCATATACCACTCTTGTACGCATCTTGTTTGTCTTGTCTGTCATCCTACCCAACCTATCCTCCCTGATCATACCTACTCTCCTTCCCCAACATCCCACTCTCACCTAAACATAAAAGACAAAAAGGGCAATCTGTTCCCACAAAAAAGCATGCCCCATACATAGCTGTCCATTTTGCACACATGTCCACTGGACACATGTAAACGTTTCTAATTGGCATCACAACATACTATTGTTGTCCTCACCCCTCTCTCAGGGTTGTGAGTGTCCAAATGTACTGCCAAGTTTATTGCATATGCACAGCCGTTGCTGTAGAAGAAATGGACAGCTATGGACCTTCCCTACACCCTTCCTGCACATCCCTAGCTACCTTGCCTACTGTCTTTCCCTCTTTGTGCCCCTTTTTCACCACTTTCCTATCCCCCCTTTTTTCTTTTCTTTTAAAGAAATTAGCGCAGGGGTAAGCGGGAGTAAGCACTTTTAAGCAGCAGTGAGCAGGTTTCAGCCTGTTTGCGCGGGGGTAAGCAGTCAAGAAGGTAACTGTGAGTGTAAGGAACTGTAACCAAAAGTAACCACTGCTTACCGTGGCGCAAACCCGCACACTCCCACTCACAACTGCATAAACGTGCCATATCCAACAGCCCTTGTTCTGCTCAGCAACAAAATAAACGGCCTCTGCAAGGCTCAAAACCAGGACCCTGCACACCACAGCCAATGTGATTTACCACTAAGCCATGGCAGATGTACAGACATCGGATGTTATCACAAACATATCATCCAGCACAGTCATTCAGCAGTATAGGAAATGTATTTCATTATGCCAGATATATATATACATACATAGATATAGATATTTATAGATATTAAGAACATACCATGTGACAACAAAGCATTAAAAAAGAATGAAACGGGAAACACCAGCAACTCCTGTATTATGTAGTGGTCTTGTCTTATGTAATATCAAGACTCCCTCAGACGTGTCATTAATGCACGCAAACATTTGTACATTGCCCAAATACATTACTTTGAACATTTTATTTACATTAACAAAACAGTTCCTTTCCAATCATTATGTGAGAACAGTACTCTTGCAAGGTGCTGTGTGCAGTATCATCATCATTAAAATGTTAAATGGGGTAACCATAGAGGGACCGGTAGTGTTGTGTGTACAGTGGGGTCGTCTGCATCACATGTACCTGGAACCTTTAGGAGTTGTGCATACCAGGATTGTGTGCCTGAGAGAGGGGTGAGGACAACAGTAATATGTTGTGATGCAAATTAAAAAGGTTACGTGTGTCCAGTGGACATGTGTGTGAAATGGACAGCTATTTATGGGGCAAAAGTTGTTCTGGGAACAGATCGGCCTTTTGTTACCATTTTCGTAAGGTGAGAGTAGTATATTGGGGAAGGAGAGTAGGTATGATCGTGGATGATAAGTTGAGTAGGATGACAGACAAGATAGCATACAGGGGCAGTATATGACACGTGGGGGGATACACCTTGGACAGGGAGGGGTGTTTGGCAGTCACAAGCCCGAGATCCCCCAAATGGAAACAGTGGGACGGAGGTCCCCACCCGTGGGTAGCCACCACTGCACCTTCACAGCCGCAAAGGTGGCTGTGCTGGGGGCTGCCTAGGAGGGGCAGGCTCACCCTCTAAATGTCGAGCTGGCGTTGCTGGCCTCGAAACCCCTTATTGAGTCCCCTACGCACCACGGCCTGGACTGTATGACACCTGACAAGTTCCTGTCTGGACCTCCCGGGGGGGGCAAGCCCCATCCTCAGTGGCGGTTCCACCAGAAGGTGGTGCAGAGCCAACAGAGTTGGAGTTCCAAGGCTGGGCCCCAGATGTGCTGGTGTCCGGTGTCATGGCCTGCTGAAGTGGGGACAGGTGGTTCAGCCAGGACCTCCAATCCCATGCAGCCTATGGTGTTGCAGTTTTAACACAGATAAGGCTTAGTAATGGTCAACGGCATTCAGGATTACTTATAACAGCATGCATAAATATTACCTTCAACCCAAGACAACAGATGTCATACATTTGCAGAGGGAGCACAACACATGCATATATACTGCATGACGTCTGTCCAAAGCGTAGATAACTTGTGACTGCAGCTATGAACAGTGGCCCATTACTGGCATATCACTGTGATAACCTCAGATAGTGACTTTCATACCACTGTTTTATGTGACGTATGTCCAATCAGGGATGCGATGGCAGTAGCTCTCATCACTGTCACTGTGTATGCAGTCCTCACACTATGCTTCTGAAATTCACAGATGTGTGTTCTGTGAGTAACACAAGAAACAAATGGTTCCACACACTGACCAGTCCACAGATGACCCTACAGATGGAGGGTTTCTTGTCAGTTATTAAAACATGCAGACTAGTCGTCTGAATGAAGCATAGCTACTCTTACATGCTGTAGTCATGTCTGGCACATCACCCTCCTGTCTTTTGGCTATTTTCCACTGTTTATGTTGTTGGAGGAATATCCAGATTTCATCTGTGATGCTGTTTACCAAACACCAGATCCAAGTTCCACTCACAGCGACTGTCATGGGCAAACACCAACATGATGTTCCTAGATATTGTACTGTGTTTCCATGCAATTGGCTATGGGAATGTCACCACAGCTGTTCCACTTGCAAATCAGCTAGAGGAGGACTGCAATAGGTGCAGAGGCCATCACCTGATCATGACCATCACTTACAAAACACAAGCTGCTGCTGAGCAGCAGGTGTACATCTCCACATCCACCAGAGAGTGTGTGGGAGGGACAGACAGAGGCAAAGTACATCAGAGAAGGGCTGGGAGACTGAAAAGTAAGCATCTTCTGTCACACACCTACCAGTACAGGGGTTCAAACCCCTGACTGACTAGCCATTACTATTACAAGTGCATGCAGTTATTCCATGTGCCACATAGCTGACATGTTGGTGTGCTGTAAGAGCATATGTGTGTGCTGGTGAGCGACATCTGCAACAGAGATATAGTAGACATACATTAGGTGTAGCACACATGGCTGTCCACATGAACAGATGTCATTGTGTCAACACAACCACACTCTAAGGGACTCAGACACATTGGCACACTTTGGCAGGTTCACAAATACACTTCCTAACTACTTAGTTTGCCACACTACAATAATGCACATGTATTACATGCACCACAGGGGTTATCCTGAGGTTCTATGGGCTAGGGCATGTGAACATGTCTGACATCAGTCAGTATGCCAGTGGGAGTTATAGTGGGTGTGACTGTGGTTCTGAACATCATACCCCACACACAGACGCAAGTTGCCAGTACTGACATGCATATGTGCATTGCTTCATGGGTGTGTAGTGGTTGGCTGTGCAAGATGGCTGTACAAGGCCGGGTGAGGGGTAATCCTTGGCATCAGGCCACCTGACAGTGGTCTGCAGTATGGTTCAGGGGTGTAGTGTTTGCAGTGACCCACACAGATGTGTATTGTATTAACCATTCTGTCATCGTGGTTACTATTGTGTGTGGCCATTGCTTTGCAATGCATGCCATGTCTGTGTTTGATAGTCCTTGACATGTACATTGCCTAGGATGTGCACATCCCACATTAATGTACAGTGACATGTTTAAGTGTACTGGTTTCAATGGCACATGTTATGTACACAGACTGTTATCAGATTTGCCAATCCTGGCCTGGTGTGGCAGGACCAGCTAATAGACAGCAGATTGACCCTGTGCCTGCATTGATAGCATGATACAGGTATTCCGTGGTGTCAGTGGCATCTGTCCATACAGGGCATGTGTGTAAGGCATTGTATGTCCTTTGTGGATCACATTTGATGGCACCACATATGTTGCAGGCATCCAGTGGGGAACACAGTGAAGGCTTATTGTCTGCAGTTATGTGCCTATTGTACTGGTGGACAGGGTGCCATGCCCTCTGCAGCCCACTGCAATCACACCATGCCTACTATCTGTCAACAATGTGCAGGTTACTAGCAACATAGTGGGATTTTCTAGGCAAGTGTGTGTGTATAACACATGGGTTCAGAACGTATTTTGGGTAATAGTAGGGTTGGTTACTTTGTTCACCAGGCCTTTTGCCAGATGTAGGGTTATGGCTTGCCAGCCCAGTCTCTTGGCTGATTGATATCTGTAATCCTCATGAGGTGGACATTGTGACATATAATATGGCCACCATATAGGAAAACTACAAAACCCGCACCTCAACATGTCCAGTGGTTAGACACTCACAGCCACCTCCACACAGGCTCTGACTGACACACACACACACACACACACACACACACACACACACCTGCCACGTCTTGGAATAGAACTCCTACCCAACTAGTTTATCACACTACAGCATTACGCAGTTATAGCACGCGCTATGGAGATTACTGGGCTACCCCATCCCCAAAGGTGTATTTCACAAAGAATGACATCAGCAGGTTTACCAGAGTAGGGCATTAAAAATTTCCTGCAAGTGAGTAGCCCAAAATGTATTGCTCACAAAACAGACAGTGAGACACACACAACACATCCACAACTGACGTGTGGGTATAGAACCCATGACCAAGATGTATATCACACTACTGCATGGAAATGTTATAGGACGCACCACTAGGATTACTAGGGAACTTATTCCCCAGAGGTGTATTTGACAAGGAATGACATCAGCAGGATTACCAAAGTAGGGCATTGTAAATGTCCTGTGAGTGAGTAGGCTATAATGCACTGCTCCCTACACAGACATTGAAACACACACAAAACATACATAACTGCCATGGTTGTGGATGGAACCCTATCACAGTTCTAAATCACACTCCAGCAGTACGCAGTTACCCGATGCGCTACAGAGATTACTGGGTTACATCAGTCCCAGAGGTGTATTTCTAGGTGGGTGACATCAGCAGGATTGCCAAAGAAGGGAATTTCAAGTGTACTGTGAGTTGTACATGTCTTTTAACTATGTGTACCCACTGCTTACTGTCACAAAATCACATGTACACCCACTTGCAACTGCTTAAAATAGGTTCATAGGTTCATAGGTTCATACTAGGCTATCTGCCCGAGGGCATTTACAAGCCTAGCCCATAGTTTTGTGGCTTACGCCACCCCTTTAGTATGGGGAACTATACCCATTATTTTGCTGTGCCTCTGTTGAGCAGTGACACTGAGGTAATCCCTGGGGTATATCTGCGATCTCCCATCCATTGGTCAAGATTTCTCTTGAACAAGGCCAGCGAGGTGCTCTGCCTCACATATACCGGGATTTTATTCCACAGCATAGGGAGTCTTTGGGTGATGAATCTATCCCTCCAGCGCGTCCTATTAATAGCCGTGTCGAGGTTTAAGTCTCCCCTTGTGGCTCTGACGGATCTAGATTTTTGAGGTGATGCATATTCATCAAATCTGAGTTTGACATGGCCTTGTATGTTTGGCAAAGGTCACCTCTGTGCAAGCGTGGCGACTGAATAGAGCTGGAGTTCTTTCAGTCGGGCAGCATAGGACAGATGTTTGAGACCCTTTATCCTTTTGGTGAGGAACTTTGTGGCCTCTCCAGCTGCTGCAAGTGTCGGGTCAGATACATTCGAATGGGGCATTGTACTCAATCATTGGTCTGATGAGTGATGAGTATAGGGAGACTATGACCTCCCTTGATCTAGATGAGAATCCCTTTATGATAAGGTGGGCAATGTAGAAGGTCTTCCTAACTACTTTAGCTACATGGGTGTCGAATGACAGACTACTATCAACCTGGGTCCCCAGGTCCCTGATAACTTCTTCTATGCTCAGTGGATTGCCACCTATTTGGTAGATAGGGGTAACCTTGTTTTCGAAGGGTATGACTATGCATTTTTGGCATTTAACTTTAGGCCATGGCTCTGGCACCAGTTATCCGTTTCTGTGAGACCCTTCTGAAGGATATCTGTGTCAGATGTGTTTTCTACTATGGCGCCCAGTTTGCAGTCATCTGCAAACTTTGTCAGCCATAACCCTCCTGTGTTTGCTTGTACTTGGAAAAGTAGATGCCAAACAAGAGTGGGCCCAGGACTGAGCCCTGTGGTACACCACTTGTGACAGGCTTTGAGTCTGACATGGCGCCAGCAACTCTGACCCTGTGGGTTCTGTCACTCAGCCAGTTTGCAACCCATCTTGTGATGTATGGGTTAACATTTAAGCTGATGAGTTTTTCAATGATACCTGAGTGGGGTATTGTATCAAGGCCTTCGCCAGATCGAGGTAGGCTGTATGGACTGCCTTTCCTCATCAATGGCTTTGGTGACTGTTTGAAAAGTCAACCAAGTTTAGAAGGCATGATCTGCCTTTGACAAAGCTAAACTGGGATGGATCCAAAGTCTGCAAATTCCCTATGTCTTTATTTATGAGGTCCATTATGATCCTCTCCATGGCTTTGCAGATAAGGCTTGTCAAGCTAATGGGCGGTAATTTCCAGGGTCGGTGGAGGCACCGCCTTTGTGAAGTGGGACCACAGTTGCAGTGCGCCACTCCTGGGTGCGTATCCAGAGGTAAGACTATGATTAAACAGCTGTCCTAGCTGTGGGTTTAATTCCTCATTGAGTTAAGTGGAGCACACAGCCGGGACACCATCAGGTCCCATGGATGCTGTGTTTTTGCTTTGGAGAGAGCAGTTCTCACTTGGGCGTTGGAGATGTTTGGGGGCTGCAATCGCTTGGTATAGATATCTCTCCTTTGGGGAGGGGAGAAGTTTGCACTGAACCTGTCAGCCAGTATGTTGGCAATGTCTGTAGGATCAGTAATCTTCACATCATTTTGAACTAGTTCTGAGCATATCTGGGAGGTTCCTCCCAGGTTTCTAACATAGCTAAAGAAGGCCTTATGATTGTCTTTTGAGTCTTTAGCTATTTTTCTCTCAAAATTTGCTTTGGATGATTTTATGAGAGCTCTTAGTTTTTTACTTATAGTGATCAAGGGTGTCTTACCTTTTAAGGATTTTGCTCTATCTTGTAGTAGCTTCCTCCTTTTGTTGTAGAGTTTGTTTATGGCTGGGGTCCACCAGACTGGACGCTTGCCTTTGGTACAAAGAGTCTTTGTTTTGCTTGGGATTGCCTTATCCATGCAGTCCTGCAGGTGCTGGTAGAAGGCATTTGTAAGTGATTCAGCGGCTTAAAAGTGTCTTATTTAGTCCTAAATGAAATTATCAACAACCCTTGCAGGTCTTGAACCCTGGACCATGCACACTAGGGTCACTGGACTTACCACTAAGCCGTTTGGGTTGTATACTTGTTTCATTGTTTTTATAATACACATTTTACTACAGGTGTTCCACAGTACTGAAAACAAATGGGACAGTCACTTTGTGTACATATGTACAATACCCTTGAATGCACTGTACTCTGTGAAACAACATAGACAAGTCTACATATCTATAACTGTTATAACTAAATACATATATGCACTTGTAGGATGTGTACACACACACACACACACACACACACACATATATATATATATATATATATATATATATATATATATATATATATATATATATATGAATATACACAGATACAGCTATAGCTATATATATAAACATGTCTGAACACCCTTTGTGACACAGAAGGGTTCCAAAGGAATTGACTTGTACACAAAACAGAGGCAACTCTTCTATTATAGCATTTAAATCTTAATCCGTTCACCATGGAAGGGATGTTTGTTGTGTATGTGGAGTTTGAGATGGGAAATGATGGCTAAGGAAATATACCCCGGGGATTGTGGAGTTTGGGTGGGGGAATGATGGGTATGGAACTACACCCCGGGGACCACTTCTATGTCACTGCTTGACAGTGGCACAGGAAAATAACATACCCAAAAGTAGTCCTTGTTGACTGTCTATTCTTTTCTATTCCTAACTATGTAATAATTTGTAGACTCCATTCATCACAGATGACTACCATGGTGTGCAGTATGTTAAAAGACATAACACATTTGTATGCCTGGCTACAGGGTAGTCACACACACACAAACACACACACACACACTTGCCAGTATTGTGCTTACAAGTCTTGCCTATGTAAAGGTAACTAGTAGAGTGGTATGCAGTTGGGGTATGTGCCACAGAACCCATACAATTACACTTAATGTGATTCTGCTTCTGAGCTGGGTGACATCACATGACTGATTACTTGCAGTGGGGAGGGGGGAAAGGGTGGTTTAGCAGATGACAAGGATAAAGGCCAGTGCAAAAGGTGGTTTCTCTTTGGAAAGCAGTAAAACCCACTGTCATGACAGGATGCAGAAACAAATGCACACACACAACCACAATCAGCCATTTGCTGACACACACACACACACACACACACACACACACACACACACACACACACACACACACACACAGTTGCCAGTGATGGGATCAGAACTCCTGCCTATCTACAGATCACTATTACAGTACTACGCAGTTATGAGATGTGCCACAGAGATTACACATTCCAAGGCAGTCAGAATGCCCTTCTAAGATTGAGGACATCAACAGGGATACTGACAGTTAAGATGTACATAGCTGTAAACCTGTGTGTTTAAAGTAGGAGTCTATTACAACCTGTATGCACAAACAAGACACATCATCTGCAGGTAAGACATAGGTAGGCCTGAGAGGTATAGTTGTAGCACAACAAGCCTTGAACTGGAGTATGCCCATCTGTGGAATGGACTACTATCACTATACAGGATTACAGTGGTCATGCTCATACACACAGAATCACAGGACTTGTTTGGATGCATTGACTCCAATTACACAAGGTGACAGTGGGCATGCTCATACACTTAGAAGCACAGGGCCATTTGGGATGCACTGTGACTACAATTACACAAGGTTATACTGTGCATGCTCATACACTTAGAAACAAAGGGCTTGTGTGGATGCACTGCCTCAAATTACACAAGGTGGCAGTGGGTACGCTCATACACTTAGTAGCACAAGGCTGTTTGGGATGCACTCTGATTCTAACCACAGAAGGCCACAGTGTGCATGCTCATACACTTAGATGTACAGAACACATTGTAATGGACTCCTATTGTAAACACACAGGTTAACAGCTATGTACATCTTAACTGTCAATATATATGCACATCATACAGGTTTACTACCAGATACCTGTATGTGGCCCGTAAATGATATATCTGCGTCTGTGCTGTGTGATACACATGCATACATGTACATGAAGTACTGCTATATATATATATGTGAAGTATACACAGTCATGCATGTGTGGAAGTGACAGGCAGTTGGTTAACTGGGACACACAGGTGGATGCAACGTGCAGCATGTGTCACACACATTGCTGCCCTGAGAAGGCATACATTGATATCAGGTTGTGGACAGTGGCAGTATACTTGCAACAGTGGCATGTGCAAGCATAATATGTGAGCCCCATTGTCTAATGGTACTGAGGTGCAGGTGTCAAGATGATCTCTCCCGGCTGTGTTACTAGTTGTCATTATTAGCAGAACCGCTCCACTAAATATATCTGACATTGGTCATCTACACAACTTGTGCTGCTGTCCGTCACCTTAGATGTAACATTTGATACCAAGCACAATACTGCCATTCGCAGTGATGTCATGGTACAAGTGGCAACTGCTTGACCAAAACAGTGAGCCAATGTCCTGCTGTAACTATGAGGTTGTCCAGTGTCTGTCATTCCGGGGTGACATGGCTGAAAGAAGACAAGCCTTTGCCACAGATCACATGCATCCATGATTCAAGGGAATGTGGATAATACCTAGGTCTCATTTACCCATATAGTGCCATTCTAAGCAGATGTCCTAAACACAGAAGTAACACCCTGACGCCTACAAGACAATTGCATTGGATGCTTATGCTAACCAGTGCTAGATGTGTGGCTTTTGTAATCCATTTGCTCAATTAGAACCTACAATGGGGAATACTGACATCTGTGCAGTGAGGAACACCTGGCTGAAGGCTCTGTAGTGCACAATAGCACTACCACCATATAGCTCAGATCCAGACATGTGGGCCATAACACTGGTATGGACCACTCCAGGTGGTGGTGTCCACATATTCATAAAGGCTACTCACAAGTAAAGACCATTACTCCAACATAATGCATCACAGATGAGTCAGGTACAGGTGACAGTGGCAAAAGCTGCATTCTAGGTTGTATCCTCATATACATCCACCACCATGTCCTCAGACTACCACCACACATCCATAAATGTGGTATGAAATAGTATGGTACAACACCAAATAACCTTCAACTGGTGGACTGTACCTAGCCCTACATCAACTGTGCAAAATATCCATGTACTGACACAGTTGCATGATGTGTTATGCAATGCAATAATACCACTGTTTGTAACCAGGTCAGTTGTTACACATACCAGGGTCCCTCGGATGTCAGCATTCACACAGTTGACTGTTGCTGTACATCAGTAAACAACACCCTCATGGTTGGATATGACCTAGATGTACCTGCCCTGGATATGTACATCCCACACTCATACAACATAAATGAAAATACCATAGCTGCTGTTGTCCTTTGTACGTACAGGTGGCTACATTCATTACACACATGCACATGGAATATAGGTCCATGGCTGCTGAATGCTAACAGTACATAAGGTTTGATATCTATGTTGACAGAGGTAATATTCACTCTCTACTGGTCACCCATGGCACCTGTCATATCATACAACAACTCCTGTGGCATGTATGTCATTAGACATGTCCACCAAATGCAATGCCTAGAAACATACCCAAATAACAGGATCATAGGACCTACACACATGGCCTGTATTGACAAACTCGGGGAAATACAGCTATGCTCTATATGTTCCTGAGTAGTTACAGGTGATATGTACATGACATGTTCACCCATGTGTGACCCACAGCTCCTACATATACCCCATGTCAACAATTTGAAGTCATGCATGCTGTGTGCTGTCTGGACATTAACCTTATTACCGCAATAGCCAGAACATGCCGGAGTGAGATGTTTACAAGCCACAGACCTCGCACATGCTTGAGTAAGTGTAATGCCTATCTCAAACAGAGCACATTGCTGGCACTCTTCAGTAATCATGAGGTGTGTGTGGCAAATATGATGTGCTCACTGTTGACCATTACAGTGCCCTGGCTTCACAGTGGAACTGTCAACTAACGGTTTGTGGGATCATGACATGGAATATTGCTGTGTGTGTGTCATGCTAATATGTGCTGTTGGCATAAATGTACACTTAGCTGCTCAGTGAAGGTGGTTGTGTGTCCTTACCAGTACATGAATACAATATCCATTATGGTATAATGCTCAGCTAGGTTTCATACATGGTGTGGGGAAGGTGTGGAATGTATCCTCATGATCTGCTATGTCTTGCAGGGGCATGTTGGCCAGAAGTCCTCCTACGAGCAGCCCTGGGCACATGCCTGTGTGGGACATCAGTCATTTGGCTGGGATCATGGTGTGCAGGCACACCTTCCATAGTCTCCACACATTCCTCAAGATGATGTTGAGCATTTGCATTTGCCTGGATGTTGTCAGTTAAAAGAATGGACAGCAGCCCTCTGAAGCCTCAGACCTTCTCTGTTGTGCCGTTCAGCATGTGCCTGTGCCTCCATTACAGCCTGAAACATGCGTCTGGTGACACCAACTAATGTGCAATGTCTTGCAGGGGCATGTTGGCCAGAAGTCCTCCTACGAGCAGCCCTGGGCACATGTCTGTGTGGGACATCAGTCAGTTGGCTGGGATCATGGTGTGCAGGCACACTTTTTCCATAGTCTCCACACATTCCTGTTCCATGCTACCATCTGCCAACTGTCCTTCCTCTATGGCCACTGGCGATGGGGTTATGTATAGGTATGAGAACTGTGTGCGAGAATGAGGGAGATACAGGTGGAATGGCAACCAATGGCACAGATTCAGCCCCTGACAACCTTGCCTCTGCCTCAATCATACTTTCATCATCACTGCTAGAGTCTGTGGGGACACTAACATCAGGTGGAACGCAGGAGGGCAACACACCTACATCAACACCTGTGAGGGGCAGACAAGAACTGTACATTACAACATGTTCATCGTGTTTCATGGTTGCAGTCATTACACTTGGGTTATCCTGCTGGCAGGCTACCCGCAGTCGGCCTGAATTCCAAAGTCCTGGTCCGGCGTCGGTTGCTGTCGCCTCTTCCCTAACGTCAGTGCGCCAGGGGTATAAAAGATGCAGCTGACACCATTTTCTCCAGTCTTTCTTGTTGCGCGGTGCCCAAAGCAAAAGCAGTTCGCAAGTGCCGGTCGGCCGACTCCTGAGATTTTCAAATCCGAATTTCAGATCCGATGTCTTCATTAAAGCTAAGTACCCCATTGGGGAAACTTTTTTCTTGCTCTAGACCGATGTCAGAAAAAGTTAACAATTGTATTTCTTGTGGGAAGCAAATACCTCATAAGGATTTTCATTCTTACTGTATTCCTTGCCTAGGCCCTGACCACAATGTTGCTAGCTGTCAGTTTTGTGCTAGATTTAACCAATGCACTATTAAGCATCAGTAAGATTTTGCCTTTCATTACTTTGGCTGAAGATTTAATTATATAATGCCGTCAGAACAGCTGACAACCGGAGTTTATAAAAAGCGCAAGGAAAAGGACAGGCATCCGAGGTCCAAAACCGACGAGGCCTCCACTAGGCCAGTCGCCAGTTCTCACTGAGGCGCTTTCGCAGCCCCTGACACCCGATACCTCAGAGCCACAGGCCGCTTCCAACTCCCACGTGGAGCCGGCTAGGCCTCTGGATACTCAAGGTATTGGACACTCGGAAACTATTCCCTCAGATGGGTCCGGAGCTGCTGAGCAGGCATCGGCTTCTGAGGGTGTTTTCAGACCTACACAGTTGTATGTTAAGCCAACCTCAGCTTCAAAGGCAAAGACTAAAGCAGCTCTAAAGACAAAGAAACAAGTACAGCATTCTCCTGCACAGACTTCCATGCCTAAAAAACAGATGCTTAAAATGGCCGAAGAACTAATTACTTTGATCAGGGGTTCCCATCCCCCTCCTGATAAGAGGCCTAGGCAAGAGACAGAATATGAATCTTCAGATCAGGTTTCCATTTCCTCTGACTCCTCTTCTGAGCAGGGATACTCCCTTCCTCCCTATGAGGATTCTGATGCTGAAGAGTCTATTCCTTCATCCTCTCCTCCTGAGGATTATTCTTTTGGGGAAACCCTTCAGACCATGAGGGAGCACTTTCACTGGGAGAGCCAAGATTACTCAGAATCTAAGAAAAGACTCAGAGACTTTCTTTTACTACCTCAGCACAGACCTCTTGTTATTCCACCTGTTCTAGACATAGTAGATGATGTATTTTCAGAGTCCAGCCTGTCTCCTGACTCTTTACCCCCTGCACCGGTTAAGCCAGACAGATACTACAGGGTTCCAGATTCCCACAAATTTCTATATAAAAACCCTGCTACTGACCCAGAAACTATATCTCAGGGTCCCAAAGGGGCCAAAGCTTCCACTGTGAAAAACCCTGTCCCCTGTGGTAGGGATTCTAGGGCACTGGACAGATGGGGGAAAAAGTTTACACTTCTGCTACCGTGGCTGTAAGGGCTTTAAATTGTCAGTTTCATATGCTTAAATATCAGCAATATTTAATGTCGCTGCTAAAACAGAAAATGTTGACAAATTCTGAATGTCCAGATAACAAGGAAATGCAGAATTTATTGCATGCAGCTGAACAAGTGGGAAAATATTTTGCAATGTGGTTTTGATTCACTGGAGGCCTCCTGCAGGGCCGCTGTTATGGGTACTGTCATTAGAAGGCATGCTTGGTTAAAGGAACAAAATCTGCCTGATCATGTTAAAGCAAAATTATTGGATGCTCCTTTACAGCATGATACTTTGTTTGGTGTTAAGGCAGAAGAGGTGTTGAAGAAAATGGAGGATAAAGCGAAATCTATGCAGACAGTTAAGGATTTCTTACAGGTACAACCACCCAGATTTAGCAGGAACTGGCCTTCTAAGAATTGATCCTTTCCAGTGTCAGACAGGCCACAAAGAGGCAGATACAGATGTCCTAGAGGCAGAGCCCAGCCCCAAGGCTCATACAGGCCTAAACAATGGGGTGCTTCTACCTCCAAAAGCGGAGAAGACAAATCACAGCGTTATGGAAAACAGTCCCAATGACTTTTCTCTGCCAATACCAAGCACTTATCTTTTGGCAGCCTCCTTAGGGGGAAAACTAGCACTTTTTTCACAAAATTGGCATATAATCACCCCGGACAAATGGGTCTTGAATATAGTGTCCCAGGGCTACAGATTCCACTTTCACACCCTGCCAAAGGCAAAAGGTATGCCAGACCTGCCACAAAATCAATGGGCAGAGGCACAAAAGCAAGTTACATCCCTCATGGACATGAGGGCCATTCAGCGAGTACCACAACAAGAGCAGGGACAAAGATTTTACTCAAGACTATTCCTGGTACCCAGAAAGGACAAAGCCTGGAGACCAATTTTGGACCTGTCTATTCTAAATACTTTTCTGGACGTTCCAAAATTCAGAATGTTGACTCTGCAGCAGCTTCTGCCCATGCTGGGCAAGAAGGCTTGGCTTGTAACTTTGGACTTAAAAGAGGCATACCTGCATGTCCCAGTCAGACAATCTTGCAGACGATACCTCCGATTCATAGCTGGATCAATGCACTACCAATTCTCTGCACTGCCCTTTGGCTTATCTACTGCGCCCAGGGTCTTCACAAAATGCCTGGCACCAGTAATTGCTTTCTACAGACAAAGGGGAATTCAAATATACCCTTACGTGGACGACTGCCTTATTCAAGCAGAGAACAAAGATATTCTACTGAGGCATCTAATGTACACAGTAAACGAAAAGAAATCAAAACTAGTTCCCTCTCAAGAGATAATATTCCTGAGTACAAGCTTAAATACAACTGCCCAGATGGCTTATCTCACGCCAGACAAACAAAGACAACTGACTTTTTGCTTTGAAATGTTGGCAACAAAGACCCAGTTATCTGCAAGAAAAATTCTGCAGGCTTTGGGTTTCATGGCATCCTGCATTCTACTAATTCCATATGCAAGACTGCATATGAGGAAACTACAATGGTATCTAAAAAGCATTTGGACTCAAAATTGCCACAGCCTGGAAACATTAATTACCCTCGTTCCCTGCCTGCAACAAGAGTTTCGATGGTGGGCACAGGCCTGTCACCACAATAAGGGACAGCCATTCACTCTACCCATGGCCAGGCAGACTCTAACAACAGATGCATCAGATTATGCCTGGGGTGCCCACATGGCAGGAAAATGTATTCAGGGAGCATGGCCAGCAAGCCAAATGCATCTTCATATCAATCAAAAAGAGATGCTAGCTGTTCAGAATGCCCTGACAGCCTTCAAGGATCTACTTCATCCAGGACAACTGCTAGTAAAGACGGACAATTCTACAGTCACGTGGTATATAAACAAGCAGGGAGGCACACATTCCTACCCCCTCTGCAGACAAGCCATGACTTTGTGGAACACAGCATTGACTTATCAAGTACACCTGCAAGCACAATTCCTGCCAGGAAAGACAAATACTCTGGGAGACCAACTAAGCAGAAATCTCAAGGATCCTCACGAGTGGAAACTAGATGCACAAATCTTCAGCATAATAACAAGGAAATGGGGATGCCCAGACATAGATCTGTTTGCCTCCCCGCGCAACTGCCAACTACAGAGATTCTGCAGAAGGACTTCTCACAAACAAGCATGGAAAGTGGATGCCTTATCATTCAGCTGGAAAACCCTTACAGTATATGCCTTTCCTCCACTGCCTCTCCTCCCCAAGGTACTCCTAAAGGTTAGGCAAGAGAAGCCAAAAATGATACTGATTGCCCCAGACTGGCCACGCCAGCACTGGTACCCAGTCCTAAAGAGCTTGTCTCAAGGCCCAGCCTGGACATTACCTCAGATTCCTCATTTGTTGACCCAACAAAACAATCAGATCCTGCACAGCCAACTCAGAACCCTAAATCTGGCTGCATGGCTGATAATGTAACCATTCAGAACTCGCCCCTCTCTAAAGCAGTTATGGATGTTATTTTGGAGGCCAGGAGGCCCAGCACCAGAAAATCTTATACAGAAAAATGGAAGAGATTCTGTGCTTGGAACCAGGCACAAGGAATGGACACGCTTGTACCAAATATCTCTCAGATTTTACAATACCTAACTGAGATGCTGGACAAAGGCCTATCCTTCTCATCAATTAAGATCCATGCCTCTGCCATTTCAGCTCATTACAATATGGGTTCATCTATTTTTTCACATCCACTGCTAAGGCAGTACCTCAGAGGGGCCAAAAACATAAGACCTCCAAGGAGAGCTCCAACACCTGCATGGGACCTCAGTTTTGTCTTGGAAAAACTCACACTGCCTCCTTTTGATCCAGCCACTACAGCTGACATAAAATACTTATGGAAAACAGCTCTGCTCCTAGCAATAACCTCAGCAAGAAGAGTCTCAGAGTTACAGGCACTAATGGCTGTGGAACCTTTTTTTATTTTCCATCCGGACAGGGTTTCTCTAAGGACAAACCCAACATTTATGCCTAAGGTAGTGTCCAGTGTGGCTCTTAACCAAACCATTCAGTTGCCTACCTTTTATCCAAACCCACAGAATAAGGGGGAGAGACTTCTGCATTCTTTGGACATACACAGACAGCTATGCTTCTACTTGGACAAAACTAAAGCCTTCAGAAAGACTGAGCAGCTCTTAGTGGCATATGCTGCAGGATCGCAAGGAAAAGCTATTTCAAAGCAGACTATTTCAAAATGGATAGGACACTGCATTCGTTTCTGCTATTCACAACATGCAAATCAGTGCCTAAGGGCATTAGGCCACATTCAACCAGAGCAGCAGCCACTTCAGCAGCCTTCCTCAGAGGAGTACCAACCAAGGACATTTTGGAGGCTGCAACTTGGACTTCAGTGCACACTTTTACAAAGCACTACTGCTTACCTCTTTACTCTAAATCCAGAGCAGGCTTCGCCGCTGCAGTTCTGCAGGGCCTCATAACCACTCCTAATTTTATCTAGGCCCAGCCACCCTACCTCAGCTTTGGGATTCAACCCAAGTGTAATGACTGCAGCAGTGAAACACGATGAACATAGTACAGTTATGTACCTACCATAAATGTAGATGTTCGAGTGTATTCACTGTTGCAGTCCAGGTTACCCTCCCTCCATCCCCCTTTCATTGCTGGGACTTATCTGTACTTCTCTATTCTATACAACCTATGTGGTGTATTTGCTTGTAGATGAAGGTAATGTTTATGTTAGTGCATGCTTTTTTATGAGCAGAATTTTTAGCCTACCCTTTTGGGGGCACCTGACATCTGGGGCAAGAAAAACTGAAGAAAATGGCGTTGGCTGCATCTTTTATACCCATGGCGCACTGACATCAGGGAAGAGGCGACAGCAACCAATGCCGGACCAGGACTTTGGAATTCAGGCCGACTGTGGGTAGCCTGCCAGCAGGATAACCCAAGTGTAATTACTGCAACAGTGAATACACTCGAACATCTACATTTATGGTAAGTACACAACTGTACTTTAGTTATACAGCATAGTACAGACACACAGAGACACATGATATGGCACTCAACGGCATGCAACATGCATGTGATATGGCAGAAAGCATTCAGCTTAGACAATTATAGTGGTAGTTACCATACATCCCTGTGTTGCACACAACAGCATGCATGTGTTATAGCAGAAGGCATGCACCTTACACAATTATAGTAGTAGTTTGCATACATCCCTGTGTTGCACCATTTGTATTAGTAGGTCATGCCCCAAACCTGCAACACAATGCATGCACTATGTACTGTTGCACCACGCTGCCATGTTTTGTGCAACAGACCCCACATTTTAAAAGACCATCCCTGACTTGTGTACATCTGCCACTGATGCTTTGTGTTGGCCACTTTCCCTATGTGTGACGAGGACATGAGCAGAAGGGTATGTTGAGTGAATACTATGTTTGCTTGAGACCTAGCTTGCATATCTCCCCCACAGCTTTGCATGTATGCTCAACATTATTTTGCATACCCCTGAGCTGAGTCTACAGACAATGTGCATGTGGCTGTACACACGTTTGACATGGCTGTCCCTACTTTGCAATGGTGCCACAGACCAGCACAGGTTAACAGTACACCAGCCTGATGTGTGGCATATGACCTTGCCAGTCACATGTAGTATGACATGTCTTATGCTGATGTGTTGAATGACATACATGCATGTTTAACACAGTGGTGTCCTTTCAAATATACAGTGGGGTAATGGTTTCCCAATGCAGGGATGTGTTATACTAACACGGACCTTCAGCTGACACAATGTTGTCAGTCCGCCCTACAGATATACAGTGACATACTGCACATTGAGCTGATGTGCATAGCCATTGCAGGGCATCATGTGGCTTCACTATTGCTATACAGTGTGAGTTACACAGTTCATAGCCATGACTGTGTTCAGATACAATACATATCTAATGTAGAAGGTGACACACATCACTGAGGTGTATACACACAAAATCCTAATGTGGAATGTGTGACACAGGTCACTGAAGGGTATACAGATGACACCCCTGCACATCTGCAACCATATTGCTGATGCCTGGCATCTGTGCCCAGACACTGCTAACCTAGCAGTACTCCATGTCCCACATGCCATCTGTGTACCTTACACACATGGGGAGCAAGCATGACAGTGATGTCTGACACCAGCAAGGTGAATGCACTGCATCTGTGGCCTGATGTGGTTGTATGTGTATAGTGTGCAACACATGTATGCATTTGGATACTGTATAGGTGAAAGTTTTCATGTCATGACGCACTGAAGATGTTCAAGACATGTTATGTGGTGGTTTGATGTCATGCCTACACAAGCTGTGCACAGGCCTGTATGATGTTTAGTGCGTCACATCTGCAGTATCACCATTACAGAAATGCCATAGTTGCATTGTGTCAAGCCAATGTACAACAGGGTGTACACACATGTACATCCCTTCTACTGTGTGTGTTGCTTCATGTTTCTGGCCATCTTCCATGGCCATGTGTAAACATGTTTTGTCCAATGGTTGTGATGGGCATCTATTCTACATGGCAGTGTTGTCCCATATGACATACACCTGTAGATGTCATATGCTCCACTGAGGACAGGGTTATGCAGACAAAGGGTGGTATGTTTGGGATGAGAGATATGTTTTGCAGGATAGTTAACCAGTGTTGCAGTCAGCCCACAAAATGTCATGGACATGTCAGCACATGACATTGTGCGACAGTCATACCACCATACATTATGTGTACGTGTGTTAAATGGCCACATGGCAGATAGCTTGTAATTAATATGATCTGTGCATTATCAAGCCTGATAAATAATAATTTCACCTGCAACAGGCTGCTGTCACAATGAAACACCAGAGGTACCTAAATTGGAGTGTCACAGCAGTAAGATAATTATCCACCCCTGTGTGATAGCTGCAGGGTGCAGTGTGCATGTTAGCACATAAGCCAGTGCAATAGACTATACTATGGAGTATGCACATCTGTGCATGCATAGAGTAGCAAACTATAGTATCTGGCATGTGTGTATACATGCCTTGCATATGATGTTACATTAAATATTGTACAGTAACACGTGTTAACTATATGAAATATAGTTGTGTTCTATGTGCAGTAGTGACTTACCAGGCAACTCCCAGCTCAGTGGTTGTGAGACACCCACCTCCACAATTCCAGCTAAAGCTTGTGGATGGAGTTCTGCAGGTGCCCCCAGGTTGGCCAATAGCTCCTCGGTATGTGTCAGTGGGTCTTGGTGAGTGGCCCCCCACCTGTTGCAACTTGTTCCCTGGCGATTGCATTTGCACACTGTTTCGCCCATCTGAGGTTGGTGCAGTGTCGGTGCACCTTCTGATAGGTGCAATTGTGGCCGCCAACATCATTTACCCTCCTGCGAAGTTCCTCCCACTGGCATCCTGCTGCTGTGCATCCTGTGGCACATGGCTGAAGAGTGAAGATGAAGATCTGAAGTAGTTAACTTCATTTGATCATCAACCTGTGGGTATCGGATCCGAGCCGGCAGCTTTCCTAGCAAAAGATCCGAGCTCCAAGCTCCTCCCCCTACCCATAATGCCGTGCTACCTCCCTCTAATCCTCAGATCTCGTTTGCCGCGGCTTCTTGAAGCATCTGAGAACGAGCTCCTAGCGTTGGGTTTTGTGAGTTGAGTAGATTATTTAACTTTTTTCCCTTAAAGTCTCTGTATTCTGAGTGTGTGTGGTACCCCTTTTCTTTCTTTCTTAATCTATCTGGGTAGTTTTATCTTTAGTTTAGTGTAGATTTTAAATTCCCTCCCCCCTTCTGTCTGTGTGTGAAGGTGTGTGCGTGTGGGCCTTTTGCTGTCAGTATGTCTAAGGGCCCAAAAGCGATTTTTTTCTAAATGCTCCGAGTCTGGCCATAAGCTGTCCCCAGCGGATGGCCACACTCACTGCGTTATTTGCCTGGGCGTGGACCATCTCTCGTCAGGCAACACTATCTGTGCTGCCTTCAACCCCAGGGCTTTGAGGGATAGGTGGACTAAGCTAGTCCTCGCGGGCCTTTTGCCCCCAGATTCGGCTTCATCGCCCTCCCCTTCTGTGGCGCCAGCCGTGGCTGCGGCTGCCCCACCGACCGTTCCTGCTCCCCTGGCCGGGATTCAAACTACCTCTTCGGCTCAGGAGGAAAGGGACTCCAGAAAAAAGGATAGGAAGGACAAAGAGCGTGAGAGGGACAGGCATCGTAGCCACAAGAGATGGGCCGATTCAGCTCCCTCGGCTCCGCCATCTAAGGAGCTTGCCTCCCCTCTTAAGGTCTCCGGGTCTTCCCCCTCCAGACTTCATTCCCCATGTTTCTCCCTGGAGCCGGAGGAGGAGACCTGGTCACCTTCGAGGTCGTCCAGGTGGCCTTCATGGCTGGCCTCGGCAGCCTCATCCAGGTTAACTAGAAGTTTGTCTGATGCGCACATGGATTGGATGATGCATTGATTTCTTCAGGCCCAGCTGCAGATGGGAGTGCTCTTGCCTCTCCACCCCATTTTTCACCCCCCATTGCTCCTTCTCTGACCCGCTACCGGGGTTCGGAGCTGTCGGATCGGAGTAGCTTCGGAGCTGGGGTGGTGTCGGCGCTGATGGTGTTTCCTACTTTGGCACCGACTGTACCTTTGAGTTTGTTGGATCCTTTTTCGGATCCGAGCTCTCTGGGCCATGCGATGAGCATCGGATCCGGAGGGGTTAGCATGCCTTCGACTCCATTGAGGTTGGATCACACTGCCTTTCGGATCTGATCGGGTCATCTCCGGCACCGATCCATGTGCCAGATCCGAGGGGGCTGCTTTCGGAGCCTAAGGAGAGCAGCTAACACTCGACATTCGACGTCGTGGAGAGGGTCCTTTCAAGGGATTCGAGGTCCCAGGCTCTTGCTACGGATCCACCCGCCATTCCCTCTGACGGGCCTGTCTTCCATCATCCAGCCCCATGGACAGCCTGCGCCTACTTCCCAGATGGTTCCCATGGAGGAACAGGACATTGTTGGTGAACCCTCACAAACGAAAGTGCAAGAGGAGGCACTTGGACTTACCTGAGTCCCTCACAGAAGACATGGACTTGGAGGAAGGGGAAGGTCCCCCCAGGTCACCCCCCGAAGACGTTTCCTTTGGAGACATTATGGAAATGCTTCATTTTAGAGGGGGGTGGTCAGCCCAAAAGCCTTCCTCGGACGAGTCTGTCTTTCTGGAGGCGTTTGACGCAGGCCCATCTACCTCTTGGGTGTCCCCTCCCACCGATCCCCTGGTGGACCTCATAACTACCAGGGCATGGAAGGAGCCAGACACTGTGCAGCCAATACCCAAGAGACCGGACAGGATTCTCAGTCCCCCCACAGACAGGACAGTTTGGAGCAAAGGTGCCCCTGTAGATGCCATGGTGGTGGCGGCGGCTGCCACCAAGAAGGAATTAGCACAGGAGAGTTCCTCGGTACATCCTCCAGACAAGGAGTCTCGGACGATGGACCGCCTTGGAAAGCAGATGTTCGCTTCAGCGACCTTCTCTGTAAGGTCACTGAACTATATGGCGCACGTGATTCGACTCCAGTGGGACCTAATCAAAGAGTACGCTGGGTCACCCCCAGAGTCCATGTCGGCCAAGGACAAACGGACCTTCTCGGCACGAATGGCCACTCTTCAGTCCATCACTAACACCTCTATGCGGCTTCTCTCCCATGCCACGGAGGGAGTGGCTAGAACCAGTGGAACAGGTATTGTCTTACGACGACAGGCCTGGCTCCGTCTCTGTGACTTTGTGGAACCCTTCAAGGCGTCCTTCACGAACGCCCCCTTTGACGGTTCTATGCTTTTCGGCAAAACCGTCCACGATACGCTACTCCAGAGCAAGAAGGACGGGAAAACGTTGTCTGCCGTCGGGATCCGCTTCTCGGCTCCTCAGAGGTCCTTCTCCAGGAACCAAAGAGGACAGAAGAAGATGTGGTTCTGGAAATCCCAACAATCGCGTTTCACTCTGGATCCCTCATCCTTCAGAGGCAGAGGAGGACAGCGTGGACGCCGGCCCATAGGCAGAGGGGGGCCGAAGAATTTCGGGTCGAGGGAACCCTTTTCCAATTGACCCGCGCAGCAACCCTGAGAGGTTGCCCGACTGCTCCTCTCTGGAGGCAGTCGGGGGGCGCTTCTCGGAGCATCTAGCACATTGGGAGTCCATTACAACAGATCGCTGGGTGCTCCGGATCATATCCAGAGGTTACTCAATTCCATTCCTAAATACTCCTCCCCGGTCGGGGCACCTCCCCGATGTACCACCCAAACAGAGAGAGGTAGCAGCCTTCGAAATAAAAGAGCTACTAGAAAAAAGAGCCATCCAGCACGTCCCCCCCCAGGTCAATCCGGATCAGGCTTTTACTCCAGGTTCTTTTTGGTGCCAAAAAAGACAGGGGACTTACGGCCAATTCTCGACCTGTCCACATTGAACCTGTCAGTTGCCAAAGAGAAGTTCCAGATGGTCATCATTCAATCCATTCTCCCACTGTTGCAGGAGAACGACTGGATGTGCTCCATAGACCTCAAGGGTGCATACTACCCCGTTCTAATAGACAGGTGATCCAGGAGGTTTCTCCGCTTTCGGCTGGGAGCCAGCCGCTATCAGTTCAGGGTCCTACCCTTCGGTCTCACCACAGCCCCCAGGGTGTTCATCAAGGTCATGGCGGTTGTAGCGGCCCACCTGAGGCTTCAGGGAATACAGGTCTTTCCTTACCTGGACAACTATCTCCTAGCCGCCCCCACCAGGCATCTACTATGTTCAGTGAGAGACTACTTCCTACATTTCACCCGCTATCTAGGGATCATGATCAACAACAAGAAATCCTCCCTTCAGCCTACTCAAATCTTGGATTTCATAGGGGCCAGGATAGACACAATTCAGTCCAAAATCTTTCTGACGTCGGACAGACTTCGCAATCTAAACCTCCATGTTTTGGCTCTTCTTCAGTCCTCGGCCCCTCCAGCGGAGTTAGTCCTGAGGGCTCTGGGGTCCATGGCAGCGGCCATCAACCTGTCTCTGCTCGTGCATCTGAATATGAGGATTCTCCAATGGACCTTACAGGTCCAGTGGTCCATTCTACTTCATCCCTTGTCTGCCCCTATTCCTCTCAGCAGCACCTCCGGGAAGGGCGCCCCTTCTCCGTGTCCCCACCCCAAGTCACAGTGACCATGGAAGCGTCTCACCTCGGGTGGGGTGGGGGCATTGCATGGGCAGAACCGTCCAAGGTATGTGGACTCGCACAGAGACCTTTTTGCATATCAGTGTCCTGGCGATGAGGGCGGTGCTTCTAGCATTGCAGGCTGTCCGTGCTCTTCTTCCTCTAGGGACTATTGCAATTCAAATAGACAACATGTCAGTGGTCTGGTACATCAACAAGCAAGGGGGAACCAGATCTTACCCACTTTGCCGAGAGGCCATGAGAGTGTGGGAATGGGCGATATCCACCAACCGCTTTCTCATAGCAATGCACATACCGGGTCGGTCAAACATTCTTGCGGACAAGCTGAGTCGGACTAACCTCTCACCCTACGAGTGGTCTCTGAACCCCTTAGTAGCAAAACAGATCTTCCTCAGATGGGGTCAACCTTGCTGTGATCTGTTCACGTTGTCTTCGAACGCAAAGTGCAGCGAGTTTTTTCGCTCCGATTCCTCCACCAGGGGAAAACCCCAGAGATGCTCTGGTTCATGCTTGGCCATCTGGTCTTCTTTATGCTTATCCTCCTCTTCCGTTGATGACAAAATTCTTGCAGAAAGCTCGTCAGTTGGGGAGCAGAGTTATCCTCATAGCCCCATTCTGGCCTAGTCAGACATGGTTCCCATGCCTACGGTCTCATCTAGTGCATCCTCCCAGGATCTTAGATCCCCTTCTGGATCCGATTTCTCACCCCTTAGGATTGAGGACCCCCAACCTGGACAACCTCAAACTCTCGGCTTGGTTGATCCAGTTCCCTTGATGGCTAGGACTCCCGGTATCTCATCCTCAGTTAAAGCTATTCTGGTGGCCGCTCATAAGCCTTCTACCAGAAAAGTCTACAAGAGTAAATGGAAACGTTTTTCTATCTGGGCGGAGCATAGGAATTTGGACCCTTTTACAGCTCCTATTCCCGCAGTCCTCGATTTTTTTATCCCAAATCTTCCATCAGGGGGCTAGTTCTTAACTGTTAAAGTTCAACTAGCAGCAATTTCCCACTTTCACATTAGAAACAAATTTGGCCCCCTAGCATCATCTAAGATCTGCAAGACCTTTCTGAAAGGTACCTTTCTTTTGAGACCCCCTGTTAAGGAAGCAGTTCCTCCATGGGATTTAACCCTAGTTCTCCAGGCTCTGACTGGTCCTCCTTTTGAGCCCGCAGCTTTGGTCGACTTGAAGTATGTATCTTGGAAAACTGCCTTCTTGATTGCTATTACTTCAGCTAGAAGGATATCGGAGCTTTAGGCTCTTTACAGTAAGCCCCCATACATAATTTTTCATAAAGACAGAGTTTCCCTCAGGACTAACCCCTCTCTTCTGCCTAAAGTGGCTTCCGAAGCCAACATCAAACAGTCTATCAACTTGCCTGTCTTCTTCCCTAATTATCACAACAAAGGAGAGTATAGACTCCATTGCTTGGATGTACATAGACAGTTACGATTTTACTTACACAGAACGGCTGTTTTTTGAAAATCAGAACAGCTCTTTGTTTCATTTGCTAAGTCCTGTCTGGGTAAACCAGTGACAAAGATAACCTTAGCTAGGTGGATTTCACAATGCATTCTTCTCGCATACAGAAGCTCTGGTCGACCTGAGCCTGTGCAGGTTCGGGCACATTCTACCCGTTCTGTGGCTACTTCTGCGGCCTTCTGGTCGAGGGTCCCTTTGGATGACATTTGTTCAGCTGCTACTTGGGCTTCCTCCCACACTTTCATTACACATTATAAGTTAGATCTGATTTCCAGAGGAAGGGCGTCCTTTGGCTCTGCAGTGCTCCGGAATATCCTCCCATAAGGGCCTTCCAAGTTGTTGGTAGCTGGGGACTCTGTCCCACAGGTTGCTGATCAAATGAAGTTAACTACTTCAGATAAAGAAGTTATGTACTCACCATAATGTTCCATCTGAGTAGGTAACTTCATTTATTTGCAACCAACCCTCCCTCCGTCCCCCTGACCTGTAGTTTGTCCTTGAAGGATCATGGTATGTCACTTCCCAGATGACATCAGGTTAGGATGTTCAGGTAGTTTTCCTTGTGTTATGGTAGTATTCTAGGATACGATGGCAAACTCGATCTGAGGGTTAGAGGGAGGTAGCAGGGTATTATGGGTCGGGGGAGGAGCTTGGAGCTCGGATCTTTTGCTAGGAAAGCTGCCGTCTCGGATCCGAATCGGATCCGATACCCACAGGTTGTAAACAAAGGAAGTTGCCTACTCAGATGGAATGTTATGGTGAGTACATAACTTCTTTTTCGAGTGCTACTCTTACGAAAACGCTTTGTGATATTTAGCAATGTTAATGTTATTATTGTGAAAATGTGTTGAGGCAGTTTTCTTTCACCATTAAATGCTGGATTTTACTTAGTGGCTTTGCCTTTTGTTTTCTGTTCTATAGAAAACGTGTTGTGGCCGTTTTCTTTGTTCATTTAATGACTTCAGCTATGGTCTGCTGCACACTGACTGGCTTGTTTTATTTGTGGTTTTTCCAGCCGTACCCCTTTTGGTTTACATGGCTGAAGAGTGTTTCATGGTTGTCAAGGAGATATGGAATGATGACCTCATCCTCCAAGCGGGTGTATGGTGGGAGCCTGGCACGCAGCATACCTGGAAGACATAATGATGGAGACAGGTCACAGTAACACACAGAGATGTCATGTTTAACTCACACACATTTGACACTTACTGGTGATTTGATGTTATCACCATATATGTGTGTGTGTCAAGTGATGACATTGCTCATATTCCATTTGGATGTTTTCTTGATGTGGGCATGTCTGTTTGCCTGTATTGGTGTCTTTACCTATCAACACATGCCTGGATGTGTTCGCATTAATGCAAGAGACCTTAATGGTGTATATGTCACATATATAGTCATACATACACAGCCTTAAGGGACATGACTTGTGACCCTGCAGACTTGCTCACTAAACGTTTTACATGCATGTGTTTTGCCATGTACATCTACATGGCACTGTACAGCAGTATAGCATCCTGCCATGTACTACCTGTGTTGCACATGTGAAACACATGGGACAATGGCTAGCTTGATGGTATTTGCAGGGTTGGATATCAACTGTAGCATGTATGGTCATAGTGAACTAGTAGGCTATATGCCCTGGGCCATTTATGAGCCTAGGCTGAAAGGTTACCTAGCTGTAGCCAACAGACAGGTAACTTTCAGTGGCCAGTTCAAGCAGTGCCACAGAACTGATCCATAGGGTTACTGATATATTTGCCATGCGGTCATCACACCATGTCTCAAAGAGGGGCAATGTGCAGCTTTGCTGGACAGGGATGCATAGTATGACAGGAGTATGTAAAGTGTATGGGACAGGGATCTGTCAGGCATGTTATGATCCTTATACTACAAAGGTGGATGTCCATGAAGTATGTGTTTATTTGGAATCAGGATGTGTCAGTGTAACATGTCCAACATCTGTGGGTTGGACATGGCTTTATTCAGAGTAGGCATCATGCTGCATAGTGGAGCTTGGGTTTCGGAAGGCCAGTGTAGGCCATCTGAACATGGCCAATAACCCTTAAAGGAAATATGTGATCTATTATGGGTCACTTGAATGCTGAGTATGGCTGAACAATGATCTCTATATTCAAGGATGGCACTCTGTCATGATTAGGGATGCCACTACCTGACTGGTGTGGTGAAGTGACTATCAAAGGAAAGACTACTGTCCAGCTGCATCCCATACACACACAGTTTCCGTTATGTTGACCACTGCCTAGGTGGTGGTTCATGGGTACAGGGTTTTTAACATAGGGGATGTCAGTGCAATACTTAGCTGTCAGATTGTGGCCATACGTCACACACCACACATCTGACCCACAAAGGCCCTTCTGTATGTTGCCTGCAGCACTCATTGAGTCAACTATTGCTCCTAGCTCATAGTCATTTGCAAACTTCAATAGGCAGATGCCTTCTGTGTTAGTCTGTGTGGTATAGCTAACAAAGAGGGGGAGTACCAGGAATGAACCCTGTATTACTGTAGCTGGCACTGGTTTGATGTGCGTGTATGTCAGACACCTTCTGTAGTGTTGGTTCTGCCAGCAGTCCAGTTGCCAACCAATCCTGTGACATAGGAATATACACCTAGTTTACTGAGTGTAGCTGGACCACAGTGTGGGTGATGGTGTTCTAAGACCTGGCAAGGTCATGATATGCTGTGTGAATCAACCTTGCTGTTATCTACATCTGTACTGACTACATCAAATAAGATGTTCAAGGTTCATGGCCTTACAGACCAGACCCGGCAGGGTAGTAGTGCACTATTTCCCATTATCAGTGGTGACTCCCCCTTTGTGGGGTGTGATAACTGTTGCTGTGCACCATTCACTGTGTACACAGCCTGACATGAAGCTATGATTGAACATGATGTGTATGTGGAGAGCAAATTGTTCTGACATTTGTGTAAAATGCACCCTGGGATGTTGACAGGTCCCATGCAAGCTGTATGTATGGCTTTAGAGAGTGCAGCTTGTACCTGCATAGTTGTTATTACAGGGGCTGTGTAGTGTACATGGATATATAAATATGTGTACCTGTTGCGGGGGGAAGTTGAGAGTGGGTTTAGGTTATCCAAGACCCTATCTGGATGAACAAGTGCTATTTCTGTAGGTGCAGTACTTCTCATGCCATAGTGCAGTGAAGCACAGCAGGTCTTGTTGTTGCCATTACGATTCACGACACAGTTATAGAATGCTCTGTGGCTGGCCTCAATAATATGTGGCTGATTAGTTTCACAGTAGCTTTGTGTGGTTTTATATGGTGTATCTGCATCTTACTGAGGCTGACCAGGGATCACCTCCACTCGTGTTTTCACTCTTGTAACAGTTACTACCTTCTGTGGTACAGTTTAAGGCAGGGTACCACCTGTTTGTCTTTGGTTGAATCTTGGTTCTGTTTCAATGGCACAATCACTGCACTTATGTGAGTGCTTAAAGTGCATTTGTGTAGGATTCAGCATTTGCACATGCATTGTCCATCTGCATGGGTGACTTGACAGTCACCACTTCGCTCTTAAGAAGCATAACATTGGCTTTGGAGACTGACTATGTGTAGCATACTGTTAGCCCTGTTTGTGTGAGTATGGTGATCCAGGTCATTGGGGTCAATGAAATCCAACATGCATTGAGCACAGGTATTGGTACATGAGGAATCTTCCCAGTTCATAATGGGATAGTTGAGAGTAGCCATTATTATGGTTTTCTGTCTCAAACTTAATATTCCCTATTGCAGCACAATATGACAGTTGGCAATTCTGAGGCATGGTGGGTGATCTGTCACAAGGTGCAAATTGGATTCCACTTTGGCACAAAGGTAGTTGCTCAGCATAATGCATCTGAAATTATGCAAGTGCAACTAGCGTGGGGGTGTACATATCCTTCAGGAATATGGACACACCTGTGGCCCGTGAGTTCCAATAAAGGATAATGGGTAAGAGGTGAGGTATGTGTTATAACATGGTCATGCAGGTGTGCTCTCCGGAGCATTGAGCCATATCTCAGTCACTGCACAGATATGTTCTCCATGTTAAGGATTGACGTAAGTGAGTCCATATTGGATTTCTGAAATGTATCATTGAGTAGCGAGACTCGCAGTTTATTGCTTGGGTTGTCCCTGTTACAGCAGTGGACTTTCACTTGAACTTTGCATGATGAAGGCACTAGCCAGTATCCAGATTCCCAGAGGTGACAGGTGCAGGCCCTGTCTGACAAAGTATCATGGTCTGTCAACCATGTTATCCCAGGCAGAGAGATACTGGATACCCTTTGAATTACACCAGTACATTAGACAATTGTGGAATACAATCCTTTTGTACCTGTACTGCAGTATAATTCTGTCCAATGGCAGAATGCTACCCAGGCCTTGGGACATACCTGCATGGGCTACAAGACATGACCATTCCTACATGTATGTTTCCATGCAGTCCAGGCTACTGTATCCTAGGTCCTGCACAACAACATGGAATATGCCAGAGCCATGTGTATAGTTCAAAAGGTGGTCTGAGTGTATGGCTATTTGGCTAATCATGGCAGGCAGGCAGCTGACAGTATGTTTGCCCTTGGATATCTTGGTGTGTAACATAGTGCTAGAGTTTGCATTCACAAATGAGTACTGTTGGGCATGTTTCTGGCCACGTGTTCTGAGGGGTGGCACAATTTGGCAAACTATGTCATACAGTGTGTGTATTATGTTGTCTGTCTATTCCAGCTTGGGAGGTCTCTTGCTTGGCCAGATACTTAGAAGCCTCTGTGAATGTGTGTGATTTCTGGTGTATGTGTGGGTGTCCTTACTGTGTTCTGGTAAGGGTATGTGTTGGTTGTGGTGATGAGATGCATGTGTTAACCTACACCTCATGACTGTCCAGTCCAGTCATGGCTGTAGACTGGACTGCCTTCCAGCTTATCCCTGTAGCTGCATCCCAGACAATATGTGGGGTGTGGTGTTAGGTGGGTTTGGCAGTGTACATGGCATAGAGATTGCATTCCCCCAGGATGGCCACATACACAAAGCTGACATTAGTAAACACCAGTAGCTGACTAGTGGACATGCCTTTATGAGCATTCAGTACTACAAGTACCAAGCTTTGTATTTAGTTTACTTATTGATTATGAAGGTATTTTAGACAGTGATGCTCGCACTGGCTATTACAGAAACATGGTAGCTACCTTTAGCAGCAATCCTCATCTGAGGAGCACATCACATCCTGATAGTTGATTACAGATGATGCAGGTGTCAACAGGTCTGTATCCTTTTTTGGGTATATACTCACATATCCACCAGAACCATGAGCTCTGTTGGGCACGGACACCCACTCCCCAAACAGAGTCAAGTATCAATAGACTCTGCTGCCACTATCAGCATGATTAGGATATAATCAGATAGTGTAAGCCATCACCTATGAAGCAGGTATTACTCATGGGTAGCAGTCTCCTACATCCTACACTCCTACTACAGATGTTACACTGGAGTTAAAGATTATATGCAACTTGTTTCATTACCAGTACTGTGCACAACCTTACAAACGGTATTTGCAAGCAGCTGTTAGGTTTGCAATGAGAGGTTAGGCTACACAAACCTGAATGTTCGACCAGTGTCTCTCTACTCAATATCCATTCTATGTAGGTGTGCACATAGCCATTTGGCCCAGCCCTGTAACAAGGGTCACTACACATTTGCGTAACATGTACACATACACAGCTGTTATTGCTTGCAAACGATACTAGGGAGGTGGATATTACATGTCTTATGTGCACAGATAGTTACCTAGCTCTTCCACATTTCTTTGTTATCATGCTGCTAAACTGTCAGATCACTACAATTCATATGTATCCTGTTATTGAGTATTGTAATCGCCAATAGACCTAACTAATGTTTGCATAACAACAGAAATGCTATGTAAAATGGAATACAAATCTGCCTAGAATAGTGTACATTACACAGTTATTGGCACAATATCCCACAATGCAAATCATATTTGCACAGTAAGCCCACCTTTGACATGTTCATCTCACTAATACACCCATACATATGTCTACTGTTACAATATATCAACATATACTATCCCCTGTTATAGCACATACTTGTTGGACCATCCCTGACACTGACAGTGGCTGGAAAAGAATTGGTGAATTCCAAGCCCGTATATATCATCCCTTGTAGTGTATGAGGAGTTTGCCTTGTGACCTACAGCAGTGCACACACAGAATACTACAAGCATTGCTACTGCTCAACAATACATCACTAAGAGATAGCTATTTCTACTATATGCATTGATTACACTGTAATTACTACAGAAAATCCTTCTGCTTGTCCCACCTTATCCCAAACGGGTTCGCATCCAGATCAAAAGAGGTCATTGTGTCCCTTTGCTCATCAGACCCATCACAGAGTACAACGCCCAATTTGGGATGTATCCTACAAGACACCTGCAACAGC
Source organism: Protopterus annectens (assembly GCF_019279795.1). Taxonomy (NCBI): domain Eukaryota; kingdom Metazoa; phylum Chordata; order Ceratodontiformes; family Protopteridae; genus Protopterus; species Protopterus annectens. Next base: position 158,583,254 of record NC_056727.1, on the reverse strand, counting down.
TGGAAAGACCACAGAAGTACCTCACCAAGAGGATCACTGGCCGCAAACAGATGCCCTATGCAGCTCGACTGAAGAAACTCAAGCTGTACTTTGTTGCATACTGCCTACTCAGAGGTGATCTCTGCCTGACACACAAGACCATGTCCAACCCAGAACTGATGGACATGCTCCACCTAAAGAAAAGCTTATCCCCTCGAGCCACACGCTCTAGGGGTCTAAACCTCACCACAACAATAAATAGGACGTGCTGGAGGGATAGATTTCTGTCCCAGAGACTTCCCATGCTTTGGAACAAGATTCCAGTCAACATTAGGCAGAGCTCCTCGCGAACGCTCTTCAAGGGAAACCTTGACGAGTGGATGGGAAACAGAAAGTTTACCCCAGGGATCACTTCAGTGGGTCTGCTGGACAGAGGCACAGGGAACTAATTAAGGGGGCGGCAAAAGCCAACACATTCTGGCTAGGCTTATAAATACCTTCGGCAGATAGCCTAGTACCTACCTATGAACCCATGAACAGGTACTACATACACAGACATACTAAATGTTATACATGCTTTTTTGGTAATTGGAGGTGTTATTGACTGGTATTTTAATCTTTTTTGGTTTGTGTTTCAATCTTCTGTTGGGTATTTTGTACTGTTCTGCAGGTATATACAGATGGTTTGAATGTGTGACAAGGCATCCTTTTATAGTTAGAGATCAGTAACATGTGCTATCCTGATCACCAATTGGTGTTCCGAAGTTGTTAATTACATGCACATCAGCTGTGCAGCTACTCCATCAGCCAATACCATGGCAACAGTAGAGTATAATTGAGTACTGCACTTGGGCGTTGTCCCTTTGCTTTACTTGTGAGGAAGACTGCCTGGAAGTGTTGTCTGAAATCTAATGCAACAGCTGTATGGAGACAAACACAAATATATTATGTGTAATGCCTAGACGATTTGGTCTAAATGTGAGTACTGCTGTTATATTTCTGAACATTGCTACTTGTGCAGGGATTGTCTGAACTTAATACTGCTGCATATGTTTCAGTCTGGCCAGGATCTTTGACCAGCTCAAGGCTGTATGGCTATGCATATAATGCGAGGGGGTTTACAGTGTGCTCACCAGACATCTTTAGTTTGGTGTAAATGTGTATCATACTGTGCTGATAATCAGTAATTGGTAACACTTCCTGGTGTAATTACTTTTCAGCCCTCTGAAACAGGATTAGTTCAAACAAACCCTGTAACATCAGCAGCTGTTCCATTGTATAACGGCAACTATTTCACATAGGGCCATGTTAGTGTCTCTCTGTCCAGGTATGTCAAGGTTTCAGCAGATGTCGTACAGTGGGTGAATAATAGGTTATGGTATGACAGTATGTATTGTAATTAGTTTGGGTGTGGGGGAGATGTTGATGGGTGTACGTAGCAGATGCAGGTGTGTAGGAACTGCTTTTATACATATTCTATATGTGTGTGGGTGTTCTTTCCCTATGTGAACACCTATCCCTTAGTGGACTAATACTATGGTAATTGCAGGCTGATTCATTAAGGCACTGTTAAATGCTTCCTGTATAGCATGCAGGTAATGTTAGTCCTTGAATCCTTTTGGCAATACATCGGAATGTAATAAAGTTTTGCTAAATGAAAGATGTCTGTGTATTTCTGTCATGGATATTTGCAGTCATTGTAGTTGTGTTGGTGACTAACCCTATTTGGCTCATGTCCATAGAACATATTTGTAATAGTGTATTGGCACATACTCTTCATATGTTATGTTCATATTGTTTGGGGGTGGCAGAATATGTGTTTGCTATGCTCCATGTTATAAAACCAACAGAATCACTCCTGGGGTAAGGTACCTACAAATAAAAAAAAAAATGTCTAGTAAAGAAGAAAAAATAGGTACTCCATGACTGTCGAAGCCAACAAGTACACTGAACAGGTATAAAGATAAAACTTTTATTCGGTAAGCGCTTTCACGTCTCCACAGATGCTTCCTCGGACTTCAACTATTAAAACAACTCAAAGTAACTATTTAAGTATCAATTTCATTAAGCTGAAAGCCAATGAATCTCTGTACATAGAAACACATGATAAAACTGTCAAAAGATCAGAGCTTAACACATTCAGTTGTTATACAAACAACCTAAAAGCATCAATAAAACACGTGGAAGGCTCTTAATAGGTAACACAAAAAATATAAAAAATATATGTAAATATATATGTTGTTTGTGAACACTATTATAAATCATTTAATATAACCTGTAATTTATTAAAGTTAAAAAAATATAAATATATGCATCTACAACATATACTTAATTATCTAAAAAAGTGAACAAAAATGATGAAAGTTAACATCAAAACTAATTCATTTAAAAACAAGGAAGTAACCCCTAAACCAAGGCAAAAAGGACTGATGTCAACGTACTAGTGGACGGTCAAGTAGAAGGGGTTTCAAGGGAACCCTGTCATTGAGACCATGTCCTTTATCTGCCTGTAACTTAATGATCCACCTGCCTTCTTCCTTCTCTATATAATTACTAACATTCCCCAGTCTCTTCGTAACATGTATAAGTTCCAAAACCAAGAACTTTTGTGTTGTGTCATGTAACAAGACATGTTTGGCTAATGCATTATCCTCATTTTGTTTGTTAATGGCATATAAATGCTCCCTTATTCTCTCCCTAAGTGTTCTATTTGTCTTGCCAATGTAAAAACTACTACATTAATGGCAAATAGCTAAATATACCACATTACGTGTCTTGCAATCAGCGTAATGATTGAACTCATATCTGATGTATGTGTCTGAAAGTTCAAAGTAGTTTTTGTTTAACACAAAACCGCATTGATTGCAGTTATGGCAAGAAAAAGTACCTTTTCTAGAAGAGAATAAAATTGTGGGACCACTCTTCTCATAGCATAACATGCTCTTCAGTGATCTGGTATTTTTATAGCAAAAGCTGGGGTGGGGGCCTGCTAGTGCCTTGATTTTATCATCTAGCTGCAAAATACTCCAAGTCCTCTTAATAACCTCTTTTATTCTCTTATTGTTATTAGTGTATGGAATCACTACTCTTTTTCCTTGTCAAATCTTCTTATTCTGTATTCTCTGTGGGCCACTACTCCTCCTAATATATGGTATACCTGTCTCATCTCGTTTCACCTCTTGTAAAGCTGTGAGATCTTTCTCATGATAGCCTCTCTCTATCAAGTCTTTCTGCATATTCTCCATAACTCCTTTAAACACTGCATCATCACTTGTCAGGCGGAAGCAACGCATAGCTTGGTTTTTAACAATATTTCTATGTATATGTGGGGGGGTGCATGCTGTCATGATGAAGAAGAGCATTCTTCCTACACTACCACCCCATAAGCCTGACTAGCCTGGTCTGCAAAGCTTTGGAGTGCATCCTCATGGCACTCCTTAACAAAGACATTGGTAACCTCCAGACACTTGACCCAACCCAGGTCAGCTTGGTTGAGTGCAGATCATGCCTACTGAACCTATTTGACGTCTTACAGACAGTCACCAAGGCATTAGATGAGGGAAGAGGTGGTTCACACATACTACCTGGACCTCGCCAAGGCTTTTGACACCATTCCCCACTCCGGTATTATTGATAAACTCACCAGCCTGTACATGAACCCATACATCACAGGATGGGTTGCCAACAGGCTTACACACACAACCCACATGGTAAGACTAGCAGCCTCCAGGTCCAACTCTTACAGCCACAACTGGTGTCCCACAGGACTCAGTCCTGGGACCCTTACTGTTTGGCATATACTTCTCAGAGGTACAGGCAACACAGGTGGACTATGGCAGACCATGTTTGGCAATTACTGCAAACTGGGAGCCATAATTGACAGTCTAGCTGACACGGACATCCTTCAAAGGGCCTCACAGAGACCGACACAGGGTGTCAAATTCATGGCCTCAAGCTAAGTGCCACAAACTGCATGGTCATTCCATTTGGGTAAAACTAAACATCCACATATTAACACTTAAGTGGCAGCCACCTTAATACAGACAATGTAATAGAGGATCTGGGGACTAAGGTAAATAGTGATCTCTCCTTTAACAATCATATCTCCAAAGTAGTTAGGACATCCATCTGTGTAGGCCATCTGATTACTAAAGGGTTCGCATCTAGACGTACTGAGGTTATAGTGCCCCTTTACTCGTCACTCATCAGTCCCATCATAGAGTATGATAACCCATTTGGGATGTACCTCAGAAGACACTTCCGACAGATGGAAGGTCCACGAACGTACCTCGCCAAGAGGATTACTGGCCTCAAACATGTCCTATGCAGCCAGACTGAATAAACTCCTGCTTTACTCAGTGGCATCTTGTTTACTCAGAGATGATCTCTGCTGGCCAACAAAGCCATGTCCAACTCGGACTTAATGGATATGCTCCACCTATGGGAATCCATGTCACAGTGAGCCACACGCCGTAGTGAGCTAAACCTTGCCACAACAATAACTAGAACATGCTAGAGGGACAGATTCCTGTCACAGAAACTCCTCATGCTTTGGAACAACATCCATAATTACATTATACAGAGCCCCTCACCTTGAGTGGATGGGGAACAGTAGATACACCCCAGGGATCCCGCCATTGGCTTTGCTCCACAGAGGGACAGTTAATTAATCAATGGGGTGACACAAGCTGACACATTTTGGCTAGGCTTATGAATGCCCTTGGGCAGTTAGCCAAGTACCTACCTATGAACCTATATATACAGTATCAGCACATGCTGATAGCTTAATTTACTGTTCAGGTGTTGACTTACCTTGTGCCAATAGCAGTTGTGTGTGCAATAGTTGAGGACTGCCTATGTTGGATGCACACAGTAGACTTGCCTATACATGACAATTTACAGGTAGTCTTGTGTGTGTGCCATCCATTTTTACTGTGTGTGCAGGTGGAGAAAGGTGTCAGTCCCTAGGTGCCTACACTATCAGTGTGTGTGCTATACGTTCCCTCCGTGCCAAGGCATGTGCATACTGGGCACGCCTCCGTCTGCGTACTGGGGCTGGCTCAGGGTGTTCGTGGTCTGAGTACCTCTGTGCCGATGGGGCCCTTGGTAATGGTGGTGGGCTGTGAGGGCCTTCACCATTCTGTCCCTGCTGCAGCTGTTTCCGCAGGATCATATTGTGTAGCATAGCACATACTATGAAGATGTGGACACATGTGCCTGGAGAGTACTGCAAGGCTCTACCAGATATATCCAAGCAACGGAACCATGATTTAAGCACCCTAAACACACGCTGTATGATGATTCTGGTTTGTGCGTGTGCCTCATTATGGTGTTCTTGCATGGGCGTGTGTGCATTTCTGATGGGAGTAGTCATCCATGGTTCCAGTGCATAGCCAGCATCCCCCACCAGGTGGCCATTTGGGATGTCCTCCCTGGCAAATACCTGATACAGCTGTGAGGCATGCCAGATGTGGGGGTCGTGATAGCTTCCAGGGCTGCCAGCACACTCATCCATGATAATGCCCTGGGCATTGCACACGACCTTGCAGTTGATGGATGGGTATCCCTTGCAGTTTATGTAGCACTTACCCTGCTCACTGGGTGGTGACTTGATGTGTATGTGCGTGCAGTCTATTGCACCCGGTACCTCCGGGTATTCTGCCACATGGTGGAAGAGACTCATATTGCTGGCCATCTCCTCCTGCGTTCAGGGGAAGTATATGTGCTCATTGGCATGTGGTAACATAGCATCCAGGAACTGGTGAAGTACCCTGGATGCTGATGCCTGTGAGATCCCCATGATATCCCCAGTTGGCCTTTGAAAGGTACCTGTAGCTAGTATTCTCAGGCTTACGCATATCAAATCCACTGGGATGGGTTCCCCTCTGTTTGTTCTGGCTCTGAGGCGTGGCCGGCACAGCTCCACAAGTTGCTGTAGGGTGTCCCTGTCCACCCTGTAACTCTCTACTATCTCCAGATCATGTAGCCCTTGGTAGGTTACCCTGGGTCTGAACACACTTCTCCTCTTCTGGTGCCTGAGGTGGTTGTCAGCATCATCCTCCACACCACCTTCAGTCTCCAACACATGTTGGTGGATCAAAGCTATGGCAGCCCCTAACATATACATATTAAAAGTTCCCCGTATGTATACACCAGTGATGCAGAATGTATGGGAATACACAAGTGTGTGTGAGGTGCTTTCACACTTTATACTATTGTGCTATCGATGCTGCTGATGTCATTGGCTGTGTATGAACAATTCCAACTGCAGGGTATCTTAATTATGGGTTTTACAGCGAGTACTGCAAGTGTGGGGCCTGTAGTGTGGAGTTATGCTTGCCTGCCTTGATTAATCTCTTGTCCTTTAATTCACTTTTAAACCTGGATCCCCTCCCATTGTCAGGCATGCATTCACCTACCAACTTTTTTGTTTTGTACTTTCCTTACCCAGTCATGTGTTGCAAAATATGTTTTGTAGCTGATATGCACTTCTGCTTTGTTCTGCTGTGACACTTTACTGTTTTTACAGTACAGCCCTCCTCTTTCTTGTTCTGCAGGTAGCTGCTTGCAACCTTGTTAGCTGTTGTCAATGGCCCACTGTAGGTTCTTAAGTGTTCGTTGTTTGTACTGCAATTTCCCTGATGCAGCATTTCCTTATTTTTTTCCTATATCCTTCCTGTTTCAGCTCCAGTGCGCGCTGCACAAACCCATTTACCGAGTTTAAGCTCGTTTTAATCTCCGATGTTCATCGTGCATACAGCTGCAGTCATAACAGATGGGTTATCCTGCCATCAGGCGGGTCCTCGGTCGGCCGAATTCCAAAGTCTAGGTCCGGCGTCAGTTGTCGTCACTTCCTCCCTGACGTCAGTGCGGCAGGGGTATAAAAGAGGCAGCCGACGCCATTTTCTTCAGTCATTCTTGCCACGCGGTGCCCGAAGCAGAAGCAGTTCGCAAGTGCCAGTCGGCCAGCTCCTGAGATTTACGAAAGTATTTCAGCCAAAGTCTTCTTGAAAGCTAAGTACCCCGTTGGGGAAACTTTTCTTGCCTCAGACCGATGTCAGACAAAGTTAATAATTGCATTTCATGTGGGAAGCAAATACCGCATAAGGATTTCCACTCTTACTGTATACCTTGCTTAGGCCCAGACCACGACGTCTCGGCCTGCCATTTTTGTGCTAGATTCAACAAACGCACTATTAAGCGTCGGGCGGAGTTCGCCCTTCACTTTTTTGGCAAAAAATTTAATTATATTATGTCGTCGGATACTCCTGACTCCAGTTTTGAGCAAAAAACGCAAAGATAAGGACCGGCATACGAGGTCCGCACCACCTACTGATACCACGCTAAGGCCGACTACCGGTTCTCCGGTACTTAGCGAGGCGCCTACGCAGCCCCTGAGTACCGATGACTATGCATTACCGGTGTCTTCACTACCTGAGGTCGCAGGCTCCTCGGCCCCCATTCCTACTACAGATACTGACGCCACTCCTGGCGGGGAAACTCAGAATTTAGACAGGCCTGCCATTTCTCAAGGGGTCTTCAGGCCTTCTTCCTTCTCTATTAAAGCCTTCACTAAATCTAAAACAGCCATGAAAACCAAAAAACAGGTTCCTCAGACACCCTCTCAAGGCACCATGCCTAAAAAACAGATGCTTAAAATGGCTGAGGATTTGATTACTCTTATCAGCGGTTCTCAACCCCCCTCTGGTAAAAGGCCCAGATTAGAGGAAGACTACCCTTCCTCAGATCAAGCTTCTATTACCTCAGAACTATCTGAGGACCAGGATTGTGCCTATTCTCCATTCGAAGACTCTGATGCAGAGGAGTCTATTCCCTCGGTCCCCCCCCCTGAGGACTTCTCTTTTGGGGAAACCCTGCATACATTGAGGGAACACTTTCACTGGGAAGGCCAAGATTACTCAGATTCCAAGAAAAGGCTCAGGGAATTTCTTCTGCTCCCCCAGCATAGGCCTCTGGCTATCCCTCCTGTTTTAGATATATTGGATGATGTGTACACAGAAGCCAGCCTTAATCCTTATTCTTTGCCTCCAGCTCCTGTTAAACCAGACGGGTATTACCGGGTTCCTGATTCTCACCAGTTCCTATATAAAAGCCATACTTCTGACCCAGAAACTATTTCACGGGGTCCCAAGGGAATTAAGGCCTCTACTGCTAAAAACCCATTACCTTCAGAGAGAGATTCCAGATCTTTAGAAAGGTGGGGGAAAAAGGTGTACACCTCGGCCACTTTAACCATGAGGGCATTAAACTGTCAGTTCCATATGTTAAAGTATCAACAGTTTTTGATATCTCAGCTGAAAAGCAAAATGACACAACCAGAACAACCAGATTTAAAAGAGTTGCAGGATTTGTTGCATGGTGCAGAGCAAGTGGGTAAACATACTTTGCAGTGTGATTTTGATGCTTTAGAGGCCTCATGTAGAGCTGCTGTTACGGGGTCTGTTATACGTAGGCATGATTGGCTCAAAGAGCAAACCTTACCAGATCATGTCAAAGCTAAATTATTAGATGCACCTCTTCAAAAAGATGTATTGTTTGGTGTTAAAGCAGAGGAGGTGCTAAAGAAAATGGAGGAAAAAGCGAAATCAATGCAAACAGTGAAAGATTTTCTGCAGGTACAGCCTCCACGTTTCAGCAGAAACTGGCCTTCAAAAAATTGGTCCTTTCCAGCCACGGACAGACCTCAAAGGGGCAGATACAGGCATCCAAGGGGTAGAGGGCAACCTCAAGGATCTTTCAGAGCCAGACAGTGGCAAGCACCAACCCCAAGAGGTGGAGAAGATAGATCACAGTCTTTTAGAAAACAGACACAATGACTTCCCCCTACACCTGCCAAGCAAAGCTTTAATGGCAGCACCTTTGGGTGGAAAACTGACATTATTCTCAAAAATTGGCATATTGTTACAAAAGACAAATGGATTCTGGACATTATAGACAGAGGCTACAGGTTCCACTTTCACACCCTTCCAAAAATGAGAGGCATGCCAAACCTGCCACAAAATCAAAGGGCAGAGGCACAAAAACAAATTTCAGCTCTCATGGACATCAAAGCAATTCAAGAGGTACCTGCAAAAGAACAAGGTCAAGGGTTTTATTCCAGACTATTCCTGGTACCATGGAAAGACAAAGATTGGAGACCTATCTTAGACCTATCCATCCTAAACACATATCTACAGGTGCCAAAATTGAAGATGCTCACATTACAGCAGCTTCTTCCCATGCTGGGCAAGGAGTCTTGGCTGGTAACGTTGGACCTCAAGGAGGCATACCTGCATGTCCCTATCAGACAAGATTGCAGAAGATACCTCAGATTTCTTGCAGGTTCAACCCATTACCAATTCTCTGCATTGCCCTTTGGCTTATCTACTGCGCCCAGAGTGTTTACAAAATGCCTGGCATCAGTAATCGCCTTCTGCAGACTACAAGGGATACAAATCTACCCATATCTGGACGACTGCCTGATCCAAGCGGACAGCAAGGACATACTACTGCAGCACCTGGCGTTTGTAATAAAACTATTGAACTTCCTGGGATACACAGTCAACAAAAAGAAATCAAGACTAATACCCTCTCAACAAATAATTTTCCTGGGTGCCAACTTGGATACAACCACCCAGATGGCCTACCTCACGCCAGACAAGCAAGGGCAACTGTCTCAATACTTCAGAAAAATGGCAACTTACACCAGGCTAACTGCAAGGAAAGTCCTGCAGGCTCTGGGATTCATGGCATCTTGCATCCTACTTATCCCATGTGCAAAGCTGCATATGAGGAAACTTCAATGGTACCTAAAAAACTTATGGTCTCAACACAGCCACAGCTTAGAAGCAATTATACCACTCATTCCATGCCTTCAAAAGGAATTTATGTGGTGGGCTCAAGCTTGCCAAAGAAACACAGGTCTTCCTTTCTGTGTACCTCAAGCAACTCAAATCATCACAACAGACGCCTCAGACTACACCTGGGGAGCACACATGACAGATCAGTGCATTCAGGGAAAATGGGCACGAAAAGAGAAGCTCCTTCACATCAACCAAAAGGAAATGCTAGCCGTGCAAAAGGCTATTATGACCTTCAAAGACCTACTGCATCCAGGCCAGCTATTGATGAGGACAGACAACACCACAGTGATGTGGTACATAAACAAACAGGGAGGAACTCATTCATACCCCCTGTGCAGGCAAGCCATGACCCTATGGAACACAGCACTGCAATTGAAAATTCAACTACAGGCACAATTCCTGCCAGGGAAGGAAAACACACTGGCAGACAACCTAAGCAGAAATATGACAGATCCACACGAATGGAAGTTGCATCCTCAAATTTTCACAAAGATAAAGACAGCCAGACATAGATCTCTTTGCTACCCACAGAAATTGCCAATTGAAAAATTTTGTTCAAGGACCTATCATCCACAGGCCTGGAAAGTGGACGCACTTTCCTTCAATTGGGCAACATTGACAGTCTATGCCGTCCCGCCTCTTCCTCTGCTGCCCAAAGTTCTATTAAAAGCCAGAGCAGAGAGGCCAAAAATGATTCTCATTGCTCCAGACTGGCCAAGGCAACACTGGTATCCGCTCCTGAAGAGCCTGACACATTCCCCACCATGGATCCTACCTCTAGTCCCTCTTCTGTTGTCCCAGCACAACTACAAAACTCTTCACAGCCATCTCAAAACTCTAAATCTAGCTGCATGGAGACTTCCTTGATTTCCCAACAGTTTCTCCTCCCCAAGGAGGTGCAGGATGTCATCTTGGAGGCCAAGAAGACCTTCTACTAGAAAGGCCTACTCCGCCAAATGGAAACGATTTTGTGCCTGGAATCAAAAGAAGGGACAGAATCCTTGGGTAATAAATATACCTCAAATTTTACAGTACCTAGCTGAGATGTTAAACAATGGACTTTCCTTCTCCTCCATCAAGATCCATGCTTCAGCCATTTCTGCACAATACAACACAGATCCTCCTTTATTCTCTCATCCTCTCTTAAGGCAGTTCCTCAGAGGGGCAAAGAATATAAAACCCCCAAGGAAACTACCAGTCCCTGCTTGGGACCTCAACTTCGTATTGGAAAAGCTGACCCTTCCTCCCTTCGAGCCAGCTTCATCAGAGTTGCAGTACTTGTCATGGAAAACAGCCTTTCTTCTGGCTATCACCTCAGCTCACAGGGTTTCGGAGCTACAGGCCCTCATGGCTGTGCAACCATTCATCATTTTCCATCAGGACAGAGTTTCCTTACGAACCAACCATACCTTTATGCCAAAGGTAGTATCCAGTGTAGCTTTGAATCAGACTATCCACTTACCTACCTTTTATCCTAATCCACAAAACAAAGGGGAAAGACTACTGCATTCCTTGGACATTCACAGACAACTTCGTTATTATTTAGACAGGACAAAGCCATTCAGGAAATCTGAGCAACTCTGTGTCCTATGCTGCAGGTGCTCAAGGAAAGGCTATTTCCAAACAGACAATTTCAAAATGGATAGCCCACTGCATACGCTTTTGTTACTCATTTCATGGAAAAACTGTGCCTGCATGCATCAGATCCCACTCCACCAGAGCCACAGCTACCTCTGCAGCCTTCCTCAGGGGGGTCCCTACCAAGGATATTTTGGAAGCAGCCACCTGGAGTTCAGTGCACACTTTCTCCAAGCACTATCACCTCCCACTATACTCTAAATCTAGAGCGGGCTTTGCCACAGCAGTCCTGCAGGGCATCCTAGCCCCTCCTAGTTCCACTTAGTGCCTACCACCCTTACTTAGCTTTGGGATTCTACCCATCTGTTATGACTGCAGCTGTATGCACAATGAACATAGTACAGTTTTGTACCTACCATAAATGTAGATGTTAGAGTGCTCATACAGCTGCAGTCCAGGTTTCCCTCCCTCCAACCCCTCTTAGGACAGGCCTTATGACAAACCCTTTTCATATAACCTTTTGGGGTACTCTTTTATGGTGTATTTGCTTGCAACTACTGTTTTTGATTTATCAACATTGCATTTTTGCATAACATTATGTTTGCCTTCCTTCTGGGGGCACCTGACATCTGGGGCAAGAAAAACTGAAGAAAATGGCATCGGCTGCCTCTTTTATACCCCTGCCGCACTGAAGTCAGGGAGGAAGCGACGACAACCGACGCCGGACCTAGACTTTGGAATTCTGCCGACCGAGGCCCCGCCTGACGGCAGGATAACCCATCTGTTATGACTGCAGCTGTATGAGCACTCGAACATCTACATTTATGGTAGGTACAAAATTGTACTTTTGCATACCTTGTGTGCTCCCAGCTAAGCAAAGCTGTAGTCAGTTCAACACACCCCTTTCCTGCAGCTTTGCTTAGCTACGGGAAAACCGGATTAGCAATGCTCCAATCTGCTTACAGCAAAGGTGACACACCCCTCTCTTGATGTCATTTTTATCTCAAGGGCACACCGCTACGCTGTGAGGTGCATCCTTACACCAGCGGGGAATCTGTGATTCACTATTACTCCTCGCATTTGCATGGCATTGCCTACTAATTCCTAGCTATCGTGCAAAACACTGTCACAGTCCCTTAGCAACCCTTGCACCATGGCGTGGTGTAACATGCCTGTCATTGACTATTCTGGGGAAATCATGATATGTGTTACATTGCAGTTTTATTCTATATTTTTCTATTTTCCTTGCAATCCCGTTTGCTCGCTGCTGCCCTCCGCTTAAACTTCATGATAGTGCGAAAAAAAAATTAAATGTTCTTTTTATATTTTGTACGTGTTTTTTTTTTTTTTTTTATGCCAATGGCTATATATTTAGCCATTGGCATATATTTAACAATATGATACATGTGTTTGGTCGGCTGTCATGGCTCCGATTTTATGTTTGCAAAAATGTAAACCGTTTTTTACAGTTTACATTTCTGCATGCTTACACTACGCCTGCACCACTTCCTGGATCGGTAAATACCTTCATTTACATGCTACACTGCTGCAAATGGGGTAATTAGCATACAGGGGCTGGGAACTCTGCTGGCGTAGCGTATACAGGTAGTGCACGTGGAAACAGCTTGTAGGCCATATTTGGTGTTGGAACGCCAATGCTACGCCTGCACCTGGCGCAAGCTTCATGAATCCCAGGGTTAGAAGATACGAAGATAAATATAAAGGAAAATTGCAAAATAAGCAATTTATTGATGATCCAAAAAAAAATTTATAGTGAATTGCGAAATAAGGTAAAAGGAATTGAAAGATTGCCAAAAAAAGAAGAAATAGATACATTTTGGAGAAGTATATATGAAGATCCTGTGGAACTTAAGAAAGATGCTAAATGGATAGAAGAAGTAAAAGAATAAGAGGGTTAAAGGTACAGAATATGAAATGGGATGAAGTAACAGCCAGAGAGATTGAAACAAAGTTAAGAAAAGCCTCTAACTGGAAAACCCCAGGGCCAGATGCAGTACCTAACTTTTGGCTGAAAGTATTAACATCTTTGCAGGAGGATTTAGCCATGAGTAAGAAGTATTTATATGCACACCCCGAACAGACACCACACTAGTTAACAACAAGAAAAACAATGCTCTTGCTTAAGAGTGAACCTGCAAGCTACCCTAAAAATTATAGACCAGTAACTTGTATTCCAACGACGTATAAACTATACACAGGAATTGACGCCAACAGAGTTTATAGTCATTTAGAAGAAAACTCAGTTATGGCAGTAGAACAAAAGGGCAATAAAAGAAAGTCATATGGAACAAAGGATCATTTGTTGTTAAATAAAGTTATAGTGGAGAACTGTAAAAAGGGGAAGAACCTAAGTATGGCATGGATTTACTAGGATTTGATAGTATCCCACATTCATGGATAAAAGAATGCTTAAAAATGTACAAGATACACCCTACAATTGACTACATTACAGTAACCATGAAACAATGGCAGACCAGTTTGCAGTTAAGCCATTATAAAGGACAGATTATTATCCCAGGGATAAAAATTCAAAGGGGGATATTCCAGGGTGTCTGTCACCATTGCTATTCTGCCTTGCCATTATTCCATTAAGCTGTTTACTTAACAGTTTAGGCCATGGCTACAATTTGGCTCCTAGAAGACAAAGTCTAATGACTTCTCATCTTCTCTTTGTCGATGATTTAAAACTGTATAGCTCATCAGATGAGGAATTGAAAGCACAGCTGCAGGTTGTCAAAACTTTTTCAGATGATATTGGAATGTCATTTGGTCTTGATAAATGTGCAAAAGCAACCTTTAAAGCAGGAAAGTGCAGCACCAGGAAAATGTCAGTTTGGGACAAGAATGTGATATAAAAGAACTTGAGCAAGAAGGAGTGTATAAATACTTGGGAACTGATGAAGTATCAGCAATAAAACACGAACAAATGCAAATAAAACTCAGTAAGGAATTCTTTAGAAGACTTAAATTAATCCTGAGGACAGCATTGACATCTAGGAACAAGATCCAAGCTATAAATTAATTTGCTGTCCCTGTCCTAACTTATAGTTTTGGAGTGATTGGCCCCAAAGAGTGTTGGATAGATTGGATATTAAAACAAGAAGGATGCTTCATGCTCACCAAATGATTAATAAAATCAGTGTATACCAAGATTATATATTCCCTGTTCCGAAGGAGGGGATGAGTCTCCTTGAAATTGATTACGTGTATAGATCTGCAATCATGGGACTCCACACATATCTACTGACCTCACAAGATCCAAATGTAGCGAAAATTTTGAAACATGAAGAGAATGAATCTAAGATGACGTCTCTGCTTAATTTAGTAGAAACATATCAACGTCAAGCAGGAATGGAAATCAAACCAGAAGTGGATAAAAAACAGGCAGCAACTGAATGTGCCAAAAAAAAAACAAAAGAAAGAATATAAGGTGAAGGACCAGATGAGAACACAAGAAATGTGGAAAAAACATAAATATAGTTGCAAGTATAGACCATTTTCTGGAAGAGCCTCATGTTGATAAAGAACAAAAGCAGGAATGGTTAAGCAGAGGCGAATTCAAACCAAGAAATGAAAGGTTAATATTGGCAGGCCAAGATAGTGGGCTACTTACATGCTGGTTTACAAAGTCCATTGAACATGTGGGAGAAACAGACATATGTAGGTTTTGTAAAACCGAATTGGAAACAGTCACACACATTGTTGCTGGGTGCAATGTACTGATGGCAGAGGGACTGTATACTGAAAGGCATAATAATATGGCGAGACTGTTGCATTAGAGATGGTGCAAGCATTATGGTATCAAAGTGGCTGAAAAACACTGGAAACATGAGCCGCAAAGAATCATAGAAAATTAGGAAGTTTATATCACATGGGATCACCCAATATCAACAGTTCAAAAGATAGATGCTAGAAAACCAGATATAGTGGTACAAGAAAAGAAGACAAAAGTAGCATTGATCATTGAAATCGCCACACCCAATGACTACAATGTCTTGCGTAAAGAGAGAGACAAAGTCATAAAATACCTGGATCTGCAGGCAGAAACGAGAGTCATGTGGAAGAAAGATACCCAGACAGTTCCAATAGTAGTAGGAGCAATGGGTCTTATAAAAATGAATTTACAATTGTATTTAGATATGTTACCAATTCTTGTAACACCGTACGAATTGCAGAAGGAGTCATTACTGGGCAGATTGCGGGTGCTTGAAAGAGCCCTTTTGGCTGACATGAAAGAGTGAAACAGCACTAATTTCATGAACTTTAATCGTACTTTGACTTAGGAATGGGGTCCATTCCCGTCATAGAAACCCAAAAGTCTTGGAGAAATTCTTTTGCTGCATTCTCCAGTACAATCCCCAAAGTCCTGGGGCTGCTGTTGAGGACAGAAAGGAGGTGGAGAGTCCGTTGTAAATAGTATGGGTCTACTAAATGTTGTTGTGTGCTATTATCCAGCAACAGACTTGTCCTAAATGGCAAGTGCACTAATTCCCAGTAGCCTAATCTTAGTTACTTAGCCCTTCCACCAGCAAACCTTACTGAAGTACATAGCCCTAACTCTGACCTACAAACTCCTACCCAATCCCTAACGCTAACTGCAGCACTCCCCTCCTACCCTCTAACCTTAAAGTTCCTGATTGCTTCCTAAACCTTACATTTAGAGTGGGAGGAGTGGTGTTTAAAGTCCCAAATCACTCCCTAACCTAAAACTCCTTCTCCATAAACCTCAATCCCCTGCTTATACTGTCTGAACCCTCCCACTCTTTCTGCGCACATCCCATTTACCTTGCTTGAACTCTGGTACCATGTTTGGGCGAAGTATGGTAGCCATGTGGAGGGAGTGGAGCTGTCTGAACATGTAGTTGACTTTGAGCGTGAGCAGCAACCTGTGCAAGCTACAGGACAGCCAAGTCCCTGGCTTCAAAACGGTGCTATTCAAGTGCCTGTGACTCAGGAACTTGTAGTGGACCCACCTGGTATTATACCCAGGTTTAGGGACCACCAACACAGTGGGATGTGGAGTGGAAAAGTGGCAAACGTAGTGAAGCAGTGTCTACAGTGTCATGTGTACTGATTTCACTGTTGGGCAGGATGGGCAATGAAGACTGAGTGTGAGTTGATATCCCCGTGTCAGGCCCCTACAGCAATCATGCATCTCTGTTTTCCAGCCCTCAGTCTGATGTCAACTGTGAGTTCCAGCCTCCACCAGAACTCTATTAAAGAGATGCTCAGCACACTCCCACCCAGGGTAGGAATGCCCATCCTCCCTGACTCATTTAAAAAATGGCCTGTGCTGCTAATTTAACTCGGGTCACCTGGGCTGTAGTCATTACTTTATTGCACTGCACCACTGATAAGGAAAAAAAGCTACAAAAATCATTATGTCTAGGTGGTTCATTGAAGGAGTTCAGTTTTGTTATGAACAAGATAAAACTACCTTGCCACTCATGTGTGCAGAATATTCTGTTAGAATACTAACTACCTTTCAGACATTCATTAGAAAGAACTCATTGGATGATATTTGTACAGCTGCTACATAGGCTTCACTTTAATACTTTTGTGTGATGGTATAAACTGTTTGTGATGTCCAGTACTAGGTTTTCCTTTGTAGTTGCATTGAGCAAGGATATGTTCCCATGATGATCACCCAGGAGGGCAGGCTTAGTACGCCTTACTGATTGATGGGTATGGACAACTTCATCCCAGATGGGTCTATATCATATGAACGAATTGCACAAATTGCGAATGCTCATAATATCGAACGTACCGGACCTTGAAGTGCTTTTTTCTGAGATTATGGTACAGTGAAGAATGGGATATTTGCCTTTTCCTCACGGTAGTGCGATCTCGGAGTTGGAATATATATTTAGTGGGGGGGGCACTGCCCCCCACAATAGGAATTTCAAGGTATGGTACGTTCGATATTATGAGCATTCGCAATTTGTGCGATTCTCTCATATGCTATAGACCCTTCCAGATGTGGAAGTTATTAATTGCCGTAATGATGGATCCTCATTAACACTCGCTTTCCTCAACCCTAACCTCCCCCCCCCTCCGTTCAAGTACTTTTCCTTCTTGGAACTGGGTTTATACTGCTTATTTGAAAACTGACCTTGATTAGTTGCCCTTTTTCTTTTCTTACAAAGAGATTTCTTTTTAAGATGTTTTCTGTTTGATAATATTGTTCTGAAACTGACAATGGCAGCCTTTTCACTTTCCTGGAGGAATTTTAGGATTTTATATGTATCTTTCTAAGAAGCTGATTGAGTTGTGGTCACTTCTCAAGTACATCCTGTTGTTTGTTATTATATGTTCCAGGCTTGGAAGCATTCTGGCTGCACTTTAGCTGTGGATTCCTCAGAGAATGGAAAAATTAAGCTTATTTCTGTAGCATTTCTTTTGTTGTCCTTGAGTAACCTGGGTAGGAGGGTCACTCTTCCAAAATTTGAGGCAAAAAGGGCAACTGGAAGTAGATACATGGGCTAGTTAATGAGTGGAGCTCTGTGACAGCAGTCCCATGACCTCTTGTGCTCTACCTGTCTAGACTTGATAACCTCCTGGCAGATGGGGATGATGGCAGTAGCTGATGCCTTTTAAATTTACACTTGGCTTAAGAAATGTCAAATTGTATTGATCAAGAGTACTGGCAGTCTCTCAAACATTTTCAAAGATGCATCCTTAAATAGCTTTTGTGCATCTGCTATGTGAGCTCCATTGTGTATTTTCACAATGCACTAAGTCTTGATAACTTCCCGCTGGTGTGAGCATTGGTTCTAGATGATGATCACTTTTGATGTGACACCCTGATTCCATGTGCAGCAGTGGAAAAACAGGAGTTAGGGTGGCTGGATCTAGATTTTGGCCTTCCTTCAAGGCTGTAGTTACTAGGGGGATGTTCCATTAAAGGCGACCTTGCCACGCAGGAGAGTAATCTTGAAACTCTGTCCTATTGTTGATGGACATGCAAATACCAGATATGAAAGTTACATACTTTCTATAACATTAAATCTGGATGGGCAGGTCCAGCCTTGTTAATGTACTCTGCCTGCTTCAGTGCATTCATGACTTAGAGAGTTTAATTATGTATTTTGTTTGAGATTTACCTCAGAATGTCATAGCAGAGATCAGGAAAGGAAGCTAGTTTGCATTATGGTTTAACGTGGAAGGCATAATAACCTGGTAAAGTTTAAGATGCTGAACTAACTAAAAGGCCTGCTGCTTTAGTCCTGATTTTGATGAGGATGGGTCTGCTTATTCAGACCTTATGTTATAGTAAGTACATCATTTTCATTTCTGTCTTTGGTTAACCTTGGGCACACCTGTTATACCGAGTGAGGCTGCATTCATTGTCTGAATTAATGTATTCCTCCCATGTGTGAAAATCTTTATATTTATGCATTCTGCCCAACCTAGGTACTTGAGCATCTCAGTTTGCTGAGTACTTCAGTTATTCTTTTCACTAATTTGATGCCTCAGAGACCTCTGTGCTAAGTGTTGCATCCCAGTTGAAAGAAGGACATCAGTGTTTGCAGCCTGTCCTCCCAAATTCTGTTAAATATTGTTGTGGACTTCAAGATATAGTGCCTTCCGGAGCTTCCCTTTTCCGTGTTCAGGGGTATTCCCAGATTTTACTGTTATGTTCTAAGCTGGCTGTGGGATCTACCTACAGTTTCAATATGAAGTACTTGTGTTTTAGCAGAACCTGAAGACATGAGTGACAGAGACTTCATTTCAAAGCAATTCTTTGACATTGCTGAAAAACCATATAATCAGAAAGGATTTTTGACATACCTGTGCATTATAGGAAGTCTTGAATTGATTATATTTTTGTGGTTCTGTGGGAAACGTATCTTCATGGTTGAGGTAAATGGTTGTGCCACCAGGGAAAAATATTTGCTATTGTATTCTCATAGAACACACTTTTAGACATTTGTTTTAAATTTTAACATCCATTCTGTGAAAAGAAAATTGGTCGCAGGTGTCATTTCCTTAATTTGTTTGGGCCAAGTGCTGCCCTCTTCATTGTTTGATACAGTTTGACCCCCTGAACATTTTGATGGATATTGTTCAGCACTGTTTGCCTTCTACAGACTACTTGAAGGCAAGCTGTTACCTTAGCCTGGCAATAGTCAACCAAGCACTTTCTTAGAGCCATGTGTCATCTGAGGAACAAATTTGTAATAGTGCTTCCACACTGCACGTGAAATTTTAGACTATGAGAGTTGTTATGTCTGCAAAGAAGTATTTGAAGAAAAGCTTGAGTTTGCCTTCTGCAAAAACATTTCTTCTCCTGGCAATCACCAGCGTGATAGTGTCTTGTGTTCCACAAGGATAGGGTTTCCATTTGGAACAACCCTTGCTTCCTTTGCAAATGGAGTTTTTTTTTTGTCTATCAGTTTATCATCTCTAGTTTTTGCTTTTGAGAAAAACATAGGGAGAAAGATAGCTTAATAGTCTGTCAGCTCTGGATGTGCCTTATCCGAGTTGGTCTGTTTGCAAGATTGATTTAGTGAAGATGTCTGTTTCTAAGCAGACCTTGTGTAAGTGGTTAGCCAGAAGTAACATGTCTGGTATATCCCTTTAAGGCATCCTGCTGTGGAGGGCTTATTTGGGTCATTTAAGAGTTTTCAGAGTTCCTTTGATATTGCTTGTGAATCTCCCATTGGATAGACTCACTCCACAAATCCACTCAGTCAGGTGGCACACATGCGATTATGTATATGGATATATGGCTTTGAGAGACACTTCTTTGAGTCTGCTGTTTTTTTTTTTTTTTTTTTTTTTTTTTTTTACTCGCTATTACTCTGATTTCTAGTTTGATTGTCCTAAAGGACTGCAACTGTTGTATATAGCTTCGTCAGAGTTTTTGGCGAGGTGAGTGTCTATGACATTAAATTCTTCTGTCCTTTCTTTCTTTGTTTCCTTTGTAAAATACCGTTGAGTTGCAGTGAAGATCTGGTCAGAACAAAGATGCTCTGCTCTGATAAAAATGCATTCTAACCCTGCGGCAGGAATCTCTCTATAGCCCATAGTAGTCATAGTTTTAGGTGACACGCGTGCTTATTTTGGTACAATGCAGACTGTACAAAATGATCTCAATCGGATGGGCCCACTACAGAAGATCTGCAGATAGTGAGTGTATGTATCAAAAATATTCTTAATTTTAGAAAGCTAACTTTTAACTTTTTTGTCATAGAAAAGCAGTGATTCCCCTCCTCAGCTGAGACAGGATCAGCAGAATGTTTTTGATGAAGACCTTCAAAAGAAGATAGAAGAGAATGAGCGGCTGCACATGCAAGTAAGTTTGCTTCATAGTCCTTCAAAACGCAATTGCCAAAGTTGTTTATGTATTCTTTGGGAAATTATATATTTAGAAGAAAGGCAAAATATTTTAGTTCATTGTCGATGTCTTTTCTTAGACTATTCTATCTCTTGGTATTCATAGGTATTGTTTGAAGAGGTTCACTCAGTTGTTCATAACATTAAAGCTCCTTCAGTTTATGTTTTTTTTGTTAATCTTGACCAGTTTTCATTTGCTGTACGCATATGTAACTATACTTTAGATCACACAGGAGTGGGTATGCCATTTATAGCTACTAGGACTAATGCCACAGGCTTCAGGACTGCTTAGCATGTCCAACTTTCCTAGGCTGCTGAGCACCCTCCCCTATTCAGTAATGCATGGTATAGCTCTTCCTGTTTGGATCTTCATTGCTGTACCGGGCAACTTGTTTTTTAATATCAGCAGGCTGCTAGATCTTTTTTTTTTTTTTTTTTTTTGAAAATTAAGATTGTGGCTGACTAATGTTTTCAGTCTGAGTACTGGCTTGTACATTTTTGCTATTTTTGGATTGAGATTTGAAACTGTTGGTAATTTTTTTTTTGTTTTTTTTGCACACACATCAACCATCACTATAGGACTGAACCTGATGGCTTCTCTACCTGCATTCGATCTGCCCTTTCTTTTTGCAGTTGCGGGAGCCATGAATTCTTGAGTGAGGCAAGGGTCCCATGCCACATTCAGTCTTGGCTGGGGTCCCCCATGAACTGACCTGCTCGAGGCAAGAGTTGGGTGGTAGAGGGGGTGGGTCTTCTTACTGTTCTTGTCAGGGTGCTTAGACTTTCCCCTGGTGGGGCAGCTCTTCCAGGCTCTGCTATAACTGCATCCAAGGGGAAAAGTGCCTCTGTACTCTGAATTCCCCTCAGCTCTCTGTATGATGTGGACGTGGCAGTGCAGGATTTATTGATCCCTACTTGGTTTCACCCATGTGGTGAGCCAAACCAGCTCCCCTCCCCAAGGATGGGAAAGCCAGCATCAGCTGCTCTGTCCTATTCTCCTCTGCCAGTTTGTAGCCATTCTGCCATCTAGTTGAACACGAGTCATCTGCAGACACCACGGACAGGTGGGTAAGGTCAGTAATATCAAATAATTAGAAGATTCCTTTTCTTTCATTCCCAGTGCTCCCTTCCTGTCCTATCAAAGGAAATTATCAGGAATTAGAGGTACTATATAGAGCCATTCATAAGGGCTCACCACACCAAAAAATATATAGATATTACCCCTGGTTCTTTTTGGTGCCAAAAAGATGAAGTAATCATCTTAGACTTATTAATTTTATTTGCTTTTGCATAAAGAATACAGAAAACAGTAACAGCCATAAAATGAAGTAACATTGGATTAAGTAAATTGACTAGCAGAAAATAACATAACTACGGCATCAGAAAACAGCAAGAAAATTTGAAAAAATATATACAGTATTAACAGTATTTACAGGTCCTAGTATATACATATGTAACAATCATGTATTAGGAGGGGCACATTTCACTGTAACTCACACCTGTAAGGAAAACTTATTAGCAAAAATAAACATTAACAAACAGGCCTAGGAAGTTTATGATTGATGATGAAAACTTTCTAGATGTATTTTCCAGTATTGACTGAGATCATTAAGGGTATCAGGACTTTTGAACACTTGCAAAATATTGCTTAAGCATTTCTAGATGAGGGTCTCCAATCCTTTGACTCCTGGCACTCTCCTATGATTCTAGTGTTTAGCACACATGAACATAGAGTAAACTTTCAGAACTGGGCAAATTTTGCTAATCCTGGGTTAAATACCAAAAATGCAAAATTTCCACCGCATTTTTAAGGTCACCTGTTTAACCTGGTGTTGAGGAAATACTAGTATGGGGACGTTGTCGGCACCTTCACTAACACACCTTCAGCAGTTATTCTGAGTCATTCTCATTCTCTTCTGCCTACATTGAGAGAGATCACGTATGCAGTAATCTCAGTTGTGAATCATAGTACTTGGGAAATCTATTCATGTTACTTCGGGCCTACCAAACCTGATCACAAAGGACCTTTGAAAATGTAACCTTTTCCCAGAGTCTTATATATGTTAATCATGTGGCACTTCAGTGATTTTACCTTGCTTTCCCAAATGTCCTTGTAGCTCACACACATCAGTTTTTATCTCATTCCACTTTTCCCAAAGCAAGACTTTGCCTGTTCTTTTTTCGTGACAAATATGGGTAGTCCATATCTGCTTAATCTGTAAATACATAGATCATTTCTGCCTGGTTAAACCAAATTCTCCTATCAGGGTCTCAAAGGATTTAATGGATTGGATAGGCAAAGGAATGAGGAGTTGGACCCTTGTGTAGATTCCATAAAGAGACTCTAGGTCACCCCCACTGTATGATTCAGTTGTGATCTGCATAAGGTAATGTAGCTGAAAAGCCAAAATGTCACTCTCTAAGTGAGGTACACTGAAACCTCCTAGTAGTTTGGGTGCATAAGCTAGTGAAGCTAAAGTTCTCTTGTCCCTGTCCCCAAGAGTTTTGGCATCAGTCATTTCTTGTAGTGCAACTAACGTGGGGTGTTTTAGGGGAATTTGGATATTTCTAAAAATGTAATAACTGTGGGGGAGAATCATAACCTGTGTGACCTTTTTTCCCAGTGTAGTCTAGAACTTTGTACTTTTTGGTTGCTCATGGACTTTAACTTATCACAGTTCATTTATATGATATCTTGGGACTGTTGACTTTTTAGTGTAAGGTATTGCATTTGTGGTTAAACTTCAGCACTTTAGTGCTTTCGTCTGGTTTAAACTGTAGCAAACTGTGTTATAGTTTAAAAGTTAAAAAAAAAAGACTTATTTTCTTTTTTTGTAGTAAAATTGGAGCACTTTAGCTCTTCATGTGTGGTCTCTCTGTAGCATCTACTTGCTATGTTGTAGCGATCAGTTTGCTGCATTATTTATTTATTTTTTTAAGTAAATCCTGAGTGATGTAGTGCTCTATGTGGGATATAAACTAAAGCAACTGCTTGATGCATTTGTTAGGTCACCCCATGACATCCAAACCCTCCAGAATGAACTGTCCCTAGTAAACTCTTGGTGTACTACAAATGGGCTTGAATTTAATGCAAAAAACATAACATCAGCACTTTTTGGTAGACAATCCATCCCCTGATCATACTGTGTAGAGAACACAACTTTACAAAATGAAAATGTAGTTAGGGACCCAAGTACTTGGGTTGATAGTATCCTTTCTTTTGACCGTCAAGTAAGTTAGCCTAGCTAATTGCCAAAGGACTTTCATTAACATCTAAAGAGGTAATTTCTCCCTTATAATTTGCATTTATCAGATCAGTTATCAAGTACAGTGCCCAATTTGGGATTTATTGCCCTAAATCAAACAAATAGAAAGACTCCAAAGGTTCCTAACCCCCCAAAAAATTCACAAACACAAATTCCTTGAGCTATTAAGATAGGCTGGAAGCTCTATCCCTTAATTCAGTTTCTTTTGTAGATGCTTGAGGGATGATCTTTCACACTTACCATGCCATTAGAGACCCAGTTGCCTTGGATCTCCTGTTTTTCTGGAAGTCCAATGTCTGCACCAATACTAGAACCAGGAATCTAAATCTTCACCAAAATTGAATATAATGGATAGAGCAATAAATAGGGGACAAGTTTATAATCCAGCACCTCCCAAACTTGTGGAGTAAACTTCCTCTGCTTGTTAAGCAGAGTAACTCACTATGTCCTTATATTCCTATGTTGCTGTATTCTAGGTGTGGGATTTCCTGTCCTCAGGTGACTCGTACGTCTGCTTCTATACAAAGCTTCAGCTTGGCTGCTGTAGTGTGCATGGGATGTCACACATAAGGCCATAAACCCAAGTGGCCTTAAGTGTGACGTCTCCACGCACAATCTTCAGAACTTTTCAGCTGCAGACGACATTTGCATCATACGATTGCTTCTTCACAGACGTCTCATCTTAAAGATAAGTAGCCCGTTGGGTTTCAGACTTTTCTTATTTTTGAAGATTGTTGTAGCCAACGCTTGGTTGTTGTAGCTTCTAGCTGATGTCAGGAAAAAAGGGAAAGTGCCAATGTGGGTGCCAGATACCCACAGGGATGCCCATGACAGGTGTGTTTTTTGCCTAGGCTGGGAACACTATCACTCCTCCTGCGCTGTTTGTCAATCGTTTGTGCCTAAGACCTTGCGCAGCCATCTAGCCCCGTTAAATCTGTACCTTGAGAACCAACACCTCAAATGGTTAGCCCTTAGGATGGATCCTGCATTGGAGGCTGCACCTGAACCTTTCCTAGGCCTTCTTCGCCTGCCGCTCCACTTACCGATGCACCACCAACTGCCAATCTAGGGGTTGAGGCACACTTGGAGGATCCCTCAACTGCAGCAATGTCCCTTGAGGAAGCTGTTTCACAGCCAATGACCGGCACGTCCTCAGAGCTCACGCAGACATCGACACCACTCGAGGTCGAGGGGAAACCAATTTTGGTGGTACCTCCGGCAGGAATCCAGACTTTGGATGTGCTAATTTCCAGACCCAATGCCAGGCCATTCTCTTCTTCCTCTCCAGACAAAATGAAGCAGAAAACTAAACATACCTCCTCTTTTTCAGAAGTCACACGGGATTGGCAGGCCTTCACTTCCTCTCTCATGCAGGCCTTCATGGCCCTTAGGCCTTCAGCCTCAGCCACTTCCACCCTGCCTCTTCTGAGCCCTTGGCCTGTCTCTGCTTCTTCCCTCCCATCCATAACCCCTCAGGTCAGGGAAGAAGAACATGACTCTTCTTTCTCTTCATCAGAGGAGTCCATTTCTTATGTTTCCCAGATTGCCTCCCCCCAGGATTATTACTCCGGATGAGGAATCTGTGGAGGGGGGACTCTCCCCCTGAGGACATTACTTTTGGTGAGACCATCACCAAGATGAAGGATTACTTTAAATGGGACACTTCCCAAATGACCGCCACCCAAAAAAGGTACTTTGAACTGCTGCAAGTGGAATCACCCTCCCCTTCAGCAGTTCCCCCTCTTCTGCCTGCTTACTTGGAAGCCTTTGATGTGGCCTCTAAGGCCCCTGACTCCCAGCCTGCAGCTCCTAAGCATCCCTACTGCTTCTATAAAGTATCAGAGGACCACAAATTCTTAGTCAAGCCACCCTTGGTGGACCCTGCTGTTATTGCCACCACAGCAGATAAGCAATCTAAACTGCTGCCTTCTGCCTCCCTACTACCCACTGACAAAGACAGTAAGTACATGGATAGAATGGGGAAGAAGGTGTACACTTCTTCTACTTTGGCTTTCAGAGCCATAAATTATCAGAGCCGCATGACCAAGTATGCATTAGACTTGGTCTTTCAAGCCTCCTTCATGCTGGCTTCCTTGCCTGACATTCCCAGCAAAACGGACATCTCATCCAAACTTTCCTTGGCCCAACAGGTAGCCAGGCACTCCGTAAGGTGTAGCTATGATGCTGCAGAAGCATCCGCCAGGTCTGCAGCATCTGCTTCAGCCCTCAGGAGGTACTCGTGGCTAAGACTCCAGAGCCTTCCTGAGGGCTTCAAGGCTGAAATCCCGGACACTCCTGTGGACCACAATGTGCTGTTCAAAAAAAAATCCGCTTACCTTTTTAAAAATCTACAAGAAAAAAACAGGGAGCTCAAGGACATTAAGCACCTGCTGGTGTTGCCCATACCCAAGTATTACAGGAATTACCATGCTAAAGCCACAATTGTAAGATGTACTCCACAGCCCTCCTCTTCCAGGTCCAGGAGTGGGGCCAGAAGACCTACTAACTCCAGATCCTCTGCTCCACCACAGCAACCCAGACAGCTCTTTCAGGACAGAGGAGCCCCCAGTAATGTGTGACTGCCTTGCCAACCTCCCCCTCTCAGCCCGCCTCTCTCACTGTCTCCCCCTTTGGCAATCCATCACTTCAGACCAGTGGGTCTTCAACATTATCCAAAAAGGGTACTTTTTATCCTGAAAAGAGAAGGCACCCAGAAGAGGCACCCCTTCCCTCCCCAAAAAACAGGTCCATCTCATGCCACAAGTTCTGGCAGATCTTCTACAGCTAAGCACCATAGAGCCTGTTCCTCCAGCACAAGAAGGAAAATGGTTTTACTCCCATCTCTTCCTGGTCCCCAATAAAGATGGCCCCTGGAGACCCATCTTAGATCTGTCCTTTCTAAATCTACATCTTCAGGTACCCTCCTTCAAAATGCTGTCTCTCTCTCTCCCCACCTTGCTGCCTCTCATTCCAGCCAAGGCCTTCATGGTCACCCTAGACCTAAAGGAAGCCTACATACACTTACCCATCAGGAGTTCCCACAGACAAATTCCTGTGTTTCTCTGGCCCTTCCTCTCATTTCCAATTTACTGGCTTTCCCTTTGGTTTATCCATGGCCCCCAGGGTCTTTACAACATGCCTGACCCCAGCCATTGCCTTCTGCAGAACTCAAAGGATACAAATTTACCCTTATCTGGACGACATCCTGATTAAGGCAAAGTCCAGGGGTGCTCTACTAAAGCATCTACATTTCACCATGTCCCTTCACCATCAATCTCCCCAAATCCTCTCTGATCCCAAGCCAGGACAAGATTTTCCTCGGCTGCAGAGTCAGAACAGACACAATGAAGGCCTTTTTACCTGAAGACAAGGTTCTGTCTTTAACTTCCCACTTCCAGGAAGCTCTACTATAAAGAAAGGTGACGGCAAGGAATTTTCTTTGCCTCCTGGGTTTGATGGCAACAACCATCCCCATGCTACCTCTGGCAAGAATGCACATGCGCAAACTGCAGTGGTTTCTGAAGAACACCTGGTCCCAGCACCTACATCCCCTAAAGCAGGCCATCCCCCTCCTTCCCTACCTGAAAACAGAAATCTGTTGGTGGATCCAGCAAGTGCAACTGAACCCAGGGCTCCCACTATATCCACCCACCTCAACCCAAGTAATGCATACAAATGCCTCAGATTCAGGTTGGCATCCTCTCTCTTTTGGCCAAACACATCAATATCAGGGAAATGACAGCAGTTTTCTTAACTCTACAGACCTTCACCCCCCCCTTCTGGTTCCAGGGGTGCTCCAGATTGTCACCAGCAACACCACAGTGATGTGGTGCCTCAACAAGCAGGGAGGAACAAAGGCTTGTCAGCTGTGCAGTCTATCCCTGCTGATATGGGACTTAGCCTCCCAGCCCATCTTAGTCCTGCAGGTGGTCTACATCCCCTCACAGGACAACCACCAAACAGACTTCTTGAGCAGGACTTCCTTGACTCAACATGAATGGATGCTAAACAGGGAGGTCTTCTTAGACATAGTCCATCGGTGGGGTGATCCACAAATAGACCTGTTTGCCTTCCCCCGGAACAGGCAACTGCAGAGCTTGTGCTTAAAAACCGACTCCCTTCTAGCATAGAGAGTGGACACTTTCAGCTTCTCTTGGGAGGAGAAGTTCCTTTATGCCTTCCCCCCATTCCCACTGATTCAGAAAGTCCTTCTGAAAGTCCAGAAGGACAAACCAAAAATCTTGTTAGTGATTCCCTACTGACCAAGGCAGCACTGATTCCCCCTACGTCACAAACTAGCCAAGGGCAATCACTTCAAGTTACCCTACAAGGTGGACCTGCTATCACAAGACAAAGGAGCTCTCCTACACCCACAGGTGCAGATGTTGTCTCTGACTTTGTGGGTGATAAACTTTTGATTCCTTTTAGACATCACTACTCCAAGAACGTGCTTTCAGTCCTAAGGGAGGCAAAGAAACCTACCACCAGAAAATCTTACCTGACTAAATGGGAAAGATTTGCAAAATGATGTCTGCAAAAGGGAAGAGACCCCAGCTCCGCCGAGGTTCCCCTGGTTCTAAACTACTTGTGTCAATTGATAAAAAATGAACTTTCTTATTCTTCTGTAAAAGTTCATCTCTCGGCCATATCAGCTTGCCTGCCCCTCGAACCCCCCCTTGCTGGCCAGGCTCAATGTAAAGCTGTTCCTTAAAGGGGTCTTGCAGATGAGACCACCTAGGAAACCTATCCCTCCGCCTTGGGATCTTAACTACATCTTAGAGAAATTAACCCAACATCCCTTTGAACCTGCCGGCCCTTCCTCCTTACAGATGTGCACATGGAAGATGGTCCTTTTGGTGGCTATCACTTCAGCCAGAAGAGTGTTAGAACTACAGGCTCTAATGGCCTGTC
This sequence comes from Protopterus annectens, assembly GCF_019279795.1. Lineage (NCBI taxonomy): Eukaryota > Metazoa > Chordata > Ceratodontiformes > Protopteridae > Protopterus > Protopterus annectens. Next base: position 158,554,297 of record NC_056727.1, on the reverse strand, counting down.
CCCCCTACACAGTCTTCCTCAAAGACAGGGTGTCCTTGCGAATCAACCCCTCCTTTATGCCTAAATTGGTCAGTGATCTCTCTCTTAACCAATCCATTCATCTGCCCACCTTTTTTCCGTCCCCCACAAACGAAGGGGAGAGGATACTGCACTCCCTGGATGTGCACAGACAACTTAGATTCTACTTGGACAAGACCAAGGCAATCAGAAAGACTCACCAACTCTTTGTCTCCTTCAACCCCAGAGCCCTGGACAAGGCAGTCTCCAAGCAAACCATTGCATGCTGGATCAGGAAAGCTATTTGCATCTGCTACTCTCATCATGGAAAGGAACTCCCAGTGGGAATCAAGGCCCATTCCACTAGAGCTGTGGCCACCTCAAGGGCCTTCATGAAAGGCCTAGACACAGCATCCATTTTGGAAGCAGCCACCTGGGCCACTATCCACACCTTCACCAAGCATTCCAAATTGGATCAAGTTTCCAGAGCTAGAACAGGATTCACCAGAGCAATCCTGCATGATATTGTAGAACCCTTTGCATCTACCATCACCCTCTCCTCCTCTTAAGGTGTGGTACACTCCCACACCTAGAATACTGCAACATAGGAATAGAAGGACATAGAATAGTTGTGTAAAATCTTATCATAACCATAGATGTCCTTCTCTTCCATGTTGCAGTATTCCTTCCCGCCCACCAGTCCCCCTAGTCTTGTACCTTCCTGTACTACCTACATTTCAGTAGGTCTTCAAGTTACACACCTATAAACAACTGGCACACCTCCTGCTGGTCCTTGTTCTCTGCCTGCTGGCCTTCAAGTTATGAGGATTGTGCGTGCATACCTCACATTTAAGGTCCCTTAGTTTATGGCCCTACGTGTGACGTCTGACGCACACTACAGCAGCCAAGCTGAAGCTTTTGTATAGAAGCCGATGTACGTGTTGCCTGAGACGTACAAGTCGTCTGAGGGCAGGAAATCCCACACCTAGAATACCGCATCATGGAAGAGAAGGACATATATGGTTATGGTAAGATTTTACACAACTATTCTGTCTTCCTTTAAACATAAACTAGATGATTGGATGGGCATCCACACATTTTCTCCAGGATTAACCAGTGTGGCTGTCCGAGGAAAAAGAGATGTTGCCTGAAGGAGGGTGAGAATGGCCATGAGACTCTGTGATTTTGGTATATCTATGAATCTGTGATGTGTTTGCACTCCTGACAACAGCAAATGCAAGGATTTTTGTTTGTCCCTTGTCACTGAGGAGACCCTGTCGTCCAAAGGTGGCCAGTTTTACTCCTTTATATTTTCTCTGTTTGCTCTGATGATGAAATTTCTTAAGAAGATGATTCTTAAGGCTAAAATCAACCTTATAGCGTCTTATTAGCCTTGGCCAATCTGGCTTCCCGTTCTGCATCATCTGAGATCAGTAATGAATCTCTTGCTCCATCCATCACATAAGTATCTCCCAGGCATTTATTCCCTGCTATTCACCAACTGGCTACTACACTTAAGTAGTTGGAAGTAGTCTAGCCAGTTAAGAAAGAGAGTGTCAGTGCTGTCCTCATCAAAAACCCAAGTACTAGAAAAACTTGTTGGGACCAATGACCATGTTTTTCAGTTTGGGCTGTGCCAAAGGAATTTGATCCCTTTTCTGCTCTTTGTCACTGCCATACTTTACTGCTTTGCTAATACCCGTCTCAGGATTTGGTTACTTTTCATTCAAAGTACACATGCTTGACATTTCAGATGTTTGCTAGGGTCAAAGTGATCCATTCTTGGCTTCCTTAAATATCTTCAAGACCTTTTTGAAGGAAACATTATTATTGAGGCCTCCTGTCTGAGACTCACTGCCTTCCAGGTGTTTCTGTTTTACTTCTAGTTTGCCTTGGAAAAGTTAACTAAGGCTCCCTTTGAGCCAGCTGATACAACAGAATTAACATTTCTGTTTTGGAATATGTTTCTTGGCCACTATTAAATATACTAGGAGAATTTCTGGATTGCATACTCTTTCAGCAGAGCCTTCTTATTTAAGTTTTCTTAAGGATAATGTTTTATTTAGGATAGAAACTTTTCTCATGTTAAAAGTAGGTACAGAAATTAATCTGTTTTTCTTTCTTCATCATTTTAACTGTGGAATGTACTTGTTGCACTTTATGAATATTATTTAGAAGTTAAGGTTCATCTTAGATAAGACCGAGTCATTGAGAAATAATTTTCAGTCATTTGTTTCCTTTGATTCCATGTCTGTGGTACAGAAGGCTTTCAAAATTAACCTTGCCTTGGGGGGGTAATACATCATCACCTGTGTTCCCTGATGCCCATCTCCTAGAGCTATGGCTGCTTAATGTAGCTTTTTTCAAAAATGCATCTCTAGCTTACATTTGCACAATGGCTTCTCGATCTGCTGAATATTTTTACAAAATTTCATCTGTAGGTAGAGATCTTCTTTTGGGATAACAAGGGTTTAGCTGTTAGAAAAAGGATGGAGCTGTGTCCAAGCAGTTTCATGTGATAAACCCATTTTTATCAAGTATGAAAGTTGTGATCTGTGGAATTATTCAGATGACTTTTACTTCTGCACAGATTGTGCATATTGACTGATATTGATGGATTGTAATGACTACAGTAGTCTTTTATGGTTGAAATATTCTGGGATGGGCAGTTTTGTCATCATTGCTTCATACATTTTGTTTCACTGCTTACTGGAAAAAATGTTAAAAACTACAAATATAAAACACACTCTCAACAGGTTGTACTGTATTAAGCAAGAACTATAATTTAATACAATCAGGAAGGTGAATTAAAGAATGCATGCATTTATGCATGGTCCTAAAAATGTGTGCAGGCAACCCATGGCCTGAAAACACCCTAAAGGTGCACTTAATCAGCCACTGGCCAGATGCATTTTCCATCGATGTGGGGTTTAATGCAGTTTCAATGGCAGAAAAGTTTACTGTTGCTCTTGCTGTCTGTTTACATTGTGGGACTGTATTATTTTGTTTAGTAAATGGTTTTCACTGTTTGTTCTATAAAATTTGAAATAAAAGTTGTATATTAAATCCAAATATCTGTAATCATTGTTGAAATAAAGAGGAAAATAATATGCACACTGACATGTTTGAACAGTGTTTTATGGTAATTGGAGAGAGATGGTCAAGCGATAGGACACTAGAATGGCTGTGATGGGAGAGGGGAGCTGATCCAGTACCCTGCCTAGGGGGCATTTGACCATGAGCCGGCTCTGACTTCGACATAATCAACTTTTCTGTAGGCATGCATAGATTCAGTAATGATGAGTTTTCCCCTACTTAAGACAGAGAAACAACTAGTCCTGACATTATTCTTTTAACTATAAGTCATCGCAAGATAATTTCTGAGAAATGTTTCTATTTTCTCCTGGTCTTTATCATTTGAGATTGAGTTGGTGACACTGCAGAAGGCATTGGAGTTGGTTCAGTGATCGTTTATTTTATTCCTTGACAAAGATGGCAAGCCTATCTGCCTGAATGACACAATTTCCCCAACCAAAGTCCAGTATATACAGGCATTTAATACTAGAAGGTACATACATGAGTCAGTAGAGCCAGCCCTCTTGAACAATCATCAACCCTGAAATGGCCTCTGATTTATTAAGAGTAAATTCTTGCCCTAGCCTGTTCTGCTTTTGTATTTTATTATTCCACACAAAAAGATTTTTTTTTTTTTTCTGAGGCTAATAAGGCTTAAAGGCAGTAAACGCCATGTATCGCAGCAGAATTTAAGATGGTCCTGGCCAGACACTGGAGCTGATTAGACTAGTTACTGAAGGTGCCTGTGTTTCATGGGCATGACAACAACAAAATTGTTTTAGCTCAGGCTCCTTCCTTATCCATAAAGCCTTGTCCCATCAGAGTCTGCAGATCTCTTTACCACCATTCTTTGCTCAGCTCGACTCATTTGAGAGGTTGTCTGTTTGGGAGTGGTAAGTCCTTTTTCCTAGTTGTTATTCTTTCAGAGAAAAAAATAGTGATTAGTTAGCTTTAATAACTTTTGCAAACTTCAGCCTGCATTTTTCTGTTCTTTTATCCCAGACTTTTCCCTTCTTATTGTCCCCGGTCACCTGTGTTTACAAAACAAATCAGTCTTTTCTTCCATTTTTTTTCCTTCAGAAGGGGCTAGAATGTGTTATACTGACTTCTTCTGTTTTAGTGTATTTGTGAGACCTGGTTATTGAGATGGAAAAGGACACTAAGTCCTCTGGCTTTAAGAGATGTAGGCAATGCTGTGACAAGACCCCTCCCCAAGATCCATCCAAGGTATGCTTGTGCCTTGGGATAGGGTATCTCGATACTGAGTGCTAGTTATGTAAAACTTTGTTGCACTACCCTTCTATTTTGGATCCTGGATATACAGGATGTCCAGCCTCCTCCTTACTGTCATGTCATCCACTTCCAAGCTGCATCCTGCCAGTAAACCTACATTGAGCACTTCCAAGCTGCATCCTGCCAGTAAACCTACATTGAGTGTAGCATTTCTTAGTTCATGTTTGGCAGGTTGATTGTTTTTACATTCAGCTTTTGCCCAACAGAGGTATCCCAGGTAACTCAAGCTCCATCCTTTCAGTGTACCTGCATTGAGTGTGGTAGTTCTTTGTTTAAATTTGGCAGGTTGATTGGTTTTATATCAGACTTTCGCTCAACAGAGCTTTCCTAGTTAACCTGAGCTGGGTAGTTGTACACTGAGTGGCCAGTAGCTTATTAACCCAGGACTGCTTGGTTTTATGGCAGGCACACGCTAGCCAACAGGGGCACATACACCCCTCCCACTGTTAGCATGTGTTTCTGGTGAAGGTTAGAGTAGGCTGGGTCCTCAACCCAGTCATCACCTGGAAATATGACAGAATCACCTAGAGCTATATTTTACACCATTGAGTGGCTAGCCCTGCCACAATGCATAATCTGTGATCCATGTTCTGTTATCTTGAGGATACTGTGCACTACAGTAGATGCTAAAAGCAGCTGGTCTATACAACTTCTCTCACATAGGGCACCATCTAGAGTCTGTACTGCTGCACACATCTCCATTCATGGGTGAGTTTGAGATGGAAATTTCTCACCTCTCAGCATGTTTCAGAGGTGGGAGGAACCCCACAGAGACACAGGGAGAACATGCAAACTCCAAACAGACATTGACCGGCAGTCAGGATTGACCCTTGTACCATGTGAATAATGGGTGATGACCTTGACCATTATGTCACCTGGTCCCTGCGTTAAGGTTAAATTTCTGGACATCAAAGATCCTTTCAGAGAAATCAGAAGGGTGTCATAAATATCTGGTTTCATAAACACCGGCAATCCCAGCATAGGCAGCAGTATGACAGAGGGTTCTCAGGACCTCAGACAAATTCTAGACACCAGTAGTCTGAGTCAGTATTTGAAGAATGAGCGTTTCCAAATGGTTCTAGTGCAATCTATCCTGACGTGCTTACAGACAGGAACCTGCATGCAGTCTTTGGATCTCCAGGATGCTTACCTACACATCAAAATAAACTTTTCTAGGAGATTCTTGTGTTTTCAGGTGGAAGCCCATCATTATTAGTTCAGAGTCCTGCCATTTGGAGCAAGTGTCGACTCCAGTTGCAGCTCGCATGTGTCCTTGTTTTCCCGCCTTCCTCGACTAGTTTAGACCAGTTTACAGGCATTGCTGTATTCTGGGCTGTGGTGTAGTTCCTGTGTTGTCCATTACCTTTCTTGGATAGAAGGAAGTTTCTTTGCTCACCAGTGGGAGTGGGGAGCCTTGAGCAGCCTACCTGTCCTTGGGGGAAGTGACCTCAGCACAAGAAGCTGTAGTAATTGGTTGTTTTGGACCATTTCTAGCTCTTTTGTAGTTCACTGTTTAAAATTCGCCTCTGGGCGTTTTTTTCTGGCTATACTGCTCAGACAAGCTCCACTTGGGTTTACAGAGTGGTCCTAGCAGCAGGGAACTTAGAAAAGCGACTACCTTCTGGATTTAAGTATCTTTGCTTTTTTTTCACTTGAAATAGCTTCTGTAGCTTACTTTGAACTAGCCTGAACTGTTTTTTTAACTGATTGCTGCATTATTTTAAAATCTGCACTTAAAGTTACATTTTAGTCGAATTTGATCAAAAGTTTGCTTGTTTGTTTGTTTAATTTAACTGTGGAGGCTGCCCACTAAAGTGTGCTAGCCTGTGTAACTAATTTATCACTGTTTCTGCATTTTCTGTGTGTTTCTACCAAAAAAACAAAAAAATAATCCTTGTTTTCCCGCCTTCCTCGACTAGTTTAGACCAGTTTACAGGCATTGCTGTATTCTGGGCTGTGGTGTAGTTCCTGTGTTGTCCATTACCTTACTTGGATAGAAGGAAGTTTCTTTGCTCACCAGTGGGAGTGGGGAGCCTTGAGCAGCTTACCTGTCCTTGGGGGAAGTGACCTCAGCACAAGAAGCTGTAGTAATTGGTTGTTTTGGACCATTTCTAGCTCTTTTGTAGTTCACTGTTTAAAATCCGCGTTTGCACGGCTTTGTGTGGTCGTGCGCATAGCGCAGCGCCGGTTTAACAAGGTTAAACTTTTTCTGGCTCCGCCAAGTCTGCTGTTCAAATTTTCCCTTAAGGAAGCTCTACTCTTAGTATAACCAGACTACTCACTGTATTATAAGCCTAGCACTTGTTCTCAATACTTTTCTACTAAGTAAGCACTCTCGTACTAAGTAAAGCACTACATCTACTTACCACCCCTGTGAATATCCACTTCCCTTAAAGGTATACCATTCCCTTATACTGTTCTAGCATGTCGAGTGGTAGATTACTGGCGTCGTCTCCAGTTCAGCTGGTCAATCTGGGTATCTTGAGACAATGCTACAATTGTCTCATGTACACAGACAACCCTCTCCTCCTCCCAACAAACACAAATACATGTGAGAGATGCAACTATATAGCCAAACTGGAGGCTGAACTCTCTCAACTCAGGGCTGGCATGACCAGACAGGAGGAGATGGCAACCACACACACAACAATCCCAGTCCCACATAGACCTACCACAACTGCAAACCAAACACATAAAAACACAAAGACATAGTCGAAGGCACTAATAAAAAACTTACCAAAACAACAGAGGCTCCCAAAGCAGACATCCAAAATTCCACCACCTCAAAACAAAACACATGCAACACATACTTCAATAAATCAGTGTGTCAACCAATCGCAGCCCATAAGGCCAAACACCTTGCCTGATACACTAGTAATAGGTGACTCCATAATCAGACACACTGATGTCCCACTGACCAGACTGAACAAGGAGAGGGTGACTGTGAGCTGTCTATCGGGAGCTAGGATCCGCCACATAACACACGTACTCAGGTCACTCCAAAGCAAGTACAAATATGACTCCGTCATTGTCCATGCTGGTGTGAATGACCTGAGACGTACCTCCCTGGACTACATGAAAAGAGACATAGAGGAGCTCTCCGATTATGTAGCCCAGGCTGGTATGACCCTGACCCTGAGCAGCATCTTGCCCTCGCCAAGAATGATACCACAATACAAAGACAAGATGATCAGCTTTAACAATTGGCTCAAGTACTGGTGTCATTCTAAGGGGATCCAATGTCTGTCTGCCTGGGATGATATGTTGGACAAGCCACGCTGCTTCGCAAGGGATGGCTTACACCTGTCATCACTGGGCTTCCAGATATTGGCTAAGGCTCTTGCCACCCCCATAGTGCCTTTTTTAGGCAAGGCTCAAAAGACAAACCCACCTCCTTAGAAAACAAAAATGGAAAGAAACTAAGGGTAATGCTGCTGAATGCCAGAAGTCTAAATCTCAAGATGCAGGCACTTGATGCACTCCTCAGCATGGAGAACATCGACGTCTGTGCAGTAACTGAAACCTGGTTCAAGGCTCCTGAGAGCACCCCAGCGCTGACAGGCTATACCTTGTATCATGCTTTTCGGCCCCAAAACCCGGGCCGAACCACAAAGGGAGGGGGAGTGTCCATATTCATAAAGGACACCCACACCTCCAGGTTAGTAGCAACACATGAAGCATCAGAGACCATACAGGTGCAACTAACCATAGGCAAAACTGCTATACAACTGGTAGCATGTTACAGACCACCCTCCCAATCTCAAGAACCCCACTCAGCCTTCCTGAAGACATTGGAGGATATGAATGTATCACAAAATACCATCATACTGGGAGACTTCAACTACCCAAACATAGATTGGGTACATTATTCTAGCCCTAATACCCTAGCCCAAAGGTTCCTGGAATTCATAAATTCAAATGCACTGAAACAACTAGTCACCTCTCCCACTAGGGGAGATAATATACTAGACCTGATCATCACAAACATGGGGACAAAATGCTCCACACCGGAAGTATACCCCTCACTAGTGAGATCTGACCACAAACTAATCACCCTGGATATACATATCCCACCTCCACCCCCAGCACAAAAGACCACAGTGAAAAACTTCTCAAAAGCAGACTTCACTCTTCTTAAGACTGAGATGGTATCCTTTAAGCCCACTGTGCCAGTGGATACCACATCCCACAATGCCGAATCCTTCACAAATGCTTTCTATGGACATCTCCAAGAATGCATGGATCATGCAATCCCAAACAAATCCAAGTCCTCTCCACCAAATGTAAGCGTCTTCTCTGGTGGACCTCAGCCATAAACAAATTGTATAACAAAAGAAGGAAGCTACTGCACGTCAGAGCGAAATCCCATGAAGGGAAGACATCTCTGATCAACATTAGCAGAAAACTACGTTCTCTCAAAAACATCCAAGGCAAACTTTGAGAGAAAAATCGCTAAGGACACTAAAGATAACCACAAAGCCTTCTTCAGCTATGTTAGAAACCTGGGCGGAAACCCTCAGATATGCTCAGAGTTGGTTCGCAACAACAAAAAATATACTGAACCCACAGATATTGCTAACATTCTGGCTGACAGGTTCAGTGCAAATTTCTCCCCTCCTTCATCCCCAAAAGAAGAAATACTTATCCCAGCTGAATGTAATCTCCCTGTCATCTCAGATGTCCAAGTGAGAACCACCCTAAACAAAGCAAAAAACACCGCATCAATGGGACCTGACGGTATCCCGGGGTGCGTGTTACGTGAACTCCAAGAGGAGCTAAACCCACACATAAAAATGCTATTTAACCTTAGCCTTACTTCGGGATATGTACCTGAACACTGGCGTACAGCAACAGTGGTCCCACTCCACAAGGGGGGGGTGCTTCTACAGACCCTGGAAACTACCGCCCCATAAGCTTAACTAGCCTGGTCTGCAAAGCTATGGAAAGAATCATTATGGAACTCATAAACAGAGACATAGGGGACCTACAGACACTTGACCACACCCAGTTCGGCTTTGTAAAGGGCAGATCCTGCCTTTTAAACCTGGTTGACTTTTTCAAAACAGTCACTAGAGCCATTGATGAAGGCAAAACAGTCCATACAGCATACCTGGACTTGGCTAAGGCCTTCGACACAATACCCCACTCAGGCATCATAGATAAGCTAAACAGCTTAAAAGTAAACCCTTATGTCACTAGATGGGTTGCAAACTGGCTAAAGGACAGAACCCATAAAGTTAAAATCGCTGGAGCAATGTCAGACTCAAAGCCAGTCACAAGTGGTGTCCCACAGGGATCTGTCCTGGGACCCCTCTTGTTCGGCATTTATTTCTCAGATGTTAAAGCAAACATGGGAGGGCTGTGGCTGACAAAGTTCGCAGATGACTGCAAACTAGACGCCATAGTCGATACACCAGCAGACACACACATCCTACAAAAGGCCTCACTGAAACGGACAACTGGTGCCATAGTCACGGCCTTAAACTAAATGCCAAAAAATGTATAGTCATCCCTTTTGGAAAAAACAAAGTACCCACAAATTATCACATAGACAGCAACCCACTGAGTACGGAAAACGTAATCAGAGACCTAGGGACCCAAGTAGACAGCGACCTCTCATTTGACACCCACGTTGCCAAAGTGGTTAGAAAAACATTCTACCTTGCACACCTCATCATGAAGGGATTCACATCCAGATCCAAGGATGTCATTGTACCCCTATATTCCTCCCTCATCAGACCCATGATTGAGTACAATGCCCCATTTGGTATGTACCTCACCCGGCATTTGCAACAGCTGGAGAGACCACAAAAGTACCTCACCAAAAGGATCAAGGGTCTCCAACATATGTCTTATTCTGCCAGACTAAAGAAACTTCAGCTCTATTCAGTATCATACCACCTGCTCAGAGGTGATCTCTGCCTGACGTACAAGGCCATGTCCAATCAGGATCTGATGGACATGCTCCACCTCAAAAAATCCAAATCCATCAGGACCACGAGAGCTAAAGACTTAAACCTCGGCACAAATATGAATAGGACATGCTGGAGGGATAGATTCATAACCCAGAGGCTTCCCATGCTTTGGAAACAGGATCCCAGTTCGTATTAGGCAGAGCCCCTCACTGACTCTCTTCAAGAGAAATCTTGATGAGTGGATGGGAGATCGTAAGTTTACCCCAGGGGTCACATCTTTGTCACTACTAGACAGGGGCACAGTAAACTAATTCTATTATATAAAGGGACCTTCATTGTGTCACTACTAGACAGAGGCACAGTATTCTAGATTTATACTGTACATTTTTGTACCATTTCATGGGGTGGCAAAAGCCACATCACTATGGCTAGGCTTACAAATGCCCCAGGGCAGATAGCCTAGTACTATACTATGAAACTATGAAACTATGCTAAGGGGTATTAGTATTTCCCTTTGCAAATGACTGTCTCATTGCTCATTATGGCAAGACAGTACTTGATTTGGTTATGCCTATGCTTGGGGCTCATGGTACGAATTGCGATTTTGCAAGACTGACCCTCAACCCTTGGTGTTCATCAGCTGCCATTTGGACACAGTGAACCAATGAGCCAGGTTATCTCCACAAAGAGTTATTGCAATAGTGCAGATTGCTTTAGATCTGTCATACAACCCAGCACCCGATGCGGCTAAAGTTCTGAAAGTATTTAGCATTCTGATGTTTTCCAGGTACTATGGTGTTTTATATTTTTTTCATTCTTTCCATACTTTTTCAGTATCCTGCTTTAGCATTTTACTTTTTTGGATAGCCAACTTGCATTATTTGTTTTTAGTATCTTCCTTCTATGAGGTGCAAGGTGATTTAGGAAGGTTGTATTGAATACATTTACAGCATGATCTAAGGAGAAGATTTCCAGGATGTTCCATTTAATAGACGATAGGGTAGTAATGGATATTTATGGGTTAAACTTGGACAGGTTGTATATTGTTTTATAAATGTGCTGTTTAAGTGGATGTGTGAGATGTCTGGTTGTACAGACTGTTGGAGATGGTTGCTGAGAGAGTCTGACATTGTACATGTGGTGGTGAATTTGCTAGGGTCTGATTCTAGGATCCTGTCTAATAAGGAATTTGATGTCTTGCTATAATGTGTGAGGCTATTAATTAGTTTTGTGAAACCGTACAAGTTCATGCTAGATGTAGAGGAGTTAGAGGTTATGTTCAACCAACTGATATTGACATCACCTAGTAGTAGTTTTTCTTGTGAAATTGTTATAGATTTCCAGTTTAGGATATCTTCCAGTATAGTGTGTTGTCACCAGGAGGGATGTAAAGGACAGTAATACATATTTATTTATATTTGCTTATTTTCAGGAAAGTAATAATCTCTGCTGAAATATATTTTAGTACAGTAAACTCTCACTTAACTTGTACCCATGGGGATTGGTTGACGCCGGATATTTGTAGATGTTATGTTGTCCTATCTTGCCTTCATTCTTGACTATTGGGTTTGGAACGGAGCATCGGTTCCGACTCAGCCACATACTAAACCTCGAGAGCTTTCACTGGTTGGAGACTACACCCTATCCCAAGATGTCTAACGACTGTTTCTCCGATCTCATTTGCTGCTTGAAGCTTCAGGATTGCTTTTTTCGCTGGCTCAGGCTAAGTTTTGTCTTTTACTATTGTATTAAGATATTTCTTGTCAAATTCTTAGTATTGTAACCTTTTTGTGGTAGCTTAGTCTTCTTGTGTGTATTTTGAGCATTGTTGTTCATTTTCCGCTGCTTCTGTGTGGGCCGTCATTCCCTCTCAGGCCTTTCTCTCTTTCCGGCTGAATTTTTCTTCCCCTTTTTTCTAAGAATCCATTTAAGTTAGAGGATTCTTTGTTTTAGCCCGTTTTAGTTAGAGGGCTGTCCTTCCCCTTCCTTTCTTACTGTTTTTAGGGTTCGCCATTTAAGTTGGAGGCTTCTCCTTGGGTTAGAGGAGACCGTCGTTTAACTTGGAGACCTCTCCTCTAACCTTTCCCTTCTCAATTACAGTGGATACTCTTTGCTCAGTGGTCCATGAAGGAGTTACCCATGTCACACAAGATTTGCATTACGAACACCTGCAAGAGGGACCTACGATGGTGGCTTCAGTTCACGCAAGTAACGATAGGCAGACCATTTGCCCCCCCCCCCCAACCAGTAGCTACAGTAACCACCGACGCTCCCCAGATAGGGTGGGGGGACATTGTCTGAGACAGACTGTCCAAGGGACTTGGCAAGAACACAAGTACCACTTGCACATCAGTGTCCTAGAGATGAGAGTGGTGCTTCTGGCATTGCAAGCTTTCCAGAGCTTCCTTCCAATCGATATGATTGCAATACATATGTATGTGGCATGGTACATCAACAAACAAGGCGGAACCAGATCCTACTCCCTCTGTTGAGAGGCTAAAAGAGTATGGCAGTGGGCAATTTCTTAACATTTTCCTGACTGCAATGCACACCCCGAGGAAATCCAGTGTGATAGCGGACAAATTAAGCAGGGCAATTCTTATGCCTCACGAGTGGTCTCTGAAACAGGAAATTGCGAACCAAATTTTTTGCAAGTGGGGCCAGCCTTGCTGTGACCTTTTTGCCATGTCCATGAACTCCAAATGCAGCAGCTTCTTTGCCCTAATCCCCCCTGCGAGGGAGTCACCAAGGGATGCACTTGTACACAATTATCCCCTGGGACTTCTTTATGCTTTTTCCCCATTTCCATTAATTCCCAAAGTTCTCTAGAAAGCCATATAATTGAGTTGCTGGCTAATTCTCATCGCTCCGTACTGACCTCGTCAGATATGGTTCCTCTTTCTATGGCCCCATCTTTAGGAGGAGCCTTGGATCCTGGACCTAGTGCCGGATCTTCTGACTCATCAGTCAGGAATGCTCCAACCCTCTCTTCAAAGCCTCAAACTGACAGTTTGGTTACTCCACTTCCCTCCTTAGCCAGGCTTCCAGATCTGTCCCCAGCAGTGTGACACATTCTGGTTTTGTCGCACAAGAATATATCTAGGAAACGTTATGCAAACAAATGGAAGAGATTTTCTTGTTGGGCTGACAAAAAACATATATACCCCTTTACAGCCCCTATGTCTGCAATCCTGGAATTTTTAACAGAAATCTTTAATTGGGGTGCAGCGGCAGTCACAGTATAACTAGCTGCCATGTCAAACTACCACGTAGGAAACATGGGATCCAATATAATGTCCCACAGATTATGCAAAGCCTTTCTGAGGGGGGTACATTCCTTCTAAGACCTCCCATAAGAAAACCTCCACCTGCTTGGGACCTCAGTTTGGTGTTATCTTCCTTAATTCTTCCTCCATTAGAATCAGCTTCCTCTTGCCCACTAAAGTTCTTGTAATGGAAGACAATCTTTTTAACAGCCATTACTTCCGCTAGGAGGGTTTCAGAACTGCAAGCTCTGTCTATCCGTTCTCCCTATTTGATTTTCCAGAAAGACAGAGTCTCTTTCAGGACAAATCCTTCCTTTCTGCCAAAAGTATGTTCTAAGGCCAAATTAAGTCAGTCTATTGAGCTACCTGTATTTTTCCCCAATTGTGGCAACAAGGCAGAATACAAGCTGCACCAACTGGATATCCATAGGCAGTTACGTTTTTACTTGCATAGGACAAAGGAATTTAGAAAATCTGACCAACTGTTTGTTTCATTCTCAGAAAACAGAAAAGGAACTTCAGTTTCAAAAGTTACCTTATCAAAATGGCTTACTGACACCATTACTTATGTCTATAACTCTCAACATAAACAGCTGCCAGGGAAAATTAGAGGTCATTCAACTAAAGCTATGTCAGCTTCCACTGCCTTTCAAGCTAGCCTCTCTTTGAATTCAATTTGTGCTGCAGCTGCATGGGTTAACCCTTATACCTTTATCACTCATTCCAAAGTAGATGTGGCCTCCTGGAACAGGGTATCCTTTGGTTCCATTGTTGTAAAGAGTTTATTCCCTTGAGCCACCTGAGAAAGACGATGCTGGGGACGCTGTCCCAACCATCAAGAATGAAGGTGAGATAGGACAACATAACATAAAGAAGTTATGTACTCACCATAGCGTTCCATGTTTGTTGTCTATAATCTCGCCTTCATGCTTGCATCCCACCCTCATTTCCCCATTCCTGGAGGTTTGAGAGGAATTTCTGAAATTGGCTGTAAGTTTTCCTGATTCACTTCATGCCTTAGGAATTATGGACAGAGGATCTGTTGTAGTTATTATACAAGGTTGCATAGTCTAGTGATTAGTTTCTCTCAAACGAGATCTGGGTAACAGTTGCTAGGCATCTTGGGATAGGGTGTAGCCTCGAGCCAGTGTATGTGGCCGAGTCGGAACCGATGCTCTGATCTGAACCCAGCCATTAAGAATGAAGGTGAGATTTTGGACAACAAATGTGGAACATTATGGTGAGTACATAACTTCTCGTTTCTGGTTGCTTGAGAGTTGCTATTAAAAATAGGCCTGACTAATACTGTACCCTATACTATTTGTTTGGTTTGATTTGTTCTCAGGGTGGGGAAAGAGGGAGTTTATTCCCATCTTCCTTTTTAAAACTCTAAAACTCTAAATATGTTAGGTATGTTTCTGTGGGAGGGAAAACTAAGTGCAACATGTGAAAATTGTACTGTATTTCTTCAATTTTTTTTTTTGCTGGTTGCTTGAGAGTTCCAGTTGCTTGAGTTCTTGTTAACTGAGAGTTTACTGTATTGGTTGGGATATATTAAAGCAGTGCCACCACCTTTTCTTTTTATATGATCATTATGGATGATATTCTAGCCAGGAGTGGGGGGGGAGTATCATTTCAAAGTTGTTTGTTCTGGGTTTAAGCCAAGTTTAAGTTATAGCTAGAATATCAGGGATGTTTTGGTTAATCTAGGCATGTAGTTCAGAAGTTTTATTTCTTATGCTTCTAATATTTTTGGCGGCAGAAGTTAGATTACCATAGTTGGGGTTGATCGTTGTGAGATCACAGTAATGACTGGAAGAGAATTGTCTTGATGTTGGTTGTGATAGGTGGAGCCAGATTAGGGTAAATGTCTCTTTTTAGGATTTTAGTATGTTGGAGTATTAGTGAATTTTAAGAGTATTTTTCTACTTAGTTTTATTTTAATTTGTGTTTAAGTGGAGTTAATTATTTTGTACGGGGGGGTATCATTAAAAAGGGTCTATATTATATGTACAAAGGTTTATAACTTTGAATACCATATGAGTGACACCATATGGTCAAAGTTATAAAACTTTGAATACTGAAAAAAAAAGAAAAAACAAAAAAGTTACCCAACAGTTTAAAGCTGGGGGTCAAGCCTCCCTGCACCCCCACACCCCCGCTCTTTAAATATGCCAACTCCGAGATCGCACTACTGTGCAGTAAAGGGAAGTCTTCTCTTTACTGCATTATAGTGTGGTCTTGGAGTTATATTTAAAGAGTGGGGTGTATGGGGGGGGGGGTGCAGGGGGCTTCTCCCCTGCCTACAATCCTTAGTTTAGGATTTATTCTTTTATTTTTTTTTTCAGTATTCGAAGTTTTATAACTTCGACCATATGGTGTCGCTCATGGTATTCGAAGTTATAAACCTTGGTACATATAATATAGACCCCCATTAAAAAGGATTGTTATGGTGTGTGTTGAGTGTTTAGGAAGGAAGTATGGATAGGTGTTTGGGACAGAGTTGGATAGATGTAGAGAGCTATTCTCGAGTCATGGGAGGATGAGAGATGGCTCATTAGGAGGAAAAGAATAGAGGATAAACTGAGGAGTAGCATGATTAAGTCAATGGATGTGTATTTTATTGATGACAGATACTGGGGAAGTAGGAATCAAGAAAGAAGCAAGAAGTTCATAGGTAGATACTAGGCTATCTGCCCTAGGGCATTTATAAGCCTAGCCAGAGTGTATTTGGCTTCCGCCTCCCTATTAGATTAGCCTACTGTGCCTCTGTAAAGTAGATCACAGAAGGTACCCTTTTAAGATTAGTTTACTGTTCCTCTGTCTAGCAGGGACACAGGAGATATCCCAGGGGTGAATTTGCGATTTCCCATCCACGTGTCCAGATTTCGCTTGAAGAGGGTCAGCGAGGGGCTATGTCTAACATGAATTGGGATTCTATTCCAGAATGAGGGGAGCCTCTGGTAAATGAATCTGTCCCTCAAGCATGTCCTATTTATTTTTGTGCTGAGGTTTAGGTCCTTGGAGCGTGTAGCTCTAAGGGAATTGGATTTTTTGAGGTGGAGCATGTCCATTAATTCTGGGTTTGACATGGCTTTGTCCATCAGGCATAGATCGCCTCTGAGTAGGCAGTAAGCAACTGCGTAGAGCTGGAGTTTCTTTAGTCGAGCTGCATAGGACATCTGTTTGTAGCCCATGATCCTCTTGGTGAGATACTTTTGGGGTCTCTCCAGTTGCTGCAGGTGTCGGGTAAGGTACATCCCAAAAGGGGCATTGTATTCAATTATGGGCCTGATGAGTGACGAGTAGAGGGGCACAATGACCTCTATTAATCTAGATGCGAACCCTTTCGTGATAAGGTGGGCTATATAGAAGGTCTTTCTAACCACTTTGGCAACAGGATTATCAAAGGAGAGATTACTATCTACGTTGGTCCCCAAATCTCTAATTACTTCTTCCGTACTTAATGGATTACCACCTATGTGGTAATTTCTGGGCACCTTGTTTTTCCCAAAGGGGATGACTATGCACTTTTTAGCATTTAGCTTGAGGCCATGGCTCTGGCACCAAGCATCCGTCTCTGTGAGACCCTTTTGGGGGATGCTTGTGTCAGCTGGAGATTCGATTATGGCCCCCAGTTTGCAGTCATCTGCTAACTTTGTCAGCCGTAATCCCCCCGTGTTAGCCTGAACCTCAGAGAAGTATATACCGAACAAGAGTGGTCCCAGAACTGAGCCCTGTGGGACGCCACTTGTAACTGGTTTGGATTCGGACATGGCACCTACGATTCTGACCATGTGGGTTCTATCTCTGAGCCAGTTTGCAACCCATCTTGTGATATAGGGGTTGATATTTAAGCTGGTAAGCTTATTTTTGATGCCCGAGTGGGGTATTGTGTCGAAGGCTTTTGCGAGGTCCAGGTAGGCTGTGTGGACTACCTTGCCCTCATCTATGGCTTTGGTAACTGTTTCAAAGAAATCAACTAGGTTTAAGAGGCAAGATCTGCCCTTAACAAAGCCGAATTGGGTAGGGTCCAGTGTCTGGAGGCTCCCAATGTCTTTGTTTATGAGTTCCATGATAATACGCTCTATAGCTTTACAGACCAGACTAGTCAGACTTATGGGGCGATAGTTTCCGGGGTCTGTTGTTGCACCACCTTTGTGGAGTGGGACCACTGTAGCTGTACGCCATTCTTTGGGTACATATCCTGTAGTAAGGCTAGGTTTGAACAGTGACTTAATGTGAGGGTTCAGTTCTTCGTGGAGCTCGTGTAAGACACAGCCTGGGACACCG
The DNA here is from genome assembly GCF_019279795.1 of Protopterus annectens. Classification (NCBI taxonomy): domain Eukaryota; kingdom Metazoa; phylum Chordata; order Ceratodontiformes; family Protopteridae; genus Protopterus; species Protopterus annectens. Next base: position 158,536,458 of record NC_056727.1, on the reverse strand, counting down.
TCCGGTCCCATAGATGCTGTGTTTTTTGCTTTGGAGAGGGCAGCTTTCACCTGTGCATCTGTGATGTCAGGGAGGTTACATTCATTTGGGATAGGCATTTGCTCCTTTGCGGGAGGGGGAGTTTGCGCTGAATCTGTCTGCCAGGATGTTGGCTATGTCTGTAGGTTCGGTATATTTTGTACCGTTATGCAACAATTCAGAGCATATCTGGGAATTTCCGCCCATGTTTCTGACATAACTAAAGAAGGCCTTGTGATTATCTTTAGTGTCTAGGGCAAGTTTTCTTTCGAAACTGGCCTTTGATGATTTTATGAGGGATCGAAGTTTCTTGCTAATACTGATCAGAGATGCCTTCCCTTTTTGGGATTTTTCTCTGTCATGTAGTAGCTTCCTCCTTCTGTTGTATAGCTTATTTACGGCTGGGGTCCACCAGACCGGTCTCCTGTTTTTGGAGGAGTGAGTCTTGGTTTTATTTGGGATAGCACGATCCATGCATTCCTGCAGGTGCTCATAGAATGCATTTGTAAAGGATTCTGCGGATTGGGCTGTATTATTCTCTGGCCAAGGGGCATTGAAGGATTCCACCTCAATCTTGAGAAGTGCAAAGTTGGCTTTTGAGAAATTCTTTACAGTGATTTCCTTGGCTGGGGGTGGGGATGGGATATGGATGTCCAGGGAAATTTGGTTATGGTCTGATCTTACCAATGAGGGGTTTACCTCTGGTGTGGAACATAGAGTCCCCATGTTGGTATTGACCAAGTCCAATATGTTCCCTCTTGTGGGAGTGGTGACCAGTTGTTCCATTGCGTTAGAGTTTATAAATTCAAGGAACCGTTGGGCGAGGGGGGTTGGGCTTGAGTAGTTTTCCCAGTCAATGTTTGGGTAGTTGAAGTCACCCAATAACATAGTGTTTGGAGAGACCTTCATATTCTCCAGTGTTCTCAGGAATGCCAAGTGGAGTTCCTGTAATTGGGAGGGTGTTCTGTAGCAGGCTACAAACTGAAAGGCAGTTTTGCCCGCTGTTAGTTGCACATGGATGGTTTCCGATGCTTCGTGCAGTGCCACTAACCTGGAGGTGTAGGTATCTTTGATGAATATAGATACTTCCCCTCCTTTTGTGCTTCGGTCCGAGTTTTGGGGCCGAAACGCATGGTATGAGTTATAACCTGGTAGTGCTGGGGTGCTCTCAGGAGCTTTGAACCAAGTTTCTGTTACTGCACAGACATCGATTTTCTCCATACTGAGGAGAGCCTCGAGGGCGTGCATCTTGAGGTTTAGGCTTCTGGCATTGAGTAGCATTACCTTTAGTTTTTTTATCTTTGGGTTGTCTATGGAGGTGGGTTTGTCCTTTGAGCCTTGCCTAAAAAAGGCAATATGGGGGTGGCAAGAGCCTTGGCCAGTATACGGAAGCCTAAGGGTGACAGGTGCAAGCCATCCCTAGCGAATCAACGTGGCTTGTCGAGCATGTCATCCCAGGCTGACAGACACTGGATCCCCTTTGAATGACACCAATACTTTAGCCAATTGTTGAAACTGATCATTTTGTCTTTATACTGTGGCATCATTCTTGGTGAGGGCAAGATGCTACTCAAGGTCAGGGTCTTACCAGCCTGGGCTACATGGTCAGAGAGCTCCTCTATGTCTCTTTTCATGTAGTCCAGGGAGGTACATCTCAGGTCATTCACACCAGCATGGAGGTACATCTCAGGTCATTCACACCAGCATGGACAATGATGGAGTCATACTTGTACTTGCTTTGGAGTGACCTGAGTGCTTGTGTTATGTGGCGGATCCTGGCACCCGACAGGCAGCTTACAGTGACCTTCTTGTTCAGTCTGGTGAGCGAGACGTCAGTGTGCCAGACAATAGAGTCCCCTATAACAAGTGTATTTTGTGTGTTGTTTGGCCTTAAGGGCTGTATCTGTGAGGCACACTGATTTTGTGAGATATGTGATTTGTGGGTATTGTTGAGGGGTGGCTGTTGCTTGGATACCTGCTTAGGAGGTCTTTGCTGTTAGGCAGATTTTTATTTAGAGCCTCCAAGTATGTTTTTGTGTGTTTGTGTTGGGTATGCAGATGCAATAGGTCTGTGTGAGACTGGATTTGTGGTGTGGGTGGTTACCTTTTCCTCCTGACTGACTGTGCCAGTCTTGGGTTGAGAGACTCTGCCTCAATTTTGGCTGTGTAACTGCATCTCTCACATGTATTAGAGTTTGTTGGAAGGAGGAGAGGGTTGTCTGTGTACTTAAGGCATTTGTAACGTTGCCTCAAAATTCCCAGATTCACCAGCTGGACTGGAGAGTAACCTTGAAACTGATCCTTGGACATACCAGATTAGTATAGGGAACTGTTTTTTTACTGATCAGATTAGGGAAGGGAACTGATTTTTCACTTGATCAGGAAGGACCAATCGGGAGCCTAATACTTATGAGAAGTCAAGGAGGGTGTAGTGCTTTAGTTAGTGTTTCCTTATAAGAGCTGAGCAAGTGCAGAGCTTTAGAAAGAGAATAGAGTGATTACTTTGAGAGTTTGAACAGTTCTAAGGGAAAAAGTGAAGAGCAGACTTTGTGGAGCCTGGAATAGTTTAAACTTGTTTAGGCGGCGCTGCCCGACGCTGCTCAGTGTGCAAAACCGCGCAAAAAGAGAGTTGTAGGATTTTAAGAGAGAGAGATCAAGGAGTTTAGAATTGACCCAAAATGGTCAATAAAACTACAGCTTCTAGGTAGTAACCATTCCTCCAGGGACAGGCAGGCTGTTCAGTGTTAACCACACCCACTGGTGAACACAGAGACTTCCCTTTAGCCCAAGCAAGCACTGGCCTTCTAGAAACTTCCAAACAGTTCAGAACAGCAAGTCTGTAACTGAACTTTCTTAAGTTGCAGGGCTGTAGGATATTTAGTGGTGGTGGAGTCAGAAAGTTAGTAGAAGGTAGGTGGGAAGGAAGTATTTTCTATGAAGGAAGAGAGTTAGATTGTCCAGGTAACTTCTGTTACGTTTTTGAAATGTGAGAAATAGAAGTGTTTGGAAAGACAGACTATGAGAATATAGAGCACTGTGATGGTTTGTTTGCGGAAAGTTGAAGTTGAAATGTATAATAATAGGCAGTGTTGGGTATGGATGGATATAGCGCAAAGCAGTATGGGAGGCAGAAGGGTTGTTGGGAATGATGATAAATATTAGATGGAAGTTGGAAAATAAGAAAATACAAACATGAGTGTTTGTATGATAATACAGTAGAGAGTTGATTATCCATATGTCGATTTATCAGAAACGTCAATTATCAGAACCAGCCTTCCAAAGTTTTTGGATAGGAAAAATCATAAAGTCTGAATATGTAAACAATATACGTAGTTGCTTGAGCATGTTTTCTGAGCTTGTAGGCAGCTCGTGTGTGAAAAATATTATTTTATTGTCCATTGGAATCGCTGAATGGTTGAAAAGTGTATTCCTGCATGCAGAAAAAACAAGATTTTAGAAGTTTTTTTATCTGGTTCAGTTATATGTTTGATTATCCAAACAATTTGATTATCTGAACCACCCTAGGTTCCAATTAGTTCGGATAATCGAGTCTCTACTATAGTAAGGTTGTTTGGGTAGGGTTTAGGGAATGGGTGTCACAGGTGAAATGTGCATGTGGGAAGTGTAATGGTGGAGTAATTGGGGTGGGTGAGAATTGGAGGTTGTGTAGCAGGCTTTCTACCTTAAGTTCAATTATTAATGACAGCAGTCAGTTTATAACCAGTACAAAGGAATTAACAAGGAGGTACAAAGCAGAATAGGTTTTCTTTAATGTACTGAATGCTGAAATCCGGAATCTAGGGAGGCTATGTGACTGACATGAGAAAGGACAGTGGCTAGCTTAGTAAGTGGTCCTTAGAGTGCAAGAAGTGTTCCTTTAGGAGGAATATCCTAGCTACTTTCCAGCACAGGGCAGGCATATATTTGACTATTTAAAGTTAATACAGCATGTTAAACTTGCTTACATTGCACAATGACAAAGTTCTTAGTAAAAACTTTTAGGAATTGGGCCTTCTGGCAGAGCTCTTCTGTAGTGTCTGTGTCAAGACTGAATGTAGTGATCACAGGCTCTGCACAGTGAATGATGACAGTGAATGAATAGCTTCTAGTATCTAGCATCTCCGCTAAATGGGTTTTAGATTTGCAAGCCATGTCATCAAAATGTTTCTATATCAAAATTGTAAGCATTACCATCCAAAGTTCCCTATATCGTATTTCAGAATGACAGAGTGTCACTAAGGAGTAATCTGACTTTAATGCTCAGAATTGTAACTCTGTCAAATTTTAACCAATCCATTAATCTGCCAATATTATTTCCAAATCATTCCAACAGAGGAGAGTGTAGACTGTATTGTTTAAATGTGCATGGACAACTCGGACTTTACTTGCACAGAACAAACTTGTGTTCATTTTTTCCAGTTTTAAAAACGTCCCAAAATAATGAAAGTGACATTGTCTAAATTGTTGCCCAGTTGTATTACTTTTTAATATTCATCTATGAACAAGTCCCTGCCATCTTTACTGAAAGCTCACACTGTCAGGTCTCAAGGTACACCCACAACGTTCCTCAAAAATCGGGTCTATATTAGAAGAGCGAGCATTTAAAATAGCGAATGCTCTTCTATTGAACTGAAAAACCTAAAACTTTAAAATGTCGAAGGCTTGGATCAGTGATTATTTTTAAAAGAATGTACAAACAAAATAAAGTGGGGGGCTTTGCCCCCACACCCCCCAACGTAAATATGCCCACTCCGAGATTGCACCACAGTGGAGAAAACAGCAAAGTCCCGAGAACAGCACAGCGATTTTTTTCCCAAAAAAATCACTGTTCTGTGCCTTCAACATTTTGCGATTTTGGGTTTTCAAGTTTGTTAGAAGAGCGTTCACTATGTTAAGCATTTGCTCTTCTAATAGGAACCCTCAAAAATCTGTTATTGGAATAGAGCTGCCATATAGTCTAACTTAAATAATTTTGCTAGACATTACAGTTTAGGTATCTTACCTAGAGCTCTTGCTTCCATTCTCAAAGGTTTGTTATCTTAGAGATCTTGCTTCCATTCTCAAAGGTTTGTTATCTTAGTGCCTCCCAAGGTCTGCTGGGGATTCTAATCTGCCCTTCCAGTGTTCTGACTGGATCAGTTTAAATATGTAAGTGATGTACTTAGTAGAATATTTTATTTAGCTAGTGTCTGTCAGGATACTTGATAGTCCACCCACCTAATGCCCTCCAAATTGTCCTATCTGGAGGAAACTATAAGAACACCACAGGACATGTTATATGGTTGTCGGGTTCTAAGTTTTCCTTATGTCCAGGGATATCTGTCGATAACCTTTCCAAGATAGTTATTACCATGTCTATATTCATTTGATGTGGAGATTCGGTGGGGACCAAGGCATTATGGGATGAGAAGGAGCTTGAATAAGCAACATTGTTGTTATTGTGAAAACATAGCCTCCTTCATTGATGAGTCCACCAGTTCCAATGTCTGGACAGATGCCAGATAAATCTAATATTTTGGTAAGCACATAACTTCCTTTATTAGACATTTCATGTGACTTCCTACATTAAATGGGTTAATAAAATAATTGTAAAGTTATCTTTGACTTTTGGATTACATGAACACTGTGTCCAAAGTTGGTAAAGTTTTAAGGCAGAATCTGCTTCACCATTGTGTTAGCTTCCTGTGTGGCCTTTTGTAGTTAACTCTTAGCTCCTAGTTTGTTGAATTATTAATAATATGCTATTGTTATCATAGAGTTGTTTTGTAGTTTTTTGAAGCAGATGAGCAACACAAGCAAATTGAAACAGAATTGAGAAAAAGGCTGGCAGTTTTGGAAAGAGAGACATCAGAGCATCAAGCAGTGGTAAATAGTCTGACACAGAAGTATACCGAAACAGTAGAAAAGCTACAGAATGACAAGGCAAAGTTAGAGGTAAGAGTGTGTAAATTCACAATTGCTATGATGGCTTAAAGAGATATGAACTATTTTTTTTATACTTTTGCCTTGTATTTTCCGCATGTTTTATGATAATGCTTTTTGGTCTGAAATAGTATTAGTAATCATACATTTGCTTTTTCTAATGCCTTCTTTCATGTTATGCATTGTACTGCTGTAAGAAAATGAGAAAGAGGTTATTAGAGGAGAGAGAATTTGATTTTAAACTGGCTTATTAGGTAGTTTGCAGTAGTTTTCTGAGAAATGTTGAAGGAGAAAAAAAAACAAAAGTGAGAAATATATTCTGCAGTTAACAATTGAAGCTCAAGTCTTTTATTTATGAAAGTATGGACTGATGTTGATTGCATATCTTATTTTATGTTTACTTTTACTATTTGTAAGCATTGTTGTGTTCTCATTAAAAGTGTGAATTTTGATTTTCAAAGGTAAAATCACAGGCACTTGAACGAGAAGCTAAGGACTGCAGACTTCGGACAGAAGAATGGTAATTTTTTTCTTTGCAGCTATTCTTTTTAGATACATTTGAAATAGTAATCCATGGATAGATGTGTGCCATTTTGCACTAATGAAATATGGTAGTATTTGGCTAGTACTTGTATATGTTTCATAATCTGATAAGCGAAGGTCCATCCTCGGTAACAGCAAGTTTGAGTTTGACAGACATTAGGACAGCTTAGCACATGAAACTTTCCCATGGTACCTCGGTCCTTCTCCCTGTCTCAAAATTCACCATTTCTTTCCAGAATTCCATTGTCATGTTCACTGTCACATACGTATGTGGCCCCAGGCTACCTGATTGGCATTTTTTATAGTAAAATGCTGAAAGCTTCATTAGTAGCTATATTTTTTGTCATCTTTCTTCATAGTCGGTTTATAACTGTTAGGTTTAACTGGATTTTTCACTTTTCCTACTCTTTTTTAAAACTTCTTGGGCAGTTCCGAGACATGCATTGCAGGAAACTGTGGAGAAGCCTAGATGAATTTCCCAACTGCCTCAAAGTAGTCTCTAGTTAATGGAGTTGCTCTGAGACGCACTTAGTTAAATGGATGTTTTGGAAAGCAAATGCTGGACTTCAGGAGGTAGCTAATTTAACAGCCTGTAACCTTAATCCTGTGCAGTAACCGCCAGAAAAATGAAGCTCATAAACAGCTTTTAGTCTTAATCCCCTAATTATGCCATTTTTAGTTCATTCTAGCCAGGCAGTCTGATGCGCTTCACATTTGTTCATAGTGCTCACAGTATGTCATTCAGCTCATTTTTTTTCAACAAACTTCCTTTTCCAATCAGATAAGTACTCCATTAAGGAAACTTTTCTATTAATTTAATATTCATAAAAGTTAAGAATTGTTTGAAGTGTGGGAAGCAAATCCTAGATTTATTCTCACTTGTTTTCTCGTTTCTGCTTGGGGCCTCAGCATGATGTCTCTAATTGTCCTGACTGTGCAAAATTTTGTGAAAAACCCTCCTAAAATGTAGATTCAAGGTATTAGCCACCCATGTGGAGCCATCGTCTTCATTTTTTTCTGGTGGCTTTGCAATCCACTCCTACCTCAGGGCCTTAAACTCGAACATTAGCTAGTGTTATTCTAAAGAAGCTGAAAGACAAAGGACACTGACTCTTCTGAGAAACCTCTGGCTGTAGTTCCTAAGTTTACTGATGACCAAGGTGAGAAGTGCCTTTGTAACCCTTTGGTCTGGTGATTCCTAGGCCTGAACCCTCTGGCTTGACCCCTTGAGGCACTGCTGTGGTCTCCGGTCTTCCTACAAGTGTTACCATGATACATGTTTGTCAGGTCTGAGGTCATGCAGCAGGCCTCAACTTCAAACATCTGTGTCATGGGTCTCAAGGGGGACACCCTGTCTCCCTTGACTACCGAAATCTTAACCAAAGTTGAGGTCTGATGGCGACAAGCTCAGGTCATTCCTTTTAGCAAACCACTTCTTTCTCTTTGCCCCCACCTTCAACCACAGTAAGAAGATGAGATCCCACATAAAGTCTTCCAAAGCTAGTTACGAAAATAAAATTGCCAAAGATTCCAAAGACAACCACAAGGCATTTTATAGCTATGTCAAGAATCTAAATGGCAATGCTCAGATCTGCTCTGAGCTACAACAGAATGACATTAAATATACTGATCCCAAGGATATTGACAATATCTTGGCAGATCGATTCAGTGCAAACTTCACCCCCCTCTCACCCCCTAAAGGGCCCATCTCAATACCAAAAGTTTGCCAAATTTCGGTAATAACGGCCACACAGGTAAAACACGCACTCTCCAAAGCTAAGAATACAGCATCCATGGGACCAGATGACATCCCAGGCTGTATACTTTATATATTACAAAATGAACTGGCACCTCACCTAAGTGTCATGTTTAATCATAGCCTCACCTCAGGCTTCATGCCCACTGAGTGGCGCACAGCTACAGTCATCCCACTCCACAAGGGGGAATCCACCTTGAATCCCAGGAACTACTGCCCTCTCAGTCTGACGAGCCTGATCTGCAAGGCCATGGAACGTATGATCATGGAACTTATAAACAAAGGCATTGGCAACCTTCAAACACTAGACCCCATGCAGTTTGGGTTCATGAAGGGCCAATCTTGTCTCCTGAACCTGATTGACTTTTTCGAATCAGTCTCCAGAGCTGTGGACAAGGGTAAGGTGGTCCACACAGCCTATCTGGACCTCGCCAAGGCCTTTTACACCATCCCCCACTCTGGAATCATAGATAAACTTACTAAGCTGGGCATTAATCCCTACGTCACTCGATGGGTTGCCAATTGGCTTACTGACAGAACCCAAACTGTAAAAGTAGCCGACTCCAAATCCAGCTCCAGACAAGTGACAAGTGGAGTACCTCAGGGTTCAGTCCTGGGACTGCTCTTGTTTGGCATCAACTTCTCTGAATTACAGGCCAACACTAAGGGACTCTGGCTAACAAAGTTCACAGATGACTGCAAACTGGGAGCCATTATTGAATCCCCAAATGATGTGTATATTCTACAAAAGGGTCTTACAGAAACAGATGCTTGGTGCCAGAGCTATGGGCTCAAGCTCAATGCCAAGAAATGTATAGTTATCCCCTTTGGGAAAAAAACATGTACCCATGAATTACCACATAGGTGGCAGTACAGTAAGCACTGAAAGTGTGTTAAGAGACTTAGGGACCCAGGTGGACAGTGGTCTCACCTTCGATAACCACATCGCCACAACAGTCAGGAAATCCTTCTATGTGGCACACCTCATCACTAAGGGCTTTTATCCAGAAAAAAGGAGGTCATTGTCCCACTGTACTCATCCCTCATTAGACCCATTATAGAATATAAGGTCCTGTTTGGTATGTACCTCTCAAGACATCTGCAACAACTGCAAAGGCTGTAGAAATACCTCACTAAAAGAATCACAGGTCTAAAGCAGATGCCCTATGCTGACCATCTAAAAAAAACTCCAGCTATACTCTGTCGCATATCGTCTACGCAGAGGCGATTTCTGCTTAACATACAAGGCCTAGTCAATGCTACACTTAAATAAATCCTAATCCTTCAGAGACGCATGCTCCAGGGATCTAAACCTTGTCATCACAATGAACAAAACATGCTGGAGGCTTAGGTTCCTGACCCAGAGACTTCACAGACTCTGGAATAGACTGCCCATACATGTCAAGCAGAGCGCCTCTTTGGCCCTCTTCAAAAGGAACCTTGACGATTGGATGGGAGATGGGAAATTCACCCCAGGGATCACGTCAGTCACCCTGCTAGACAGGGGTCCAGGGAAGTAAATACTGTGGGAAGAAATAGCCAGGGAATTGTTACGGCTAGGCTTGTATAGGCCCTAGGGCCGATAGCCTAGTACCAACCTATAAATATCTTCAGACCGAAGCCCAAAACCTCCTAAAATAGCACAGGAAATTGTGGCTTTCATGAAATCCAGAGAGCCCTGCTATAAATCTGCTAATAAAGCCTCACCACCCAAAAGAAGCAGGGAGGTGACCTTTCAGGAAGATGCCGATTCCTCTAGCTCTGAAGATGAGGAAGAGTCATCCTATTCTGGAAATTTACCCCACAAACTTTCCCAGATTCAAACTCTGACATCTCTCTTCCACCTTCCCCCACCCCCCTGAGGACCTTTCCAGTGGAGGATACCCTTCATAGCATAAAGAAGACTTTCATTTGGGAAAGCAAACAGTTCTCATAAGCTCAGACCCCATTATGGGGAAACTGCTGAGTTTGCCTTCTTTCAGGCCACTGGCTATTCCACCTGTACATTTAGTACAGGATGATGTCTTTGAAGGCATTGCTTTACATCCTTATTCCTTACCTCCTGCTCCTAGAAAACCTGACATGTTTTATAAAGTGCTTGAATCTCACAAACACCTTTACAAAAATCCAAAAGCTGACCCTTCTTCCACAAAGGTTTACTTAAGGGACCAGCCAAACATCCCTTACCTAATGACAGGGAAAGTAGATTATTAGACAGAAAAAAAACTTGTATCTCTGCCACACAGTCAGTAAGAGCTTTGACTTGCCAATTCTGTATGCTAAAGTACCTTGAATCTGTCTAAGACAAAGTTCTAGCTAAGGTGGACTCTTACTGCTAGCAGAAGCTTAAGAAAGGATATTTAGTAGACTGCTATTGAAGCTATACAAGTCATCAGACACTCCTTAAGGTGTGGTAGTAACACCTCAAATGTGTCATGCAGAGAAGCTGCCACAGATTCTGTCATTCTCTGGCATGCATGGCTCAGGACCCTGCTCCTGTCAGATCAGGTTAAGGCTAAACTACTGGATGCTCCACTAGAAAAAGAGTTCCTTTCTGGACCTCCAGCTGAACAAGTTTTCAAGAAGGTGGATAAAAAGGAAAATAAAAATTGTAAAGGAATTTTATCTTTCTGACACCTAGGTACAGTAGGAATTACCCTTCAAAACCTTGGCCTTGTCCTCTAGTCAAAGGGAGGCCACCCCATGGTAAGAGACTCAGACAATCCATGAGATGGCAACTAGATCAGTCACACAAAACAGGGAGCTCCAAAGAGTCCACCCAGCACAGAGACCATCACTGACCAAGTTCAACCCCAGCTTCACAAACCTCTACCCACTCTCCCATCCAAGCCTGTTGTTGGAAAACTATCCTTGTCTCCTTCATCCTCAGCATTATAGAAAAGTGGTACTTCATCCAGTTGAGAGAAAGCCTACTCTTCTTGAAAATTCCAAAACCACCAAAAGAGCAGGAAAGCCTCTTGCCACCTATTTTCAGGACAACTACTTCAGCAAGGAGCCATTCAACCTGTCCCTCCAGGTCATGAGAAAAAAAGGTTTCTACTGAAGGATCTTTCCAGTTCTAAAAAAGGAGGGCATCTGGAGGCCCATCTTGGACCTCTCAAAGCTAAACAAGTTTCTCGGCATCTTAAAGTTCAAAATGCCCGTATTGCAAAAACTGCTACCCCTGATCTTCCAAGATGCCTTCATGGTCTGTATAGACCTAAAAGATGCTTACCTCCATGTCCCCATAGAAGACTGTCACAGAAAGTGCCTATAGTTTGTAGCAACAGGCTCTCTCTTCCCATTCTGTGCTTTACCATTTAAGCTATCCACTGTTCCATGAGTTCTCACAAAATGCTTAGCTCCTGTGATGGCACATTTGTAGAACTCTGAGTTTATATTGATCCGTACTTAGACTGTCTTTTTCAGGGAAAATCCACAGCAGAGACTTTAGACGCCTTACAGATCACCATAGACTGCTTTCAGAAGGTAGGTCTTCCTTAAAACTTCAAAAGTCACAAACTCTTCCTCAAACAAGGACCCTCTTTCTGGGAGCCCTCATATATTTGCCCAGCAGAAAGCCTTCCATTCTCAGGACATGATAGCTTTTCTGATAGTCAACCGTACCAGCCTGTTTCCAAAGCAATACATCCCACCAAGGGAATTCCTGAGGATTTTGGGATACATGGCATTCTGCATTCTCATGATCCTACTTGCAAAGTTACACGAGAACTTCATTGGTTCCAAAAAATGTTCAGGGACCACATTATCAACCCTGGGAAAGCCCCACTGCCTCTCCTCCTATGCCTCTATGAGCTGCTATGGTGGAGGAGCATCATACAGCAGAACCCAGGGGTAAATTTCTCTTTACCAGAAGCAGACAAAACCATCTCCACAGACAGTTCAGACATAACATGAGGGGGGTCCATTTAGGTTTCCTGAAAGTGCAGGACAACTGGACACCGCAGCAGAGAAATTTGCATATAAAGCGGAAGGAGCTACTAGTAGTCTGCCTTGCCATAAAAGCTTTTCAGCAAAACTTAAGCCCAGGGATCCTGCAGATCTGAACAGACATCACCACAGTGATGTGATACATAAACAAGCAAGGTAGGAACACTGTTCTACCATTTGTGCAGCTTTCCCTAGAAGTTTTGGAATCTGGCTCAAAAAATAGGGATAACCATCATAGCTTCTAATGTTCTGGATCAGAACAATACCCTGGCAGATTCTCTAATCCAGGATCTTTTAAACCCCAATGAATGGATGCTGAACAGCGAGGTCTTCTGGACCTAACCCTACAGTTGGGGGGGGGGGGGTCCCATCACTAGACCTGTTTGCCTGTAAACAGAACAAACAACTACAGAACTTCTGCACCAGAACTCAACAGACAGGGACTAGGAAAATATATGCCTTCTTTTTCACATGGACAAATTGGTTCCTTTATGCATTCCCACCCTTGCCTTTGATCCCTAGAGTACTAATAAAAGTCAGGGTAGACACATCCAGCATGATCCTAGTGGCCCCCTTCCAGCTAAGGCAACACTAGTTCTTCCTTCTTTTGACCCTCATTTAGTGGAGATTCCACACCCTACTGCAGAAAGCAGATCTCCACAGCCAAGCCAAGGAATCGGTTTTCCGTCCTCACCTAGCTACACTCAGGTTAACAGCCTGGAGGACTGGGTTTTGACATCTAGAAATGCTTCCTGTCTTAAGGACATGCTTTCCATTCTAAAGGAAGCAAGGCATTTAAATCCCAGAAAGTCATACCTAGAACACCAACCCTTCTCAGGCAGACATCAACTCAGTCTTGTAGTACCTGTCAAGACTGTTAAGACAGGGACTTTCCTACTGCAGCATTAAGGTACATGCATCTGCCTTGTCAGCTTGTCTGCACAGTGCTCTCTTTACCTTCTCACAACCCCACATGAAGCTTTTCTTAAAAAGGGTTATTCACCTGAGCCCTCCCAGAAAGAGCCATATCCCTTTCTGGGATCTAAATTTTGTGTTAGAGAAACTAATCTTGTCAGCCATTGAACCTGCTGCCACAGCATCTCTAGAGATGCTAACATGGAAGACCAGTTTTTTTTTTTTTTTTTTTTTGCTGTGATCACATCAGCAAGGAGGGGTTCAGAGCTACAAATCCTCATGTGTAAAGAACCATCCTTTATGCCTAAGGTTGTATCAGAATTTACCTTTTACTAGTCTTATTCCCAAATCCACAGAACAGGGCAAGAGCAAGTCCTTCATTCCTTACATGTGCACAGACAGATAAGGTAATAATTTCATTCCTTACATGTGCACAGACAGATAAGGTAATAATTCGACAGGACAAAAACCCATAATAGAGCAGAGCAATTACTGGTGGCATTTGCAGAGGGTAAATAGGGCAGGCCTGTTTCCAAACCATTTGAAAGTGAATAGCAAACTGCATTAAGTTCTGTTACTTACACCTTACTTACATCGTAGAAAAGATCTATCTGGGCATTTTAAAAACTACTCCACCAGTCATGAGGCAACTACCACTGCTTTCCTCAAAGGAGTTCTCTACCCAGGCTATCCTAGAGGCAGCCACATCAGTCCACACCTTTATAAAACACTATAACCTAGGCAATGTCTCCAGGGTTAGAGCAGGCTTACCTACTGCCATCCTGCAAAATAAGGTCATACAAATTACCTACCACCCATCTATTAGCTTATGGAGTCCTCCCAAGAATCAGTACTGCAACATTGACTACAAAGAACCTAGTCCAATTGTGTCCCACTTGCCATAATTGTAGATGTTCAAGCAGATCAGTGTTGCAGTAGATACTCCCACTTCTCCAACCTGTCATCTGCTGACCTATTTTCTCCTTTTCTTGCTGGAAGCAAGGGGTAGAGGAGCTCCCTGTAGATTTTTCTCTCATCTTCGTCATCCCCTCTGTGCCTCTTATGATTTTCCTCAGTCTCAGTCAAATTCAGACAACTTGGCAGGATGTGCTGTCCTCAGGCATCAGACTGCATGTTCACTGCTTAGGAAGACTTGAAGATGTTAATTGATGCCTTTTTATACCTTGCTATCCAGACATTGGATGTCAAATGTCCATCTGCTAGGGAAGTTGCAGAGACTCTGGAAAGTGGGCCAGTCAGGGACTTGTGCATGGCAGGAAGACCCAAAAATCTGTACTGCAACATCAATCGACCTGAACATCTGCAGTTGTGGTAAGTGGGACACATCTGTATTTTTTTCCTGATCTTAACTTTTATGAATCAGGAAGAGGCATGCAATGGACTGTAAACACAGGATGCCTCATCATTTCTACAAGGGGTGTTCCCTCCAAGAGATCTGCCCCTGCCATTGCAGCAGTATGGTCCTGAGTGTATACAAACCTCTCCCACCCACCCATGAAATGTGAGCAGGCCACATCCCTTCATTTCTCTCCCATGCTTCCTGCCTAGCTTTGCCATGCTGATGCCATTAATCAAATCCCGATTGCTTGAATCATAGTCAGGGCTACATGCCTTTGCCTCCCAAAGCCAGATGGTTTCTCCCTTTGTTGCTTATGGGAGGCCCTGTTGAGCGCTATGAAAAGACTGTCTACTTTCCTTATCCTAACTTTGTGGATAAAAATAGCTCATATCTGTTTGCTCCCCATGTTTAGATCCTCAGGGCTTTCCTCACCAGTCTTGGTCTCATTGACTTTGCAGCTTAGTGTGTCACTGATTTTCCTGTTTCCAGTCCTGTCTTTGTTGATATCAGTGGGCCTAGTTTCACTGATAAGTAGGACAGGGTTGGTGTTAGCATTTTGGGGGTCCCCGGCAAATGTCAAGTTTGGTCCCTCGCAGCACTTCCAGTATAAGTATCATCCTGTCAGTGCCACACCTCCTAAGAAACCTTTTAGTTTGTGCTGCAGACTTTTAGGAATAGTACACAGACAGACCTGTAGCTACAAGCTCTTACATTACAGCAGGCCTATATACCACACTTTGTTGACCTGGCTAACAAAGGGACACTTGGTTACTGGCATTTAGATGCAACAATGATGCATTACAACAACTCTATGAACAGGTCTGGACTTAAATGAAGTGATGACTAGGCCTACCGTTTCAACCCCCCCCCCCTCCAGTCCTCTCCTCTGATCCCCCCCCCACAATCTTTTGGCCTCCCCATACCATGCACATTACTTTTTTTCTTCTTTTTCTTGCATTTTGCCTTAATCTCAGCTTTTTCAAGAAGCCATAACTTTCTCTATGCCCTGAAGTACATTTTAAAGTTTCTTTCTTTTTACACAACCTTTTCATCCAATAATGGCTTGAATAGAAATTATGATTAAGGAAAGAAATTCACTATTGCTGTACAGTTTTAGTTTTCCTTGCATCCTTTCAGCACACCTTTCCTGACCAAGACAGCACAGTAATAACCATTTAGGAAATAACTCAATTAAACTGGTGCCTCCAAAGCCATAGGGGTTATATATGTGCCCTGGGATACATTTTAGAGCATTTTCGCAGCATTGTACTCCAATGGTGGCCTAAACAAAAATCACGAAAAAGAAAAGAATTTCAGTCTTATTTTTTTCTTTCAAGGAAGACATAAGCTGTGCCCAAGGCTTAATGTTCAAAGCTGACAAAAATAGTAGCTCACAATAAACTAGCAAGCCAGTTGTGGGAATATATACGTCTTATCTGGGAATATTGCCTCCTTCCCTAACCCCCCACAAAAGACAGTCACTGCCTGTACATCCCTCTGGTGTTAGACTAGGATGAAAGCAGAGGTTTAAATTGCCTTAGCCATATATTTCAAGTGACTGCTGATATACATATACATCGCATGCTTCCTCACCCCTAACCCGCAAAGTCAGCCCTGTGTATATGTGCCTGATGTGTGATTGTGAGAATGATTTCAGTAGTATATTCTAATTTGTTGCTCCTAGACAGTACACCACCCCTGCACAAGCTGTAGTAACCTTCTTTTTATACCTCTGAGGTCTGTGAGAAAAGTAAATAAACAATGACCACACTGTCCTCAGCTCAAACATAAGTTATAATGACTTCATGTGCAAACCCCTAAGGTTTGATTGTGATGAAAATTAAAGTTGTGATAACCACGCAATCTCCACCACCTTAACCTACAACAGCTTTCTGTACACACATATTCCAGCAGGTCTGGTTTTAGAATGGGTGTGGTTGAAACCAGAGGTTATCATCATCTTTATCCTAAAAGCGTCATATCTCAGCATTGTTGAGGTTACACAGCTCAATCAGAAAACGGATGCATTTTTTCTCCTCATTTTTCTTCAGCTAGCCATAGCTTTTGTGGGGGTCCTCACAGAGTCGAGGATGATTAAGTTATTTTTACAGTCTGGTGAGAGGGGGGACCAGGCTCCAAGAAGATCTAAGGCTCTGAATGTTCTGAGATATATTTTGTGTCTTACTTTTGAAATATAATTACTTGTTTGGTACATTTTTTTATTGATACCCAGAAGAATAATGTCTGTGTCCTGGCATTATTGGGGGCGTGCACAGACAAAAGTCAGTGATATTTTTTACACACACACACACACACACACACACACACACACACACACACACACACACACTTCTAGTTTTGTAGTTATTTTGCAAATAGCAATATATTGTGCAACACTGGTACTGCCACATCAGATCAGTAACTATGTTTAGCAGTCATCAAACAGCACCAGGGGTAAGTCACTTATTTACCTCATTGAGCAGTAATGCATACCTGTCACTGTCCCTGATTTCACAGACCTTCCCTGATTTTGTTCATACTTTTGCTTTCTCTTTAATAAAATGTTTGATTTGCTGGTAAATCATTCAGGATTACAAACAGTCAATCAATCCAGATATCTAAGTTTTATACTTATTGTCCAAAAATACATGTTGATGCAAAAGGTGTTATTCTACTAACTTTTTAAGTGAATTAGAGTAATATTTAAAATGTAGTCCTGATTCTGAGCCTTTATTCTATTATTTTTGGGATTGCACTGAATTCTTGGCGGTGCTGCGGTAGCGTTGTCGCCTCACAGTAAGACGTTGTCCTGTTCGATTCTCAGCTAGAGCATCTTCTGTGTGGAGACATGCGTGAATGGCTGTACCTTCATTGAAGGTTGTGTGTCAGAGCTGGCAACTCGGCATGTAAAAATCTACTGCCAATCATTAGCGGACCGGAGTTCCGCTGTGGCGACCCCTAACCAGGAAAAGCCGAAAGACACAACAACAACTGAATTCTTAAGCAAAATAATTGTGAGTTATAGTATCTCGTGTTCTGTTTCTATTTATAAAACTCCCTGAAAGAGAAAACCATCCCTGATGATCGGAAGTATCAGCTCTTCTTAAAATCCAAGGTATGCACTGAGATTGGTCACTCTGGGCTGCTGATCTCTCTAATGCTTACCTTGCTCATGTTCATTATCAACTTCATCTTAACAGGGTCACATCACAGCCCTATTCAGGTTAAAGAGCATAATTAGTAAATTAATACTTTTTTTTTCCTAATTTTTCCCCAACCAGCAGTAGCTTTTATGGGGCCCCCACACAGTTAAGGATGATTAAAGGGGCCCCCTGCAGCCACTGGTATAGCAGGCACCTAAAACTGGCTATGTAGATAGTTTTAGTGGAGAAACTGTCCAACAACGGGATTTAACAAAGCCAGGGACATTATGTCAGTAGGGAAATATTTAATGGAATTCTGATGCCTGTTACTTGACAAAACACTGTTACTACATCTTTACTATATCTTTGAAATTTAAAGGAAATATAAGTAAGAGTTATTATCCATGTGGTTTATTAAGTATGCAAGAATGCTGTACTAGCTTTTGTTGGTTTTACAGACATGTTACAAAATATCAAGATAAGATAACTTGCTGTGGTTGGGGTCTTCCAGGGAACAGGGGGCCCCCAGCAACTGCAGGGTTCGCTGGTGCCTAAAGCCGTCAATAAATAGGACCATGACCTTGATGCTGGGGGTTGTGCTCAATATTTTGGTGTTAATGCCAGTTGGCTGAGTTTTGCTGCAGTTAGCAATGGGGTTTCTGATGCTGATTCAGTTTCACTGCCAAACATGCATAAACATTTTCATTGAATGTCCCCAGAATTCTTTGCTAACCCTGTGCTGACTTCTGTTTGTTAGAGTATGCTCAACAAAATGTTAAGGTTGAAAGTAATTCTGCTACAAATATGTAACATAAATAAGGTATAAAATAAAGCTTGCTTAAATGTAGAAGTAGAGTTTAGCAATAGCAATATGTGATTAGCATCCATACTAAATGACTTTGGCTCGAAAAATAAGGAATCTGCTTATTGGACATGTCTCCTACAGAATCAGCAAAAATGTATGCATTTCACACTGTCAGCAAAAAAGCTGACTTCTTACAGACTTAAAACAGGATGTATGCATTTCACATGGTCAGTAAAAGCAGCATTTCACATTGTCAGTAAAAGCAAAGATATGAAAAACAGGATGTATGCAGCTTCCTTAAAGAGTAGACAACAGGACATGTTTCTGTCATATGACCCTGTTAAGCAAGGAAGTTTGAATGATCAAGTCAGCATTTGTTTGTGTTTTACTAGTAGGTGTTTCCTTAAACAATACCAGTACAGGATGAAAACATGTTTTTCTGCAAACACCAGCAAACAGATGTTCTCATACAAAGTCCAAAATAGAATAACAAGAGAAAAACAGGATTTGAACTGCATGACTAGAACAGTATAAAGAGACTATAACAGATAACATTGTTAGAGATATTGTTTTTGTATTGTATCTCTCACATCATCCATGCTGTTTGAGAAGTAAAGTAGAACACTACTTGAAGCTGCAACAGTAGTTTGTGTGATTTGTTATAAAAAGTCTTTTATTGGTTACTGTTTTTAAAGTGACAGAGTTTTAGGTTCTGCATCAGTGTACACACTGCAAGTTTCTGTGGTCAACGGACTGTGAATGCAATTATAACTAAACTTTGATTTCAGCAAAACCCAGCCAGCAAGATTGAGTGTTTTAAGAAGACTTCGGATCCATCACAGTAAGCAGCACCTTATCATTAATTTTTCACTGTTATCGCTATAAATTTGTAGAGATTTTGGAAATGATAAAGCAAAGAATGGAGTGACCCATTTGACTATATCCTCCCCACAAAAACACTGCAAAAAGTCTTTTCATGCACCAAAAAGTCATCTTGGGTAGCCTTCCAATGCCTGACATTCTTAAAGTGGCTACTAATGGAAAGGCCATGATACAGTAACTCCACTGCTTAGGAAAGTCAATTGAATGTCCTGGCCACGCAGAGAGTGACACCTTTGTTTGGACACTCCCAAGCCAGACAACTTAATTGCAGCAGATGTCCTCAAACAGAACTTTCCAGAGTCCTGTGGCCATTCCCCTAGATGAGGAGCTGTGGTGATAGACTAAACTCTAAAATGAGTTTTTGCATATTCCACTTTTTCTTGGATGAAAATGATTAGTTAGTATGGTTGAGTTCCTGTTAGACCTGGTGGTTTAAATGCAGTATTAACTGGTGCAGTTACTTGACAAACCAGTCAGAAACAAGTCATTATCCTCTTCATAGGTTGGTACTAGGCTATTGGCCCTAGGGCCTATATAAGCCTAGCCATAACAATTCCCTGGCTATTTCTTCCACAATATTAACTTCCCTGGACCCCTGTCTAGCAGGGCGACTGACGTGATCCCTGGAGTGAATTTCCTATCTCCCATCCAATCATTAAGGTTCCTTTTGAAGAGGGCCAAAGAGACACTCTGCTTGACATGTATGGGCAGTCTATTCCAGAGTCTGGGGAGTCTCTGGGTCAGGAACCTATCCCTCCAGCATATATTTTGTTCATTGTGATGACAAGGTTTAGTTCCCTGGAGCGTGTGGCTCTGAGGGATTCAGACACATTTTTTCCATTTGAACCATGTAATGAGAATTGCATACAGTGGCACAGAAGATTCTTCCAGAGCCACAATACCTAGATTACTACGTGCTGGCATGCATGAAGCAGACTTACAGATTTTGCTGAAAACATTGAAGTGACATTATTTAACTTCCCTTTCCAAGGACATTTGATTTTTCACCCTGATGTTAAGCCACACCTAGCAGATATGGAGAAGAGGGGCAAAGATCCTGTGTGCCACTAGTATTACTCTTTTTTTTTTTTTAAATGACTTCAGCATTCCTTTTCCTGGATGTAGGGAAGTCAACACCATATGTCGTCCTGATGTTGAAGCTATGCAGAAAGATCAACAATCTGATAAAAACCTAGATGCTCAAGGCTTATGTTCCCAAACAGAAGGGTACTGTGCAGTCACAGGAAGGCTGCAGTTCGCCTTCAGATGACTAGCAGTAGCAGTCCTGATGCCTTGCCCAACTGTCTAACTTTGAAGGCAGTTTCCTGCTGGGCAAACATAAACTAAGGACAAGGATACAAGATTTCATTCCTCACTTGGCCACACCCATAGTTGTTACTCTTGCCCAGCATCCCACTGTATCAAAGGTATGCACCAAGGGCCTCCTACAAAAAAGAGCTGTCCATGAGGTCCCACCAGAACATATTACTCCAGATTCTTTTTTTTGTGTGTGTAAACTAACATCTAAAACGTCAGTCCAGTACTAGATCTAAGTAGACTAAACGCGTTTATCCAAAAATATAAAGCTTTCAAATTATCACAGTGTAGTTTTTATTAAAAAGAAATTTTTAAAGTTGTCACAGTGCAGTTGAATCTTCAATGCTTGTCTGAAGGAAACTGGGCTTGCTTTGGACCTCCAGGCCCCCCTATCTCCAGGTCAGCATCATCATGGAGTCCTGGAGGTTTCTTCAGTTCTGGGTTGGAGCCGGTCATTACCATTGTTGGACTCTTGCATTCGGTAGTACCACAAACCCCGTGGTGTTCACCAAGTGCATATTGTATAGGCATTCTGCAACCCCTAACTGGCTACCTAAGATTTTCCTTTTCTTGATTCCCTGTCTTCAAAACCTATTGTCAGAGTGGGAGTCTGTACTAAAGTTGTTCTATTCTTTGGGAGTAACATTCAACCTTGCTCACTTTTATCAGTTACAGCCTGAGCACCTGACAGTGCAAGTCATATCTTCTTTAGACAGGATTCAGTCTTTCCACTTTTTGACTTCTGGAATCTTGGACAGCTTCAGCTTTTCTTGGAACACTGAGCCCAATGGCAGTTGCCATTTCCATGGTGCCCTGTGCAGTATGAGGTATTGTAGATGATCCCAAAAGTTAGTTGGTCTCATATGTCATGTCCTGTGTCATATCTGAAAAAAATTGCAGGAACTTGCAAAACGGGACCTATGAAGGTGGTTACATCTGCTCAACCTGTGAAGGATTACTCCATTTCAGTTTCCCTCTCACTTATTAGTAATCACCACAGATGCATGTCCTGTAGAGTGGAGAGGGAATTATGTTGAGCAAATGGTCCAAGTTGTCTGGACCCCTTGCACATGCAAGACTACTTATTTGCTTACTGGAGAATGGTAGCAGTTCTTCTGAACCTTCAGACCTTTAGGACTCACAACAGCTCCAAGGTCTAATAGCCATCCAACAACATAGCAGTCATGTGGTACATTGAGTGTCTCTTGTGTTAAAAAGCAGTGAAAGTTTACAAACGTATTACTCCAAATAGTTGATTTTGAGTAGCCAGACACATTCCAGAGAAGCTGTTTCTTATGTGGATAAGCTTCATTTCTGTCTTCTGAGCCTTCAGGCACACACACACGCGCACACATATTGCTGGCTCACATAGGAGGGCACAAAGACAAGTAAGATGCAGTCGCTGAAAGACATGGCTTAAAAGAGTAAATCAGATGATCAAACAATTTGGTGAGATACTGCTTAATTTAGGAAATGGTGGAGATTGTAGGCTCAAGCTGCTATCCCTTTAGAGATTCTCTCTCTTTTTTTTTTTTAAATGCCTCAGTTTAGAGTATCTGGGAAGCTGACACTTAAAGATCTATTTACACATTATGGAATCATATCAGCATATTGGCAAGTATTATAGCAAATGTTGACAGACTAAAAGAAACTGACAAAACTTTCATCAAACCTTGGAGATATTTTTTTCTCTGGGGGCAAGCTACCTGCACCCCCTATGTGGGGGGGGGGGCACCTCCCCTCCAAGGGTAGGTTTGGCACAATGGTTAAGGTCTTCACCTTATGAACTTTTGAGGTTGCAAAGCAGTGGAGAAAAGGGAAGAAAACTTCACTGTTGTAAGTTGTTTCAGCAGCTTTTATTTGATCTGTGGTCTCTTGATGAAAAAAATTGATCAACCTACATGTTTTCCACTTTACAAACATTACTGGACATTTCATTCAAGGAGTAGGGCTGTTTTTTTTTTTTTTGCCTGTGTGGTACTTAAGAACATGCTTTCATCCTTCATCTAAGTCGACTGTCTGCAAACTTCACTGCTTGGTAATCTTCCATTCATTTATGAATGCACTGCATTGGTGATCCCTGTGATGAAAACAAGTGTTCTTGTGAGGATACTCACTGTAACAGTAGATGTTTACTTAGTAGGATCATTCCTGCCTTCTGTTCTTTCCTTAGTAGCTAAGCAGATTGTTTAGTAGCCTCAGTCCTTTCTAATAACAGGGTGGTATGATGTTCATCGTGTTTCACTGTTGCAGTCATTACACTTGGGTTATCCTGCTGGCAGGTGATCAGCAGTCGGCCTGAGTTCCAAAGTCTTGGTCCGGCGTCTGTTGCTGTTGCCTCTTCCCTGATGTCAGTGCGCCAGGGGCATAAAAGTTGCAACCAACGCCATTTTATTCAGTCTTTCGTGCCGTGCGGTGCCCGAAGCAAAAGCAGTTCACAAGTGCCTGTCGGCCGACTCCTGAGATTTTCAAAATTGAATTTCAGAACCGAAGTCTTCAATAAAGCTAAGTACCTCGTTGGGGAAACTTTTTCTTGCTCCAGACCGATGTCAGTAAAAGTTAATAATAGTATTTCTTGTGGGAAGCAAATACCTCATAAGGACTTTCACTCTTACTGCATTCCGTGCCTAGGCCCTGACCACGACATTACTAGTTGTCGGTTTTGTGCTAGATTCAATAACGCACTATTAAACTTCGGTTTGATTTTGCTTTACATTATTTTGGACGAAGATTTAATTACATAATGCTGTCGGAACAACCGACAACCGGAATGTGTAAAAAAACACAAGGACAAAGAAAAAGACAGGCATCCGAGGTCCAAAACCGACGACAAAGCCTCTTCTAGGCCAGTCTCTGGTTCTCAGTGAGGCACTTTTGCAGCCCCTGACACCCGCTACCTCAGAGTCACAGGCCGTAACCGACAGCCATGTGGAGACACCGAGGCCTGTGGAAACTCAAGGTATTGGGCCTACGGAAAATATACCCTCAGATGGGTCCGGAGCCGCTGAGCAGGCACCGGCTTCTGAGGGTGTTTTCAGACCTTCACAGCTTACAATTAAAGCTTCTACAGCAGCAAAGGCAAAGTCAAAAACACCATTAAAGACAAGGAAACAGGTGCAGCATTCTCCAGAACAGGCATCCATGCCAAAGAAACAGATGCTTAAAATGGCCGAAGACCTTATAACTTTAATCAGGGGCTCCCACCCCCTTCCTGACAAAAGGCCTAGGCAAGACACTGATTATGATTCCTCTGACCAGGTTTCCATTTCTTCTGATTATTCTTCTGACCAGGGCTATTCTATCCCTCCCTATGAGGACTCTGATGCTGAAGAGTCCATTCCTTCAGCCTCGCCTCCTGAGGATTACTCTTTTGGGGAAACCCTGTACACCATGAGGGAGCATTTCCATTGGGAGAGAGGATTACTCAGAATCCAAGAAAAGGCTCAGAGATTTCCTTCTCTTGCCTCAGCACAGGCCCCTAGCTATTCTCCCTGTGCTTGATATTGTAGATGATGTTTTTTTCTGAATCCAGTCTGTCTCCAGATTCTTTACCCCCTGCACCAGTAAAGCCAGACAGGTACTACAGGGTCCCTGACTCTCATAAATGTCTTTACAAAAACCCTGCTGCAGACCCAGAAACTACATCTCTGGGTCCTAAAGGGGGGTTAAAGCTTCCACTGCCAAAAATCCTGTCCCCTCAGATAGGGATTCCAGAGCTCTGGGCAGATGGGGGGAAAAAAGTTTACACTTCTGCTACTTTAGCTGTAAGAGCTTTAAACTGCCAGTTTCATGTGCTTAAATATCAACAGTATCTCATGTCATTGTTAAAGCAGAAAATGGTTACAAATATAGAAGGTCCTGACAGTAAAGAAGTGCAGGATTTATTGCATGCAGTTGAAAAGTGGGAAAGCATACTCTGCAATGTGGTTTTGATTCATTAGAGGCTTCTTGTAGAGCCGCAGTTACAGGCTCAGTTATTCGAAGACGTGCTTGGTTGAAAGAACAAAGTTTACCTGACCATGTTAAAGTAAAATTATTGGATGCTCCACTACAGCATGATACTTTGTTTGGTGTTAAGGCAGAAGAGGTGTTAAAGAAAATGGAGGATAAAGCAAAGTCAATGTAAACTGTGAAAGATTTCTTACAGGTTCAACCACCTAGATTTAGCAGAAACTGGCCTTCAAAAAATTGGTCCTTTCCAGTGTCAGAGAGGCCACAAAGAGGCAGATACAGACGCCCAAGAGGCAGATCTCAGCCCCAAGGCTCCTACAGACCTAAACAATGGGGTGCTTCAGCCCCCAAAGGAGGAAAAGACAAATCACAACCTTATAGAAAACAGTCACAGTGACTTCTCTCTGCAAATGCTAAGCTCTTACCAGTTGACAGCACCCCTAGGGGGAAAGCTAGCACTTTTCTCAAAAAATTGGCACATGATCACCCAAGACCAATGGGTGTTGAATATAGTTTCTCAAGGTTACAGGTTCCACTTCCACATGCTTCCAAAACCAAAAGGTATACCAAGCCTGCCACAAAACCAATGGTCAGAGGCACAAAAACAGATTGCTGCTCTTATGGATATGGGAGCTATTCAAAAAGTTCCACAAGAAGAACAGGGCCAAGGATTTTACTCGCGCCTTTTCCTAGTACCCAGAAAGGACAAAGCATGGAGACCAATACTGGACCTGTCAATCCTAAATACTTTCCTGGATGTTCCAAAATTCAAAATGTTAACACTACAACAACTTCTGCCCATGCTGGGCAAAGAGGCTTGGCTAGTTACTTTGGATCTCAAGGAGGCATACCTGCACGTCCCAATCAGACAATCGTGCAGAAGATACCTCAGATTTATAGCAGGCTCAATGCATTATCAATTCTCTGCACTGCCTTTTGGCTTATCTACTGCGCCCAGGGTCTTCACAAAATGCCTGGCACCAGTAATTGCATTTTGCAGACAAAAAGGAATTCAAATATATCCCTACTTGGACGACTGCCTTATACAAGCAGAGAGCAAGGACATTCTTTTAAAGCACCTGGCGTTTGTAAAAAGATTGCTAATTTGCCTAGGCTACACAGTAACTGAAAAGAAATCAAAACTAGTGCCCTCTCGAGGTAATATTCCTGGGTGCAAGCTTAAATACAACTGCCCAGATGGCTTATCTCACGCCAGACAAGCAAAGGCAACTGACTCATTACTTTCAGATGATGGCAACAAAGACCCAGCTCCTTGCAAGAAAAATTCTGCAGGCCATGGCTTCTTGCATTCTACTAATTCCATATGCCAAACTGCATATGAGGAAACTACAATGGTATCTAAAAAGTGTTTGGACTCAGCATTGTCACAGCCTAGAGACAATCATAACCTTGATTCCCTGCCTACAACAGGAGTTTCGATGGTGGTCCCAGGCCTGTCACCACAACAAGGGACAGCCTTTCACCTTACCTACAGCCAGGCAGACAATAACAACGAATGCATCGGATTATGCCTGGGCCTGGGGAGCACATATGGCAGGAAAATGTATTCAGGGTCCGTGGTCCAAGGAACAAATGCATCTTCACATCAATCAAAAAGAGATGCTAGCTCTACAGAATGCCCTGACAGTCTTCAAGGACCTAATACATCCAGGACAGTTATTAATAAAGACAGACAATACCACAGTTATGTGGTACATAAACAAGCAAGGGGGGCACACATTCCTACCCCCTATGCAGACAAGCCATGACTTTGTGGAACACAGCACTGACCTACCAGGTACATCTGCAAGCACAATTCCTGCCAGGAACAAAAAATACACTGGCAGACGAACCAAGCAGAAATCTCATGGATCCTCACGAATGGAAGCTTAATCCACAAGTGTTCAACATGATAACAAGGGAGTGGGGACGTCCAGACATCGATCTTTTTGCCTCCCCTCACAATTGTCAATTACAGAAATTTTGCACAAGGATTTATCACTCTCAAGCATGGAAAGTGGATGCTCTGTCTTTCAGCTGGAAAAACCTGACAGTCTATGCCTTCCCGCCGATGCCTCTTCTCACCAAGGTGCTTCTAAAAGTCAGACAAGAGAGGCCAAAAATGATCCTGATTGTACCAGACTGGCCACGCCAGCACTGGTACCCAATCCTAAAGATTTTGTCCCAAGGCCAACCTTGGCCTCTACCTCAAATCCTTCAACTTCTGACGCAGCAAAACAATCATATTCTGCACAGTCAACTCAGAACCTTAAACCTGGCAGCATGGCAGATAATGTAGCCACTCAGGACTTTAAAAGAGCGTATTTTAGAACATGTTGGTTATATAAGAAATAAAGATGACAGTAGTGCTCTGTATAGGCATGTTCAAGTTTTTAAAGATCATTCTTTTTGTTTTTTAGTTTTACATAAGTTTTATATTAACAAGAGGGATGGTAATTTGAACAGTTTTATTGAAAAGGCTGAAAGTAAATGGATTATGAAGCTGCAGGCAGGCACACAGAAGTATTGGACTTAATGCCTATGTGCCTTTAATGCCTTTATTGAGAGAGCGCAAATTGTTACATTGATTAATTGCTTGTATTATAAAGAGTTCTTCTTTTTCTTTGTATTTTGTCTGATGAAGTGCTGAGTTATTGGCATGAAAGCGCTAACATTTTATTAAAGTTTTCTTATCTGAAGCTGTGGTGGTCTTGGAGTTCATAGCCCTGTCAGAAATGAAAGACCCAGTCTTGTGAGTCCTGACACTTTCCATGTTTTGTTTGAATCATGGTTTATCCTGTTTATATTTTACTATTCTTTGAAAAAGTGTTTTTGCTGGGGTTTTGACTACAGGAATTTCCACATCACTGCCAGGATTGCTGTACCTCAGAGCAGGGAAAAAAAACTCCCAAGGTACCATAATGTCAAACTTTAGTGTATGTGGTCCCCACATTCACACTTTTAGTCCTGCTATTCCAGTGTGATATTTACAGTCCTGAGAGTTTTAACAGGCAGATATTTAGTGTAGGATGGAAGCATTACCTTGGAAAAGGATGCATATCCCTTAGCAGCAGAATGGCTTGGCCACACCTAAGCAGGCTAGTCTCCATTTGTCCTGCCTTTTCAAAACTGTGCTGTTGTCATATTCACCCCAGTGTTTATCCCCCGTGCCTTAATTCAGTTTTGTACTAGCTTGACCCTCTGATATTGTTGTACCAGTCACCCTGGCTGAGTAGGATGGACATTTGTTCATCTCATTATCTTAATAACATAAGCAGCTGGAGACTTGAGGTACTGTTTTAATGTTGCAGTTTGTTTGTATTCATTTAATTTGTGACATTTCTGGAGTCAGTAGAATAATTAATTTTATTTGTTACAGTGGAATCTATTTGCTGAAGGTAGTGATTTCAGTGTGTTAAGCAGTATTTTTCCATTTGTTTACACAGCCAGGAGCAGCTGAAAACATTGCATACTGATTTAAGCTCAAAATTGGCCGACTGTACAGGCATTATTCAAGAAAAGATTCCTTTTAATGACACAAGTAAGTATGCTGAGTTTGTCACTATACAGTAAGTTTGCTGAAAGGGGATATGTATGCCTGTGCTTTTTTGTTACTTTTTTTTTGCACTGGATTTGGAGAATCTCCTTTGGGGATCCGTTTACTTTTACCTGCATAGTATTTTTATTTATAGTACATTGTCTCCTGTCAACAATTCATTGTGTTAGGTATAACAGATTCTTTTGTTTATTTCTTTACACATGTTTCAGTACAAACAATAAAATAATCTTTTCTTACAGGTTAGTTAGCTTGTTAATATAGATGTGCTGTAGTCATTATGTCACTATATTTCCATAAAAAGGCATTCATATGCGACTCCACTCACCACCCCTTAACCGATAACTATATGAATCGATTTTAGACTTTATTTAAGCTCTGCAACTCTTTGTAAATCAAATCCAGTTTTATTTCACACTGGGAAAAAACTGGAAGGTGTCCAGTCTATTGTCAGTCTTATACCATTAGGAATCCTAAAGCCAAGTAGCATCTGCCTTATGCACACAGATAATGAACTCTTGCTAAACAAAAATAATTCTGTTAATGGGAATTACAAATGTCTAAGAGATCAGAGGCCTCACACTCACAAAAAAGACGGAGTACAAAACTCTTTCTAAATGGCAAAACCTACTCAGAACTTGGTAAACATTGTCAATATATTAGCAAATACATTTAGCACAAATTTCATTCCTGAGATGATTATCTGAAACTCTGCAATACCTGTATCTCTCAACCCCCTCCCCAGTCATCACTAAAGAACATGTACTGAAAATACTATCCAAGACTAAGAACACTTCTTCCATGAGACCAAATAACATCCCTTCCCTGGAAATAATAGACCTTTCAGCCTGACTAGTGTAATTTTTAAGGCCATGGAACACAAATAATAGACTTGATTTATATAAACGTTAAAAGTCTCATAGGGCTATATTAGCAACAATTTGGTTTTGTCAAAGGTCGATCCTGTCTAAGCTAGTAAATTTCCTGAAAAAAAGTAACACAGCTGTTGACAGCAGTCGCACTGTACACATGGCCTACCTTGATTTTGACAGTACATTTGACACTATCCCTCAATCTAGCATAATTAATAAGTCTGATATGTTACAAATAGACTTGTGTGTTAAGATGGATAATTAATTGGATAAAAGGCAGAATCCACATGGTGCGAGTGGCAGAGACAGTGTTAGAGAACATGAAGGTAACCAGAGGTATCCTCCAGGACTCACTGTTGGGATCTCTTTTGCTCAGTTTTTACCTCTTTGATGTACAGACCAAAAAACAAGACCTATTGCTAGCCAGTTGCGCAAAAGACTGCTAATGGGGAGTCACTGTCAAATTACCCTCTGACACAGAAGCTCCCCAGCAGGATATTTAAACTAATAAATGCCTGGTGTGTTGAAAATGAGTGCAAATTAAATGCTAAAAAATGCAACATTGTAGCAGTTGGCAGACAGACCATTCCCCCAGCTTACAGCAGTGACAATTATCCATTTCTAAATGAAAATGTAGTTGGGAGACCTAAGAAACTGGGTTGATGATTCCCTCTCTTGATCAGCATGTAGCAACATTTGTCAAGAAATCCTATTTGGTATAGCTGATTGCCAAGGGAATATCATCTACTTCAAAAGAAGTTATTGTCCCTTTGTAGTCAGCACTGATCAGACTAATTATAGAGTGTAATGCCGTCTTTGGAATTTACCTCACCAGACATATCAAACAGCTGGAAAAACCCCAGAGGTTCCTAACAAAGAGGATTGCATGCTTAAAATCCCTAAGCTACCAGAAGAGACTAGAAACTCTGCCCCTGTTCTCTGCATTTTACTGGCTCCACAGAGGAGAGCTGTACCTCGTATTCCAAACCATCAGGTATCCAGTAATCCAGGATCTCTTGTACCTTCACAAATTAAACAGTCCCACAAATAGCAGAACAAGGGATCTAAAAAGGTAGCCATTTGAAATGATGGGACCTGCTTTAGCAAGACCCATAATGTGAGACTGAATGGTCAGAATAATGGACTTACACATTCTAACTCTGAGATGGCAGTTTCTCTATATATTTTATTTTCTCTGAGGTATGTCGCTCTCTGAGTTTGTATACATTCGGGAGATGTGGGGAGACTGCAGGGGGGCTTTGCCCTTGCAAAAAAAGAAGCTTAAAGATGAAGAGTAGTTTTTGATATTTGCACTTCTTCTGCATTTTCTGTTTTTTTTTCCCCCAAGAGTGTTGGCAGTCAGCATTGCGAGTGCCTACATTTCAATTGGCATCCATCTAAACCTGCTTCAGCAGACCAATAAAATAAGGTGGAGAGACAGATTCATTGCTCAGCATCTCCCTCGCCTCTGGAATAGACTCCCCATGCAGATAAAGCCACGTGATGCACCTTCTTCCTTCAAACAGGACCTGGGTAATTGGATGGGTATTTATAAATTCACACCAAATCTTGGCTGGCCTAGTTGTCTTTAAGAGATTATGTACAGTCTGGGGTGTGAACTTGCAAGGCATATTGGTTGCAAAACTCAGTAACCTTGAACTTCCTATGACTGTATATTTTAGATTTCTATAGGTTTGATTATGCAATTTTATGGTCTGTGGGGTGTTTAGCTTTTTGCTGTGTGCTAATCATTTATTTTTCTTATTGTGTACATTGCATTTTGCCATTGTATGATAGGTGATTTGTTTTCGTTTAAAATTTATAGGAGTTTTTCTTGTCATAGTGTATGAGAATATAGATTTGGCTTAGTTTGTGAGCTTTTGTTAGGATGGTATAATCAGTATGTGTATATAATTTTGTACAGAGTAATTTATACATACTTTTTAAATATTTATTCTTTCTAGATATGTGTTTTTATTCCATTCCATTTTTGAGGGTTTGGATTTAGGATAAATGTATATAACCGCACACACACACACACACACACACACACATAAGTATGTATTTGTATATGTGTGTGTACATTATATACATATTTATATGTACGCACACACACACACACACACACACACACACACACACACACAAAAACATAGTGTTTGTATGTATTGTAAGTCCAAGAAGATACTGGAGATGAGCTATACACTTGGCTTTGCAGTTGCAAAATTAACTATCATTACCTTCATAACAGTGTCCAGTTCACACAGCCCTTCTAGGCTACAAAGCTGTCTTATAACCACAAGAAAGTTCCAGTTTGCAGGCCTCTCCCGGGCCCCAAAGAATGTCCAATGCTGTGAGCCTCTCAGGTCCTTTTTCAAACTCATACAGTAGGTCTTTTCACAGAGTTTCATTTATAGGGTATTCTCTACTGGGCTCTTTCTCAATCTGTGCTTCCAGGGCTTCCTTTCAAATGATCCTTCAATGAGTAACTAGCTTCCCAAATTTAGTCATCCAGGCTGCTCTATTTTATACTAGAGTATTTGGCATTTAAATCCTTGAGGTTTAGATAATTGCTGTTTGCTGTGAAAATATTTCTATGCTGCACACTGCAAGTATGCATTATGACTGGCATTTACAGGCACATATACATTCTCTGTTGCCAGTGATGTGTGTGTGTGTGTGTGTGTGTGTGTGTATATATATATATATATATATATATATATATATATATACATGACTGCGTGTGTCTTTTTATAACAAGATGCCAGGGTATGTTTAAACAGGCATAGACCTGTGATTCATAAATGTGGCCTTGCTACTTGATAACACCCTGATGAATCCACAAGTGGAGTATTTGCCACAGTTCTGTGATGTCAGACCTTTAGAAGGAATGCTTTGAAGAGTTGCAAGAATGATGCAGGGAGTGATAGGTCTGGGGTAAATTTGGTTGCGTTCATTTGGTGGGTAAGATGTACAGGGCCTGGTGATGTGCTTTTATGGTCATGAAGTAAGTTAACTGTAGCAATAAGACAAGGAATAGGAGGAGTAGGTAATATTAGGCTTTTGAGGTATGCAGGTTTAGGACACTGGTGAGAATAAACTGTATTACAAAGACGTTGATGGTATTCCGGTATGCTACCCAGACAGGCTGTCAAATATGAATCTCTTTATGTAAGGTCAGAAAAGTATTTGAGATGAGTGCTTACATGCTAACTAATTGCATCAAGTGAACTGTGTGCATATTCTTAAATAACAGTTTCCAGTACATTTTGAAATCAAATGTAAAGATCCATCTCCACTCTTTTCTGTTCACTGATCATAACCTGTTTGTCTGCTCAACTAGACTGTATTCTAATTACTAATACACTGTAATTTTCATGAGTGGAGCTTTTCTTCTTCGAGCTCAGCTGAAAAGGGCTTATTTGCCTGGTTGGAATTCCCCAGTCAACAGATTTAAATAAGTAAATACATGCTATTTTGCTTAAGTTACCTCAGAAAAGCCTTTTCCATTCATTTCTTACTAGTATAAAAGACAGACGATGAGGCTCAATGCTTATGAATTAGAAATTAGTAAGACCTTAGTTTATGCGAGGTCATACAGAGGGGAAGTCAGATAAATGTTTTGTAGTATTTCCTAGTTTTATTATTTTTTTCTTCTTCCAGAATGCTGCCATTTAAGTGGTCTGAATGTTCTTCCTCACAACAGAAGACGTCAAGTAAGTATTGGTGAAATAAAGTTTTCACTGAAATGTCATAGTTTGAGTTTTATTAAAAAAAATACGTGTGTCATTAATGAGGTGATATAAATTTGCTATAGTTTGGCAAAACAAAAGCATATTTGTGGTGACATTTTTTCCTTTTTCAGCTGAAGGCACGTGACATTGCTGGACAGGCACTTGCTTTCCTTCAAGACCTTGTTGCAAGTCTCTTAAATTTTCATACATACATGGAGCAGAGAGTACAGATATTTCCCATTGATTCCGCTATTGACACAATTTCACCTCTTAACCAGAAGGTGCGATGTATGTACTAATTGCATAATACATATTGTCTGGCATGCATTGTTATCTGCACTGATTAGTATCCTAAGAATAATGAAGAGCTTACTAGTAAGGTACTGTTATAGCTTTATTGGCTGAAATTGCTTGTGTTCTGTCAAAGATGTTGCTTGATTTTTTTTTTAATTGTGATGCTAAATGTACCATAATCAGTACTGTGCTTTAATAGTAAAAATGTATAAAAATGGTGTAATGCAGCAATAAAAGGTAAGCATTGTTGCATTGTTATTATTACTGATATTGTAATTAATTGCATCTAATATATCTCAAAACATGGCTTACAACTAAGCCACTAAAATTATAAGGTTTCACACATCTTTAGCTGCAGCACCAGTTGTGTGAGTTAAAAAGACATCACTTTCAATTGTTAGTGATATTCTGTTTGTATGCAGTCTAGTTCTGGGCACTTAAGCAAAGTTGAATCAGCATAGACTAGAATGATAGTCCTGAAATTAAAAAAATTCTTATTCTGCACACACACTATTAGCCTTCTTAAAGGCATATTTTATCAAACAC
This sequence comes from Protopterus annectens, assembly GCF_019279795.1. Classification (NCBI taxonomy): domain Eukaryota; kingdom Metazoa; phylum Chordata; order Ceratodontiformes; family Protopteridae; genus Protopterus; species Protopterus annectens. The sequence continues at coordinate 158,502,893 of NC_056727.1, read as the reverse complement.
TTCAAACCATTTTTCTGTATATCTGTTGTGACTTGTATCATTGTAAGTACTGTGAATTTCTAGGAAACTGTACTTAAATTTACTCACTGTTAAGTCTTCTTCTTTCTGCTTTTCCTGGTTAGGGGTCGCCACAGCGGATTTTTTCCCGGTTAGGGGTCGCCACAGCGGATCACCTGTCCGCTCACGATTGGCAGTGGAGCGCACACACACGCACACACACCTAGGGGCAATTTAGAGTGTCCAATCCACCTAAAGCATGTCTTTGGGACGTGGGAGGAAACCGGAGCACCCAGAGGAAACCCATGCAACCACAGGGAGGACATGCAGACTCCGCACAGAAGGCACCCCAGGCACCCCAGCCGAGGATCGAACCGGAGAACCTCTTACTGTGAGGTGGCAATGTTAATTGCTGCACCACCGCGGCCACCCAGATTTACTCACGGTTAAATATTACATGTAAATTTAACTCCGTTAATTATGTATTCTGTGTGTAACTTTCTCAGTGTCATAACTGCTTTCTGAGCTGGGGCCATGTCTGAAAAAGGTCAATAGACAAACCCACTTACCTCAAAGTCAAAGTAAACTTTATTGTCATTCAGAAACCACACAAGTGCAAAAACTGAATGAAATTCCGTGTCTTCAGACTCAACCTACAGACAACATATAGACTATTTTCACAGACATTTACACATATAACACCTAGCTATTACATCACGGACATGCAGGTAGACAGACTAATAGTGCACATAAGTAGAAACACATTTTAACACTTTTTGAACTGAACACGTACCTAGTCAACAAATAGAATTAAATAATGGTTACTGTAAAAGTAAATCATAAAATCTGTGCTCTTTCCACCTTTTTGGTGTCCTAATACTGGTCACAGTTTCATGAGCATTGTTATTCCCTGTGAAGTCCTTAGCTAGTTCCTTGCCAACAGAATGTAAAATATTCGTCGATATGTAAAGCAGATGTATATAGTCAGCACTTCTAGAGCCTTCTTCATTTACTTCCTTTGCTTTTAGTATTTCACATCTTGCGACAGAGTTGGAGTTATTTCACCTAAGTAGTTATTTTTCTTTAGAGATCTTCAGACTTTAGATGAATATGATTTTAATTGTGATTTCTGTTGCCAGTCCTTTAATTACAAACCTCTTTGTTTAAGGTTAGTTTTATTGTTTCAACTCCTCCTTTTTTAAAAAGATTTATAACTGGAAAAAAGATCTATAACTGGGAGTCCGAAGAAAAACAAGTCAAACAAGATAAGCAATCAATAGAGATGAAAATAAATGGAAAATGTTATGTTTTTTCTTAAGTGGTTATTCCTCACGACTTACGAATACCGGAGTGCGTATTCAGTTTGTGAAGTACCACTGTTCTCCTCACTGATGCCTATGCTGCCAAAAATACCTCAGCAGCATTTTGTGTCATTGCTGGAACTAAAAACTCTGTGCTTGTCCACATATTCATTAGATCATTGTTGCGGTAGCATAAAGCATCAGTCAAGGATATTGAGCATCCAGCCAGTGTGCTAAATCATTTGGGTGTCTTTCTCAAGCACCATACTGCTGTTAAAGAATGAGAACATGGTGATGTAAATAGGACATATGGCCACCAAAATTTCAGAACTTTCTTGATGTCACATCTTCTTTGTTGTCGGTTAGCCTGTGACTAATGTTTTGTGGGCAGATGAGTATCCCTTTAGGAATCTTCCTTACCTTTTTCAGTGGAAAGCTTGGGTAATCAGAAAAGAGAAATGTGAATAAGATGGGCAGATACTGTACAAGGACTCTTACACAACCTGCTTTTTTGGCCTTGGAGAAAGTCATGGAATACAGTATTGTGAGATTTATTTGTCTTTTACACAAAAAAAACTGTCTACAGTAGGTTTAATAGTCTAAGTTTTCTAGAAACCGATTGTTGAAGGTGTTGGTTCGAGTATCCATGACTACCAATTGGACTTCCTCAAACATCCCCTTCAGTTGAAAAAGAAAAGTTTTAAGAACCTTTTGAAGGGACACAGGTGTCCACCTCTGATCTATAGTCTGGGGCAAACCTTTCTGCTATAGTAGTCTCAGAGCCCATGAAATGTCAGTCTGATCTTCCCAGGGTCCTCTGTCTAGGCTTTGTGGGAATTCACTAAGGGCCAAGATACCCTCATGTCCAGTCAAACTAGACATCATAAGCCAGTCAAAAAGGGGAATTCTGCTTCATTCTGACTGAAGTAGAGGATAGTGGTCCTCAAATCTTGGTAATAGAAGAGTTAGCAAGCTAGCTCATGAAGGTCAGGACATGCGTTTTCCAAGATTAAACTGCTTTCTTCTCATTCAGCTCTGTCTATTTTGAAAGGCTTATAAGAAGATTGGTACAACTTTGCCCAGGCTTCCTTTAGAGCTTTACAGTCCTTCCAGTTTTTAATCCTTGTGCCTTCATGTTCTAAAAGAAAATGATCTCCTCTTCTTTTGAGGAGGAGGGTAATCTCTGATACTGAGAAAGGTCTGGATTATGTCTCATAACTCTCTTCCTCGTTCCCTTATGAGTTTGAGACAGAGGAGATGATATCTTCTGACTTACCTGTTTAAGAAATTTTATTTTCTGATGCAGTCAGAAAATGAAATCATTATTTAAATAGGAGAGGAAGGAGGTTTCAGATGCACAGAAAACGTAGTATGACCTCTTCAGTCTGGATTCCTCCAAACCCACAGTTATTCCTCCAGTAGTTGCAGTGTTGGCTTATGCTTCTCCAGATTGTCAGCTTCCTGTAACTATTTAAGCCAGACAGGCTGTATAAAGTGGCCGAGTCCAATAAGTACCTCTTTAGGAATGCTTTAGCTGATTCTGCTGTAATTTCTACAGACAGGGATAGAGGATGTAAGCCTTTGGTTCTGCTAGTCCTGTCCTCAATGAGAAGGATAGCAGGGCATTTGACAATTATGGGAAGAAAGTGCATGCTTCTTCCTCTCTTGCTATTAAAACAGTTGTCTGCCAAACCTATATAGGAAAATATCTGCTGTTTGTATTTTCTGACATGCAGTAGTCTGTTTCTAACATTGTCATACTTAATATATTCTTCTAAACAAGTCAGAAAACATTCAATTAAACGTGCTTGTGATGTGTTTGATGCAATGTCAAGGGCTGCTGGGTCAGGTTCCAGAGTGTCGCGGAATACATCAAATCACATATTTTGAATACCCCTTTAGAAGAAGAATTTATTTTTGGGAATTCATCAGCAAAGATCCTCAAAAGTTTAGAGGAAAAAGTTTAGTTAATGTAGGGGGTGAACTTTCTTTTACTGGTCCCTAAGAATAGGATCTGTCCTTCAAGCCCTAGATCTTTCTTTAGAAAATCTTTCAGGACAAGTTATCAAAAGTTGTTATAGCAACAATATAAAAAGAAGTTGCAGCGAGACTCAAATAAGAAAGGGAATGAATCCTTGGAGTCTTCTCAACACAAAGAGTGCATGACTATCTGTATACTTCTTTCCTGCCCCCGCCATCCTGGCCATCCTTCCAAACTTGCAGGCAATCTCTATCTTTACTGTGCATATCTGGGAGCAAATAGCAACAGATTCTTGGGTGCAAAAAGTAAATTTAAAGGCTGCAAATTACATCGGGCTTCCCTTCTCCAAGAAAGAATCCAAAGACTCGTTTGTCCACTCAGATTCTAGAAGACATGCTTTCTCAAGATGTAATAGTGTTACCTCCCTCCACCCCCAACAGAGAAAGGGCTTTTAGTCAAGGACTTGTACTCAAGAAGGAAGGCACTTGGAGACATTTTATTCAGATCTTTCAGTTCTGAACTTCTGTCCCATTGTACCAAAGTTCAGTATACTAACTCTGCAGTCCCTTTTTTCTCTTCTTCCACCCTTGTAGTACTTAGTCACACTCAATTTCAGAGATGCGTATCACCACATACCAGTTCACAAAGGCCACGTTATTTGAGATCCTGTGTGTCAGGATTGCACTTTAATTTTACATCTTTACCCATTGGTCTATTAACTGCCCCAAGGGTTTTCATAAAATGCTTGGCTGCAGTCATTGCTTTCTGCACACATTTGGGAATCCACATTTACCCTTACCTAGCTGATTGCCTTATCTTATCATATTCTGCCCAATGCACCCAAATGTCCTTCCTTTTCTCCATAAACCCTTTTCAAAGGCTAAGATTTAAGTTAAACTGAGAGAAGTCTTCCCTGGTTCCATCTTGTAGGTTAACCTTTCCTGGAATGCCTTCTGGATGCCTCTTTCATGATGGCATACTTTCCTCTAGAGAAAGTCTCTTTCCACCATCTCCATTTTCTGGATCTGGCTCACTATTCCACTTCTACAGGAAGGGATTCTAAGTTACATGGCATCAGCTCTTCTCATGGTTCTTCTAGTGAGTCTTTGCATGAGGAAGATTCAGTGGTTCCTCAAATCTGGTCTGGTCCCAGCACCTACATCACCCATCCTTTCTTGTTCCAGTCTTGAATTTCAAAAGAAACCCTGTTGTGGGCCAATCAGGTTCAACTAAATCCAGGTTTGCCTTTTTTCTCCCCCAGTTTTGAGTAATTTTGTCACCACAGACACCTTAGACTTTTCCTGGGGAGTTGTGTCCAAGGGGATTCCCATTTCAGGAAAAACGCATAAGCATTTAGGAGATGGTAGCCCTGATAAAGGCAATATAAGCTTTCAACCAGTTGTGAACCCTCTGGACCACTGTTAGTAATAACAGACAGTACTACATTTATGTGATACATAAAAAGGAAGAACCAAACCAGGCTTTACCTCCTGTACAGGCTAACCATGATTACTGGGAGCTGGTATTTCAGAAGAATCTCTGCTTTCAAGCATTCTACATTTTTAAAGAGCAGAACATAATTGCAGACTTCCTGAGCAGATCCAGGACAAACCCTCTCAAGTGGATGTTACACCCAGAGGTCTTCCTGGAGTTTTTCCACCTTTAGAGAACTCTTAAAGTAGATCTATGTGCCTCCATTCACAGTGAACAGCTGCAGAAATTGTGTGCCAGGATTCCTTGGAAACAGGCCTGGAAGTTGATACCTCATGGGAATGTTCATTTATGCCTTTCCCCCTTTCCTGTGTTTACCAGTCTTACTAAAAATAAAGGAGGAGTCTTCAAAGATATTCTGCCAACACCATTTTGGTCCAGACAACATTGGTTCTCCCGTCTCATGCACCTGGCCAGGGACAGTTACCAACACCTTCCTTCTAGAGTAGACCTACTCATTCAGGATAAAGGGATCTCGCATTCATCTCAGCATTATGAATCTGCACCCATTGATATGGATGATTAGATTTTGATCCTGTTTAGGCATCTCTTTACAGAGGACATGCAACAAATATTAAAGGAGGATAGAAAACCTACTACTAGAGAATTATATTTGACCAAGTGGAAGAGATTTTCTAGATGGTACCATAACAGACACCAGGATCGATCCCTGGTAGAAGGCCCTCAGTGATTCTCCAGTACTTGTGTGAATTGACCTGTTTACATTTCTATCAAACTGCATCATTCAGACATTTCTGTTTGCCTGCCATTGGATCCCACCTTCTTTTTTGTTCCAAGTCAGGTAGTTCTTGAAACAGGTTTTACATGTTAGACCACCTATAAAGCAAGTGGCATCTTAATTTTGCTTTGGAGAAGCTAACCGCATCTCCATTTAAATCTGCAGCTAACCCTTCTCTGAAGTGTCTTACTTGGACAGTTTACTTATTGTGACTTCATCTAGATGAGTATATGTGTTGCAAGTGCTCATATATTTTCAGCCCATTTTTGTAATGACAGGATGACTTTCTTTGATTTTTAAAATGTATATTTATCTAAACACACACTGACAAGAAAAACTGCGGTAATAAGTAATACTTTTTTGTTTTGAATATTTGCCATTACATTCAAAGTGGTTGTAGTGATATTAATGTCTTACTCAAGTCTGCCACCATTCCATAAACATGCAGACTTATTCGGGCAGAAATTCTAGGTACACTACCAGATGGGTATCATTTTATAATTCCGGCAAACTAAAAATAACCCATTCCTCTACCATTGTCTAAAAAAAGCAATGTTTGTAAAGCACTTTTTCCTCTGAGCAATATTAATCGACTTTCTAAAATCACTCCATGTAGCTCAGGTCAGTTTTACAAAACACGCACATAACGATAATGATAACGCACACAAACAGAGAAAAGGCCCTCTGCATGGGCACTGTTAGTATCAGACATGAAAGATGGTATTGGTTCTCATTTAGGATTCAAACCCAAGACCACCAGCATACTCTGCTGGTGTCACTGCTGCTGGACTAACAAGAGCCTTTGGACAGATAGGTTTTGAGTTTTCCCTTGAGAGCTTTACATTTTATCCATGCAGCCCAGTTAGTTTTTCTTCAAACGTGTGACTACAGTACTGTATTCCTGCTGGTCTTCCTCTTTTTTTCCCGGTTGTGATCTTCAGCAATTTCAAGACATTTATTACTTTTTTCTGTCTTGTTCATCGAAGATTCATCATTCATATCATCCATTGTCCGAGTCAGAACCAAAGTGAACATTTGCCTATCACGGTAGGAAAAACACCTTAAGACCAAGCAAGAGTAATCACTTATACCAGATTCTGTATCAATGACACTCACTAATAGGAACTGAAGCAGTACCCCTTGCTGCAGTGTGATCTCTTCGTACAGGGCAGTCATGCTTACTGAACCTGGAGGGTATTTTTGAAAAGGTCACCAAAGCAATGGATGAAGACAAAACAGTACACATTATATACTTTGACCTGGCCAAAGGTTTTGACACAATTCCCCACTCAGCCACATTAGAAAAGTTAAATAAACTAGGAATAAACCCCTATGTCACCCACTTTTGGGCAACCTGCTCACAGATAGGATGCAGATAATCAAAACAAGGGAAGTTACTTCTACAAAGAGACCAGTCGCCAGTGTAGTCCCCCAGGGTTCTGTGCTGGGACCTCTTCTGTTTGGAATCTACTTTTCTGAAGTAAAAGCCAATACCAAAGCTAGGAGTAGTCACTGAATCCCCAAGTGATTAAGCCGTCCTGCAGGATGGTTTGTCCCAAATAAATAACTGGTGCCAAAGGCATGGACTGAAATGCATTATTTTATCCTTTGGGAAGTCATCTACCCTGGGGAACAACCACACCGACAATATGCCCTTAACAGTTGACCCACCTGCACTGGATTTGAGAAATTATGTGGACAGTGACCTAACATTTGAGTAGCATGTGTCCATTCTTGTAAGAAAGTTCTACTATATTTACACAGCTTATAAACAAAAGGATTGTGTCTAGATATTGAGAAGTCACTGACCCCCTTTACTTATCTCTCATTAGTCCAATCACTGAATATAATTCCTCCTTTGGCATGTATCTGTCCAGATACATGCAACAGCTAGAACATCCACAGAGATACTTTACTAAAAGGATACAAGGCCTAAACAACAAGTCCAACATGGACTGACTCAGAGCCCTGTCACTGTACCTATATCCTACAGACAGCTAATAGGTGACATGACTCTGCCATAGAAGGCATGCTTCAGCCCATTACTGATTGATTTACTGTACATCAGCAAGTCAAATTGCATGAGAAACACTCAATCTAGGGATCTAAACCTCTTCTGCTACATCGACAGAAGAGTTTGAAGGGAGAGGTATATCTCACATAAGATGCCACTGCTGTGGAACAGACTTCCCAACCACATAAAGCATTTCATCCCTGTTCATGTTCAAGCACAACTTAGGTCTATGGATGGGAACAGAACGTTTACCCCAGGACTACTTCCTGTACTAGTAATTGACAGAGGCAGCTCCTAAATGCTTTATGTCATGCCTGGATCCCCTCAAATTATCTATGGTTTGATTGCAGTTATTCTCATTAGGGATAATGTATAATTATTGACCATGAGATGGGTAAGGCCAATCTGTAACCAAATAGGATAGGTTATTTTGAGCACATAAAAGGAAACTGACTAGGCTTAGAGTGGCCCACAAGGGCAGCAAGGCTAGTACTTGCTTATGAACTATGAAACTAATAATTGATGCTGAATCATCTAGTTTATCTGATTCAGGAGTCATGAGTGGCATTTTTTGGATAAGGAGAACACATGCCTATATATCCTTTATATACCTTTCCACAGGAAATTTCTCAGGGTTGAAGCTGAGCAGTTTAATATCCAGGTTAGTGCTCCTTCCCTGACTTCATCTTTTCCTTTACCCCAAGAATGTTTGCCAAATGCCTTGTTTCAGGGTTTTGCTTACCTGAGTCAAAAGTGTGTCCCACTACCATATCTGGATGACTGCCTGGTTCTAGTTTAATACACCACTGAGTATATTCAAAACCTTACCGTGCTTAAGTAGGCATTACTCTTCATTACCACATTGGAAACCCTAATGCTATTTGTTCAGTTGTGACTCCTTGAAGATCTGCTGTTGTGACCGGTAAACTACCCACATCTGTCATTAATTAATTAATTAATTAATTAATTAATTAATTAATTAAATAATTAATTGTATTTATACCAACTTTCAGGCTTTCAGTTACCTGGGCGGCAGTTGCTTTGACTAACTTGGTGCTGATGAAATGCCAAACAGAAGTGTAAGGAATCTATGGTTTTCTAATGATGCATTAAATTAACAATACTTAGAATTTTCTTCTGTCAGTTTTATCTACCAGAATCCCTACTCATATTTGTTAATGTTAAGTAATTTAGCATTTGGCCTTGTTGAGACCACTTCTTTAACTGCAAGTAATGTGTAATGCTTTCTTTTAATCACTTTGTTGAAATGTTGCAGATAAATAAAAATGCAAATTTTGTTTTTATAGCAACAACCATACTGTTCACCCATTCTCTTAGCTTTAATTGCTTGTTAATAATACCTAAGTTTTCCATTCATTTAATTTCCACTTCTGATAGATACTTATGCTTTCCTTGAAGCATGGCATAGCAATCCGGATTTATTCATATGTAATATTCTTCTGGCAGACTTCCTAAGTTTTGAAAAATGTTATTGCTGTATCTCTGTATGATATTTGAAATATCTCTGCTCCTTTAATGTATATAGGAGCACAGTTTCATTCTGCTTTCATTCTGTGAATTTGTTTCACCATTCATAGATTCTTAGAAGCCAGATTAAGTGAAATGGCTTCCTTAAGTGCTAAGATTTGAAAAGTGATGTAGTACTTATCTTATACTCTCATGTTCATAGTTCTTGATCCATTAGCTTTTCTTGATGTCATGAGTATGTTAAAAATGTGTCCACATATTTCTTTCCCGTGCCTTTCAGCCAAATTTTTCAAAAGTATCTTAAAATTTAATGTCACATTTTGCATCTGTATCCAGTTTAAATTCAGCATTTCACTTATCTCTTAATATGTCTTACTAACAATCCAACTAACATTTTTCACGTGTCTAGTTTAGATTCAGTAATTTGCTTAATTCTCAGGATTACTTGCCATTGATCCATTTCTCATACTGGCATTGTTTATGATGCACAGTAATATCAAAACATGTTTTCATGTTTCTGTTAAATTCAAATTATTTTGAACAAAGTTGTCTTTCCCTTTGCACATTTGCAGGAGGAAACATTCTTTCACAACTTCTGAAACTAAGTAAACACTAGACACACCCTTCTTGATAATTTATAACCACACCTGGTACGTAAGGCATCAATCCAAAATGCAATATTTCATGTGCACTTCACAGCTCTTTTTCTTATATTCATTACTATTAGAATGCATTTACTTGACTTTTTTTTTTTATTTGGCTTGCATTTTATCTTGCACACTTATATTTAGTTAGTTAATTCTCTTAAATGTGTAGTTATAATTTCATTCACTATGCATAAATCCCTAGATTTTCATAAGGTCAGCTTCTCTTAATAGCACCCCCCTGTATTTAATCATTTATAAACTACTCAATATTGAGTCAAGCAGCTCTCCAAATTTAAAGCCTTTGACTTAATTCTTTATCCCAGTAATATTAGTGTTTGTCTGTGTATGACCATATAACCTTGTAAACAAGTGATGACTGTAAGACAAATTATTTCAGGGTTCATAACAATTGCTGAACTTCCTTCTGTTTGCTGTTCTTTTTTTTCTTGAAAGGTAAATTAAGTACATTCACAGCTTTTTCCTGAGTGACATTCAAATACAGGGCACACACTGTACCATTTTAGACTCCTTATTTGAGAAATAAGTTGAGTTTCTGGATTTATTGCTTCCAGATTTCTGTTAAATTGCCTTACATTGAGTGTTCCCAGTGGTTGCAGCTGGACCACTGTTCTAGCTTTAAGTTGTACTTATAAATACAGGAGCACTCAAAACAAATGTATTGCTTCATTTATTTGGATTCCTTCTAACATATCCTACCAATTCTGTCACATTAGAAATTAGTAAACCACACTGACAATGTGTTTGTGTACCAGCCTTCATGAGGGGCGCTACTGTGACTGTTAAAGTGTGCAGCAGAGTTTGCATGTTTTAGTCTGGTCATTCTTGTTTGAGTTGTTTCTTGGACTGCAGTTGAAATCATTTAAGACATGGACTCCAGATTATTGGCATTTAATATGAAGAAGACTGGCAGTGGTGGCAGGCAGGGTGAAAGACGGCTCATTTTCTGTTACAGCATTCTTTTAGTGTTCAGTAGAAAAGAAAAAAAAAACATTTAGCCACTTCTCACAAACACCTTTTAATTGCCTGCTTTGAGTTTTTATAGCATTGGATCCAGAAGTTAAATGTGAGCATTCTTTTCAGGAAGCTAGTTCAAGCAGTTGGATTGAAACATATTTAATGTATTGAAAACTTAATTTTATTCCATATCATGTGCTTGTATTTCATAATAATGTGACAGTTGAAATTGTAATAAACATTTGCTCATTTGTTTTCTTTCTATTTCTGAAATATGCCACAATGACAAACAAAACTCTGTAACAGCCTGTTCTTAATGCCTTTAACCTGCCTTTTTTCTTCATAACTGTGGCTATTATTCGATAGCTTCCCAGACCTCAGAGCACTCTTAAGTATTCTGTTGTCATTTCATAGCTTCCTTGGCCTCAGAGGGTATAGTACCTTGTATGAGAATGTTTATGACAGTGACAGTCATTGAGCCTCACTGACATAAAAAGAAAACAAAATAAAACTCTGATCAATTGCCTAGCCCCATGGTGAAGAGGAATAATACCATGAGTATGACCCATCTGACCTGTGTTCAGTTGGTGGCATCTGCAGGCAGGATGAGAGTGAATGATCACAGTCTTTTTGCGTATCTTTAGGGAAGGAGCGGTGTCATCAGCACACTGCATTATTGATTTCAGTTGGAGGGCAGAAGTATCACCAGCAGCATTGGGCTTATTGCAGCTCTTGCTGCAAAAGCCATGAACTCCAATCACATTAGTGCACATGATTGCTCCTAGGTGGGTAGCAATTATTAAATTTGCAGTGTTCTTCCCTGCGAGATAGAGAGAGAGGGGCTGATTCACCTGATCAAAGTAACTGACCTACCTTTGTATGACCCTACTCTTACTTCTAATGGGAGACTGGATTTGTTGTACTTAGATCTGGAGGAAAATGGGTCATATGCTCTTGCCCCAGGGAAGGAATAGATCAAACCTTTGTCCAGAGCAGGTAGCACCAGCAAGCCACCTGGTTAATGAACAACTTGATGCAATGGTGCCCCTCTACTCTTCCCTCATCAGACCCATTATTGAGTACAATGCACCAATTGGAATGTACCTGGCTAGACATCTCCAGCAGCTGGAGAGACCACAACGGTACCTAACCAAGAGGATTACTGGCCTCAAACAGTTGCCCTATGCAGCATGATTGAAAAAGCTAAGACTGTTCTCTGTTGCATACCTCTTTCTCAGAGGCGATCTCTGTCTAACGTACAGAGCTATGTCCAACCCAGAGTTGTTGAACATGCTCCATCTTAGCAAAACCAAATCTACTTGAGCTACATGCTCTAGGGATATAAACCTCAACACAACAATGAATAGAACATGCTGGAGGGATAAATTCCCTTCTCAGAGACTTCCCTTACTGTGGAGCAGGGTCCCGATCTACATAAGACAGAGCCCCTCACTATCACTCTTCAAGAGGAACCTTGATGAGTGGATGGGTAACAGAAAGTTCACACCGGGGATCACACCAACAGCACTACTAGATAGGATCCAAGGGTACTAGCTGCTAGTACAAGGGTCTAGGGAACTACTAAAGGGGCGGTGAATACCGCACAATGTGGCTGGGCTAATATATGCCTTCGGGCAGATAGCCCAGTACCAACCTATGAACCTATAAAGGTCTTTTGCTCTGCCCAGGAACCAATACTTGGCGTGCCCCAAGAAAGAGGACGGATTGATGAGGTCACCAGTTGCGTGTCCAGTTCATCTTCCTCAGAAGGAGAGATGTGTTTGTCAATTGGGTGAAGGTGATGGAGGCATTGTGTCAGTCAGGTGGATTTTGGAGGGGGGGGCAATCATTTATAGGAGCTTCTGTAATGGTAAAGACATAGTTCTACCTGGCTCCCTGTTATTTTCAAAATGCATACATCTTAAAGAAACATTAGCTTGCATCCATTACACAGCAGTGATTTTGATTTACTTATTTACTTAAATATAATACAGTATAATGCAATATATGTGATAACAGTTTCCTTCCTTTAGTTTTCACAGCATACTTAAATATAATCAATATACGTGATAACCGTTTCCTTCCTTTAGATTTAAATATAATACAATATATGTGATGACCATTTCCTTCCTTTAGTTTTTACAGCAAGTCTGCGCAACTGATGTATATGATTTAAGTATTAATAAGACCTTCCGGAAAAAACATGGATTTAAAATGAACTTGTCTATGGAGGAAAGGGAAATTTTGAAGGAATTGGTTACTGATAGAGAAATTCGAATCATGAAACCCGATAAGGGGGGCGGTATGGTTTTGGTTAACACCCTTGACTACACTAATGAGATTTGTGATATTTTAAATGATACAAATGTATATTTACCTGTATCTATTAATGAAATCAATATTTCATATAGAAAGATTGACCTTGTGTTGGAAGAACTAGTACTTGAAAACAGGTTGGATGAGAAGCTTGCGGATGCCTTATTAATAAAGAAACCAAGGTTAGCTACCTTTTTTGGCATTTCCAAAGTGCATAAGTCTACAACTGACCCCCCTTATAGACCTATTGTTTCTAGTGAGGGCTCTAAAACCTATTGTATAGCAACCTTTTTGGACCGGGCATTAAAGCATATCACAGGGAGTTACACCCGCCTATTAAAGGATTCATGGGATTTTTTGATTTTTTTAACCCCAGCAGCTGTATGTGGGTGAACTGTATTTTGTAACTATTGACGTGGTTGATTTGTTTTCATGTATCCCCACAGAGGAGGGGCTCGACCTATTCTGGGCATTGTTGGAAGAAAAAAGACCATTGTTGGACATTGATGTAGATGTTTTAGTTCATGAGGCTTGTGTTGGAGAACAACTTTATTTCGAGAGTGAAACTTTTAAACAGATTAGGGGAGTTGGTATGGGGGCAGCCTGTGCCTCCATATATGTTAATTTGGTGTTATTAAAATGGGAGTTGCAGTACATCTTCAATTCCATCTATTGGAAAAACATAAACTTTTACAGGCGTTTTTTGGATGATTTGTTTATTATATGGGAGGGAACAGTTAACTCTGTCACTGACTTTCTTACATTCTTGAATTCTACTACTAGTTTTCTTAGATTTACTTTTAAGTTTGACCAAAATTGAATTGATTACGTGGATGTTAGGTTAGACAAAATTGTTAAGGGTTTGAAATCTAGAATCCACAGAAATAGTACATTCAGTAATTCGCACCTTCCCTTTAATAGTGATCACCTTTGGAAACAGAAAAAAAGTATTGTTAAAGGTCAGATGGTTAGGGCAGCCAGAATGACCTCCGAAAGGGAAGATTTTGAAACTGAAATTAAATTTATTTCTGACCTTTTTAAGGTAAGAGGCTACCCAGTGGCCCTCATTGAAGCTGTTGTCCAAGAGGTCAAGGTGGGGTGTAAAATACCTGCCACTATTAGGTAGTACTGTGACAAGTGATCCTGTGGTGATAGAAAGTTGAAACAATTTCAAGAGATCCATGGTATTAGAATATAGCCGTGGTTCCAATGAGGTCAAGGGTTTGATTGAATCTCATTGGAAGATGTTGAAATTCCATAAGGACAGTGCTCATAAGATAGGTGAACAGCCCAATTTTGTTTTTAAAACCGGAACCAATTTAAAGAGGAGGTTTGAAAGGAAAAACCACCACAACAGAGTGGGGTGTGAGCAAGGAACAAGAAAATGTGGAAGGTGTGCAAATTGTCAATACATTGTTCATTTTAGGAAGGGGACCTGTACAACCAAGGGTATAGTATATTTCGCCTATTGCAGGGATTGTATGAGTTTCTATGTGGGTAAATCAGAAAGGGCACTTGGTAAACGTATTTATGAACACATTTATAGTATTAAGAGAGGGAATTTGAACAATGCATTATGTAAGCATTTGCAAATGGAGTCTGCACATTCTGTTTTTTCCTTTGGAATTTTAGAACAAGTTTTTCCCGACCCAAGGGGTGGTGATTGGGAGAACTGGTTGTGTTGCAGGGAGACCTTTTGGCAACTGAAACTAAATTCTTCCCAGCCACCAGGGTTGAATGAATATGTGTCAATCAAATCACATTTAGTGAATAGAGCTGAGAAGCTATAAACGTTCACAGATGTGGTGGAGTGTTTACATTATCCACTTTTAATGCATTTATCTTTAATTCATATTTCCTTTATTTTCTTGTTAAAACATTGGTTAAAAATGACTAACTTAATTGGGTTCAAACATTACATAAATATTGCTTAAAGCTTTTTTAGATTTCATTCTGTAACTTTACACTACACTTATAAAAGTGTTCAACTTGTCATTTTTACTAGATGTTATGTGTGTGTAGCACTTTAAATGTATTGACGCCTTTTATGAATGGATTTTATTTAAATAGGGTCTATTATAATGTACTTAGTTTTTTTCACTTGAAAAAGCCCTGCATTTGAGTCTTGGTGAAAGCGCTTGTGAGATTTGAATACATTTATTTGACTGCCATCCTTGTTTTTGCCTGGACAGTTTTTCCTGACTGTGGTGTTTCAATAATGGTCCTCTGCTTGGTATTTACTTAATCAATATATGTGATAACCGTTTCCTTCCTTTAGATTTAAATATAATACAATATATGTGATAACCGTTTCCTTCCTTTAGATTTAAATATAATACAATATATGTGATAACCGTTTCCTTCCTTTAGTTTTCACAGCATATTTAAATATACTACAATATATGTGATAACCGTTTCCTTCCTTTAGTTTTTCACAGCATACTTAAATATAATAATAATGATGACCGCTTTCCTTTTTTTAATTTTCACAACATATTTATATGTGATAACCGTTTCCTTCCTTTAGTTTTTCACAGCATATTTAAATATACTACAATATATGTGATAACCGTTTCCTTCCTTTAGTTTTTCACAGCATACTTAAATATAATGCAAAGTATGTGATAACCGTTTCCTTCCTTTAGTTTTTCACAGCATACTTAAATATAATGCAAAGTATGTGATAACCGTTTCCTTACTTTAATTTTCACAACATATTTAAATGTAATACAATATATGTGATAACCGTTTCCTTCCTTTAGTTTTTACAGCATACTTAAATATAATACAATATATGTGATAACCGTTTCCTTCCTTTAGTTTTCACAGCATCTTCATGAAAATGCAGTGTATGTTCGCCCACTTGAGGAAGGAATGATTCACTTATTTGAGAGTATAACTGAAGACACTGTGACTATATTGGTAACCAAACTTTCTTTCTTCTTTACATGGATGTGAAGTGTTTCTTATATACACACTGATTTTGAATCTTTTTTTTTTTTGTTAACTCTGGTTTATTGTAGGAAACTGCTGTGCAATTGAAAGAATTTTCAGATCACCTGACCTCCTATACATGTTTCTTAAATAAGATCCTTCCTTACCAGCTAAAAAGGTAAGCATAGATGAGCTTTTTCCCGGTGGTAATCTGTGTGCTGGTCACGTGTGTTTGTTCATGAAGCCCTACTGCTTGGGGAAATAGACTGCACACTGATATACCTATGCTCGCTTTTTTCTTTTCTTTTCTTTTTCATGCAGTGTCTTCTTCTTTTGGCTTTTCCTGGTTGGGAGTTGCCACAGCGGATCACCTGTCTGCTTATGATTGGCAGTGGAGTTTTACAGTGTTGAGGTGCCAGCCCAGCGCACAACCTTCCACAAAAGGCACACACATGCACATACTCACACCTAGGGCCAATTCAGAGTGTCCATTCCACCTACAGCATGTCTTTTTGATGTGGGAGGAAACCGGAGCACCTGGAGGAAACCCACGTGACCACAGGGAGGACATGCAGACTCTGCACAGAAGACACCCCAGCCGAGGATCGAACCGGAGAACTTCTAGCTGTGAGGCGGCAACGCTAACCGCTGCACTGCCATGGCCGCCCAGGATACTGCCACCTTTTTTTTTTTTCATGCAGTGTATGACTTGGAATTTTGGCCGTTTGGGCAGTTTGTTCCATCTCTTTTAACTTCCTGGTTTAAATGCCTGCATTTGTGCTTGTTTCCCGCCTTTCCTGTAACTAGTCTAGTCCAGATACAGACTTGCTGTATCCAGGACTGTTTGTATGCTTCTGAGTCCCCCCAAGCATTTCTGTGTTGGAGGGAAGCCTTCTAGCTTATCAGTGGGAATGGTAAGCACTAGGTAGCCTATCTACCACAAGAGGAGTGGTTTCTGGCCCAGAAATTGTAGTTTATTGGCTGTTTGAGCAGTTTTTCTGTCTCTTTCAACTTTCTGGTTTAAAAGCCCACGCTTGTGCTAGTTTCCTGCCTTTCCTGTAACTAGTCTATTCCAGATACAGATTTGCTGTATCCAGGACTGTTTGTAACTTCTGAGCATTGCTAAAAAGTCTGCTTTTCAATGTTTCCCTTAGATCTGCTAGTACTCTCCTCTCCTGCACTTTTAGTAGCTTGTTAGTTTAGCACTTTACCAGACTTCTTGTAGTAGTTATTTTAGCACACAAAAGTGCTACCAGCACTAAATGTCCTACAAGGAAACAACTACAGCACTTATTATTAATGCCCACTCCACCAGGCATGTCTAAAAGTCAGTTCCCTGTGCCTTCTCCTATTAACCTGGTGAACTTGGGCATCCTGAGGCAATGTAGCAACTGCCTCATGTACACCAATAACCCTCTCCTCTTCCCTCCCAACACTCAGACTTGCGAGAGATGCAGTTATATATCCAAATTGGAAGCCATGCACTCTCCAGCCAAGACCGGAATAGCTGGTCAAGAGGAGAAGGTCAACACTTGCACCGCACCACATGGAGCACATAGCCCTCCAGAACACACACCAGCACTGCCTTCACATAAAAACACAAACCACACACCCACCTTCATGGAGGCTCTCAATAAAAATCTACCCAAACAGCAGAGACCTCCAAGGCAGAAACGCACTTAACCACCACAACACAACACTAATCACGAGACACATAACTCTCCTAAACAGTGTGCCACTCAGCCAAAGCCCCTAAAGCAAAACAGCATGCCCAGCACACTAGTCATAGATGACTCGATAGTGAGGCACACTGATGTCCCACTCACTAGGTTGAATAAGGAGAAAGTAACAGTCAGCTGCCTGCCAGGATCCCCCACATAACGCACACACTCAGGTCCCTCAACAAGTACAAATATGACTCTGTCATTGTACATGTGGGTGTGAATGACTTGAGATGTACTTTCCTGAGCTACATGAAAAGAGACATGGAAGAGCTCTTGGATTATGTAGCCCAGGCGGGTATGACCCAAGCCCTGAGCAGCCTCCTACCATCACCCAGAATGATACCACAGTACAATCAGAAAATGATCGATTTCAACAATTGGCTAAGTTTCTGGTGTCATTTTAAGGGGATCCAGTATCTGTCTGTCTGGGATGACATGATTGACGGACTTCGATACTTTGCCAGAGATGGTCTGCATCTGTCACCCCTGGGCTTCCGGATACTGGCCAATGCTCTTAGCACCCCTATAGTGCCTTTTTTAGGCGGTGTTCCAAAGACCAAATTACCACCGTAACAGCTTCAAACAAATGCAGTCTGAGGGTCATGCTGCTCAATGCTAGAAGTCTAAATCTCAAAATGCACTTGCTCAAAGCACTCCTTAAAATGGAGAACATCGACATTTGTGCTGTAACAGAGCTGGTTCAAGACAGCAGAAAGTACCCATGCACTACCAGGCTATAACTCCTTCCACACCTTTCGACCCCAGAATGTAGACTGAAGCTCCAAAGGCAGTAGTGTTTCCATAGTCATAAAGATGCGTACACCTCCAGACTGGTAGCTCAACATAATGCGTCAGAGATACGCCAGTTGCAGCTAACATTGGGTAAGACAGAGATTCAGGTCTTAGCCTGCTACAGATCCCCAGCCTTGTTCCAAGAATCACGCTCCACATTCCTAAACACCCTGGAGAATATTAGGGTCCAACCTAACACTCTCATACTGGGCAGCTTCAACTGCCCCTCCATTAACTGGGAAAACTACTCGTGTACCAATACACTTGCCCAACGTTTCCTGGAATTCATTAATTACAATGCCCTGGATCAGCTCGTTCTTACCCCCACTAGAGGTAGCAACATCCTTGAGCTGGTCATTACTAACATGGGGGACCGTTGTTCTACACCAATAGTCAACTCCTCCCTGGTTAGATCCGACCACAAACTAATCATCTTAAAATCCACATCCCTTCCACCCGCCCTGCAAAGGTGTAACCATCATGAAAGACTTCTCCAAAGCTAACTTTGGGCTCCTAAAAACAGAGGTGGCTAACTTCACAGCACTCATGCAAATGGAGAATAGTTGCATGACCGCCAAATCATACACCAATGCACTGTACGAACACATACACAAATGCATGGATCTCGCCATACCCAATAGAACCAAGACGCTCTCCTCCAAGAAAAGGAAGCCAGTCTGGTGGTCCCCTGCCATAAATAAACTCTTCAACAGAAGGAGGAAACTGATGCGGAATAAGGTGAAGTCCCAAGACTGGAAAAACTCCCTTATCAGCCTCAGCAAAAAATTGAGATCCCTCATCAAATCCTCTAAAGATAGCTATGAAAACAGAATTGCAGGAGATAGTAAAGACAACCACAAGACCTTCTATAGTTTTGTAAAGAATCTCCATGGCTATACCTAGATTTGCTCTGAGCTACTGCACAATGGTACCTCCTATACAGAGTTAACAGATATTGCCAATATACTGGCCGACAGATTCAGTGCCAACTTTACCACTCTCTCCCCCAACAAAGGACCAATCACAATACCAGTAGATTGCCAGGCACCCAGTATTACTGCTGCACAGGTTAAAACAGCACTGTCTAAGGCCAAGAATACACCTTCTATGGGACCTGACAATATCCCCGGCTGTGTTCTACATGAACTACAGAGTGAACTGGCACCTCACCTGTGTGCCATGTTCAGTCACAGCCTCGCCTCAGGCTTTGTCCCTACTGAATGGCGCACTGCTACAGTCATCCCTCTCCACAAAGGAGGGGCAGCTACAGACCCTGGGAACTATCACCCCATTAGCCTGACGAGTCTGATATGCAAAGCTATGGAGCGCATCATCATGGACCTAATAAACAAGGATATAGGGAATCTCCAAACTCTGGATCCCACACAGTTTGGTTTTGTGAAGGATAGATTATGCCTGCTCAACCTGGTCGACTTCTTTGAGTCAGTCACCAGAGCTGTGGATGAAGGCAAGGTGGTTTATACAGCCTACCTTGATCTGGCCAAAGCCTTTGATACCATTCCCCACTCAGGAATCCTAGAAAAACTCACTAAGCTAGGCATCAGCCCCTATATCACTAGGTGGATTGCAAACTGGCTTACAGATAGAACCCATAGTGTGAAAGTAGCTGACTCCAAGTCAGACTGCCGACCAGTCATAAGTGGAGTCCCACAGGGTTCGGTCCTAGGTCCTCTCCTGTTTGGTATCTACTTCTCTGAAGTCCAAGCCAACATGAAAGGACTCTGGCTGACAACGTTTGTAGACAGTTGCAAGTTGGGAGCTATTATTAACTCCCCAAGTGATGTTGATATCCTACTGAAAGGCCTCACCGAGACCAACGAGTAGTGTCAGAACCATGGCCTTAAACTCAGTGCAAAAAAATGTGTCATCATCCATTTTGGGAAAAACCTTGTTCCCATGAATTACCACATCGATAGTAGTCCACTGAACACAGAAGGCATTATAAGAGATCTGGGAACACAGGTTGACAGCAACCTCTCTTTTGATCACCACATTGCCACTGTGGTTAGAAAGTCCTATGTGGCACATCTCATTACTAAGGGGGTTGCATCCAGGAAGAAAGAGGTCATTGTCTCCCTCTACTCTTCCCTCCATTAGGCCAGTCATCGATTACAATGCCCCATTTGGCATGTACCTCACTAGACACCTGCAACAACTGGAGAGGCCGCAAAAGTACCTCACAAAGAGGATCCTAGGCCTTAAACACTTGTCCTATATGGGCAGACTCAAAATACTCCAACTGTTGTCTCATATCGCCTACTTAGAGGCAATCTCTGCTTGACTTACAAAGCCATGTCTGATCCAGCTCGGTTAGAAACGTTACATCTAAAGAAATCCCAATCCCTCTGCACCACACGCTCCAGAGACCTCAAACTCCTTACCACAATCAACAGAACAAGCTGGAGGGACAGGTTCATAACTGAGAGACTGCCCATGCTATGGAATAGACTTCCCATACATGTCAAACAGAGCACCTCACTGGCCCTCTTCAAGAGAAATCTTGATGAGCACATGGGAAAATTCACCCCGGGGATCTTTCCAGTGGCTCTACTCAACAGAGGCACTGGGAACTAAGGTTGGTGGTATGATGCTAGGGTAATCCTATGGGCTAGGCTTTAAAGGCTCCAGGGCCATTAGCCTAGTACACACCTATGAACCTAGAAGTTATATCCATGTCTATCATGTTTGTATACATTACACACACACACACACACACACACACACACACACACACACACACACGTATGGGTCTATTCACTTCAGTTGAGTAGCCCATATCTTGACCTCAAACGGTCGACAAACTGAATGTCAAGACGTTACCACTCATGCACTGAGAAAGAACTTCAGTGCATGCAACTTACACACACAGAAATGAAATAACTCATTTTTTGCAGACTGTGCTTTGGCCCCTTGCAGCCTGCACCCCCTTCTAATTATATATTCTAATTCCGAGATTGCACAGTCCTGAGGAAAGGGAATATTCCCCTACCCAGGGATTGTCAGTGTCGGACACCTGTTGACAATCTGCATATATTGACCAAATGCAGTTGATTAGATAGAGTTTATATAATGAATGGAGGATGTGAGGGGTGGAGGGTGTCTCCCCTACAGAGAAAACACTTTTTTTGGTTGTTCTAATGATTAGCCTCAGAGCACGAGCTGTAGCTTGTGAACGCTATACAAGGACACATAAAGTGAAATCACATTCCTGTCCCCTACAGATCCATTAGCTGAAATGGTCATTTTAACATTGAATATCTTTAGTAGTATTTCCCAGTATTATAGGAATTACAGGTACAATTTGGACAGTAAAAATGAAAGTTTTTCAGAGTACAGAATTCTTTTGTTAGCAAAACTTTCAACATGCAGAGTATATGTTTAACAACAAAGAGAAAAACTTGCCAAACAACTGTTACAAAGTGGCTGTCAAAATCTGGCAATAATTAATTTGCATAATTCTAGTGATTTTTACTTTTGTAACTTTTTCATTAAGGTGAAATGATTTTGCAGGTAAAGGGGATTGCCATCGTGTACATTATCTATGACTTGATTAAGTTTATTAGCTTGAGTTGACTTGTTTTTGACTTGACTCTGCCATGTTATAGTGAAAAAAAATCTCTCTTATGGTAACTCATCTTGTTTTGAATCCAGTAGGCAATTAATTAGAGTAATATGATGCAGTTATAAGTAAACAACAGGGTTTTGTCTGTTTTGCTAATAGCTACCTTTCTGAGCACAAGTTGATCAAGTTCAAGTTGTTGACTATACCAGTCTGTCAACAAGAAGTCAGAATACTAACACAGTGTGTGGCATGTGAACAGCAGGCTGTGGAACACACAAAATAAATGCCTTTCAAACAGCCCCCCCCCCCCGAAACCCGCTGGGGACTATATTTCTTACGCCCCCTTGCAACTATATGTATAATGTCTGTGTATGTGTGTATGTGTGTGTGTGTGTGTGTGTGTGTGTGTGTGTGTGTATATATATATATATATATATATATATATATATATATATATATATATATATATATAAAATGTGTTTGTGTGTGTATACACACACACACACACACAGTGAATATAAAAAGTATACACACCCCTGTTAAAATACCATTTTTTGTGATATAAAAAATGAGACCACAGTAAATCATTTCAAAACTTTTCCCACCTTTAATGTGACCTATAACATGTGCAATTCAATTGAAAAACAAATCTGTTGGGGGAAGAATATAAAAAATAAAAAATGTACAATACGCTGGTTGCATATGCGTGCACACCCTTACATTAATACTTTGTTGAAGCACCTTTTGATTTAATTACAGTATTCAGTCTTGGCTGGGCCATTCCAAAACTTTAATTTTCTTCTGGTGAAGCCATTATTTTGTTGATTTGGATGTACACTTGGGGTCATTGTCATGTTGAAAGGTGTGTGTGTGTGTGTGTGTGTGTGTGTGTGTGTGTGTGTGTGTGTGTGTGTGTGTGTGTGTATGCATGCATATGTATAAATGTATATATCCACTGAAGAAATTGGAACCACACGCGGTATATAAAATCAGAATGGTCTACTGTTTATTGTATAGATAACACTCACGTTAAAAATAAGCAAGGGCTTCCCTTATGTGAAATACACAATCACTGGTAAGCACTTTCGTCTGTTAATACAAATGTCATCTGAATGTATGTGTATGTGTGTGTGTGTGTATATATATATATATATATATATATATATATATATATATATATATATATATATATATATATATATATATATAGATATATAAAATATATTAAGACTGTAGTATCGCAGGTGATTTGGAAAGTAGTCTGATCTCTATAAGGAGCATTGCTCCCCCTAATCCTTGATTGCGCTCGAGCAAACAGAATCCATTGACTATATGTATTCTAGGACAGTCATTGAAAGAAGTTCAACTGCAAAGCTCTTAGTGAGCTATCCTTCATATAAATAGACAACACCCAAACATCTAGGTCCTCTTAAATCCTTTAGCATTCCAAAATAATATTCATATAGATATAGTTCTATGTACCTTTAACTAAACAGTAGTTAATATTCCACAGTATTGTTTTCAATAATATATTCCTTTATACCATTGTTTATTACTGTTTGAGGGACTGGGTGTCACCCTGCTTCTCCCCAAAACATTCCCCCTGGCCAGGTAAAAAATGCTCAGGTTATATATTATCGTCATACTTGGAAAAAAAAACACAAATAACTTATAGGCTAGTAAACATCAAGTTTCAAACAAGAGCCAGAAGGACCTTGATCCAGTCTGACCTCCCAATTACAATTTGATGATCCAGGGAGGTAGATGTCAGATTAGCCACTAATATAAATAAATGACTTGCTCTTTAGTTACTTACCATCTTTAACAGTCAGTCTTGATGTGGTTAAAATGCCTCTGTTATAGTGATACTGCCCATTCTAACACAAAATCAGTTCCAGTATGAGGCAATACTGTATGATGGTCTTAAGAAACTGTCATCATCTCCACACCTGGGTAGTTACCTAGGAGTGTCAAAGCTGTTCTGGATGTATTGATAAAATGCCTGAAGACTACATTGTCACTGACAGTTTTTCCAGCATAGATAACAAGTATACATGGTGCACAGTTGTAGCTACCACACCAGTTTCACCATAGCACCTTGCAGGTGATATCTTGCTGTTCCACAGGACATAGTTTTAGTAATCCAGTGTAACAACTGTACCATTCGCCAATGCAGGCACCTACCTTGCAGTACTATTTTAAGTTGCCTGTTTTTCCTGTAAACATAATAGTTCTCAAAAATGGTGGTGAAGTGTAACTGTCAAGCCTAGAAAATTACAAGAGTGGTGTCCTAGCCTCTATTCCTTTAGCCTTAGTCAAAAAAGTTAGATTACCCTCTTTTGAAAAATGTAGAGTTCTCCCGTAGTGTCAACTCCAGGCCCCTGTCACCCTTGGTTTTCTATCCTGTTGTACCAGAAATAGGCTTGACCAAGGAAGACGAATAGGGG
This sequence comes from Protopterus annectens, assembly GCF_019279795.1. Taxonomy (NCBI): domain Eukaryota; kingdom Metazoa; phylum Chordata; order Ceratodontiformes; family Protopteridae; genus Protopterus; species Protopterus annectens. The sequence continues at coordinate 158,478,464 of NC_056727.1, read as the reverse complement.
TGTCTTCCCCAGTAACTTTAGCTACTATTTGGCTTAATGAGAAGTTTCAAAGGCCCATGTCTATCATGCTGCATAACTGCTCTGGTGAGAGAAGCATTTTCCATGAGCCACTTCAACTCACCATGGCAAACTAGCATCCTGAGAGTATCAAGGGGCATCATGTCATAATTTTGGCTGATGTCTGCATGTTTATGAGGCCACATGAGTGTAAAAGGCTTCATTTACTTCACTTCTGACTGACTGTAAGAGACTTATTGAAGGGAAACAAAGCCTTGATGGAGTGCCACCAGTTACAGATTAAACCTGGCAGAATCCCCTCCAGCTGGGCATGATTTGTATGAAAGAAAGATGCTCTTTTCATTCAACCTTCTCACAGTGAAGACCTGCATCAGGTGTCACAGAAGGAGAGCAGTTTCTTGTCATAACCCTAGCGACCCAGTCCCATATTGTTTGAGGGAGAAGGCCTAGTTTCCCAGACATTTCAGACTAATTCCTACTAAAGCCAGTGTTGGGTTCTCCCAGTCACATAATCCAAGGCACTCTTTATTATTTTAAATTCTGCAGTGTCCAGTGACAGGTTTAGGTCCTCAGACAGAAATGTACATCTACATAAAATACAGTGATATCTTCCTACTCCCATTTCAGAAGCGAAGGAGTTTGTCTCAGGTTTTTACATACAGCTGCAGAACATTACTGAGGCTCCTGGCTAATACTAATCTTCATAATAACTTCAGCTACAAATCAGTCTCGGGTTGTTCTTCAGGAAGGTTCACTGTAATATTAAATAACATTTGAGTTTCCCTACCTTATATGCTCCTCTACCTGGTCAGAGTTTTCATCAGCTCTGCTTATGTATGCATCAAGAATTACACTGGTCTTATCCCACAGTTCTGTGGAACCTTGTTTTGTGTATGAGGTGCCACGTGTCTAGCCAGCTGAAAGCCTTCTTCACATCTTTTCTTTGTTGTCCTTGCTTCACATAATGCATCATCTGCAGCATAATTTTGCCTGAGTAGCTCCTTGAATTTTCCAACCAAATTCTTTATTTAAAGATTTTCATTAAACCTTGTAGGACACCATGGAGAGGTAGCTGAGCCTGGAGATCTCTATGCCTTGTAGACTAAGGTAGATTCATATATATTTTAAGGTAGCTTCGTCTTAGAACCATATTTACATTGTTATTACCCACCCTCTGGCTGTACCTACATCCTCATGGAGGTCTAGGCCAGTCAGGCCCAAAAATAGGGAGAGTTTTTAAATATTTCACTTATAAACTTAGAAAGTTGATAGAATAACAGGTTTTATACTAACATGAATTTTCTGAAGAATGAAACCCAAATATCTTTATTTTCTGACTTCAGTTCTCAATGATTTGCCAGAAACACAAACATTTTATGAGGAACAGACCAAAAGTATGAGTCCAAAATCTGGACATTCTGTGGAAACCTGGACAGTTGAGATGTAAGCTTTCCACCGTGTTTTGTTTATCTGTTGGTGAAGATTTAGGTATTTTCCAGTGTTAGTGAAAGAACTTGTGGAGATGCAGGATTTCAGTGATAATTGGATCTTCATTTGCAGGGTAGACTAGGCACAGGTCTCCCTTCTAAAGCTTATAAGATAATAAAGGAACAGTGCTACAGCCTCTCCTGGTAGCTCAGGTTCTAGGCTTCTGATCATCTTGGTTAGGAACCTCTGTGGCATTTCTAGTTGTTTGATATGTATGATGAGGTACATCCCAAAGGGAGCATTGTACTCTGACTGGCCTAATCTATGGTGAGTATAAGCGAATTGTGACCTCCATGGATTTGAATGATATTCCCTTGCTGATTAATTGTGCTCAGTAGAAGGATTTCATGACTTCTGGTCTGGGGTGATGATCAAAAGTAGGGCATTATCAACCCAAGCTCCAGGGTATTTAGCTATATTTGTATTTTGTAGTGTTATATTAGCACTAGAGTATGCTCTCTCTCTCTCTCTCTCTCTCTCTATATATATATATATATATATATATATATAATCTATAGGGGAATGATTGCCAAATGTGACAATACTGCATTTGTTATGTGTTTAAAAGGGGAGAGTTTTATATGAGGTATGATTATCTGAGGAGGACATAACAATAACTCCCAGTTTGCAGTAGTATGCAAACTTAGTAAACCAGAGGTCCTGGCTCCCTGTGTGAAGAATAGATAAGTAAATGGTGAAAAAGAAGGGTACTAACACTGCGCTCTGAGAGACACCACTGATTATCTTCATACTTTCTAATGAGGCACCTGTGACTTGTACTGTATGGGTTCTGCCTTTTAGCCAGTTGGCTATCAATTTTACCTTGTAGGGATATATTTTTAAATCATTTTAGCTTTCTTATGATAAAAGCAATAAACTCAAGCTGAAGAACGTCAAACTCACTTTAATAAAACAAAAAAAAAAGACAAGCAGCAAAGCTTTCGGGCTTGACCCTTCCTCCGTGCAACATATAAAGTAACCATTTTAGCAGCATTTAAATCGTAGATTTAAATCAGTTGCATTGGCAAAACACTGTTTAGATTTTAGTTTGACGTTCTTCGGCTTGAGTTTATTATTTTTATTGTTTTTTTTTTGTTGCTTCAAGTCCGAGTTTACCACTACTTTATTCTTTTTCTTGAGCTTTCTTATGATCTCAGCCTTGTACCCTGCATTGGAAGTATTGGTATTCTAGGTTATTGATGAGTAGTAGTCACCCAATGTAGTAGAATTTTTGTTGATAGGGAGGACATAAAATCTACTGAGGAATCTTGGGTGTTCATCAAGGGAATGTGGAGAATATCCTATAATGAGCTAGGTGTTGGCAGTTGATAGTTTATCCTATCTAGGGTGATATAAAGCTCAGTGAGCTCTGCTTGCGGGTCCCTAGGAATCTGTCTATAGGCAATATGGTCCTTGACAAATATAGATGCACCACCACAGTTTCCACTGGGTCTGAAGGCATGAAAGGTACAAACCTCAGGTATGGAGGGAGCATTTACCTTACTTTACATTTAAACCAAGTTTCAATAATTACACAAACATGGATGTTTTCCAAATGCAGGAAGGCCACAAGATTGGGCAATTTGTTGTTTTGACTTCTGACATTGAAAAGAGACACCTTAACATGGTCCAGTTGTGGGTGTTTTGTGTTTATTACATTAGAACGTTCTTTTACTAGACTCTGCCTAAAAAGGCACTATGAGGGCAGCAAAGGCTTTAGCCAGTATGCAGAAGCCTTAGAATGAGAGTTGTATGCATCCTTAGCAACGCAAGTTGGACTTTCTAGCATGTCCTCTGCTAACACATTCTTGATCCCCCATGGAATGACAGTATTCATTTAGTCAATTGTTGTAACCAGTTATCTTTTCTTTGTACATTGGCATCATTCATGGTGAAGGAAGGAGTACCACACAGGACCAATGAGTCTTGTTTGCATTTGTCACATGCATGGAAAGTTCTGACATGTTTCTTTGCATGCTCTTCAGGAAATTGTGCTATACATCATTCACCTCCACATAGACAACTGTTATGTCATTGTCATATCTGTCAGGTAAAAATGGTCTTTTGGGCCTTTGTAAAATCCAAGACCCTGGTGCCCAAAATACAACTCCCTGTAGCCCTCTTTTTGTCCAGCCTTGTGAGTAAAATGTTTGTGCGCCTAACTATGTAGAGTCACCTTACACTAGAACATTGTTGTTGCTACTGTGGTTGAGTGGCAGATTCAAAGTGGTATGGCTCAATATGACACTTTGAAGAATTACTTGAGGGGTAAAAGTCTGATTTTTACTGAGACTTCGCACTCTTGGTTTTGGGAGGCTTTGGTAGGGATTTTTTACATCCTTAGCTTAAGTCAGTTTAGTATGATTTGAATTTGACTATGGTGATGGTGTGGGGTGCTCACAGAGCATATTCATTTTTGAGAGGGAGGCCATTAGATTACTTAAGTATTTACACTTTTCACAGACAGAATTAAAGTTAAGCAGATGAGCAGGAGCAAGACAAGAATATTTATTTATTACATTTGTTGACCGGGTATGTCCGACTGGGTCAAAGGCCCATTTTCAGCGGAGACCTGGGGAGAAAAGCTCCGCAGTAATATATGACAATACAGAAACATAGTAACATGAGTACAATAGAATTATTTTACAGCATCCAGAAACAGTAAAAAAAATCGAAATCAAGGTCCTTTTAACTAGTGGAGACCCAGGAGAAAGACTCCACAGTAGTACAATACCAACAAGTAGTAGTAAATATAATATAGTACAATCAGTAGAACTATACAGTTACACTTGCAGAGATAATCAGTAGGACTGTAAAAGAGTAAAACAGTAGATAGAATATAAGTTAAAGTTTGCAAAATAGATGTTAGAAGGTCAGGTGGGGAAGTAGATTAACCTGGGGAGAGGCAGGAGCACAGCCAGTGACTTGTGAGGTGTTCCTTTAGGAGTGATTTGAACTGGTTATGTACAGGTTTTTTGTTACTGTGTCTGGAAGGGTGTTCCAGAGTTTGGCAATTTTGTGTGAATAGAGGGAGTCACTTTGTTGGTTGTGGAAGTTGGATACTTTTAGTAGGGGCTTATTAAAGGATCTGAGGGATCTGCTATTAGTATTATGTTGAACTAAAGAGGAGATGGCAGGGCAGTTGTTGGGGTGGTAGATTATTTTGTGGGCTAAGGATAGGTGAGATAGAAGGTGGGGGAGCTCTAACCAGTTTAATGTGGAAAGAGCTGAGCAATGGTAGGATCTGGGTGGGTGATTAATGGCAAATCTAGCAATTTTATGGTAACATGATTCTAGATTGTTGAGGTCGGATTTTCAAGGGTTTGTAAATATAAGAGAGACATAGAGAAGGGTAGATAGATGGAGTGTATGAGCAGTGGCTAGTCTGGCATTGGGAGTTAGGAATGATTTGGCTCTGTAATGGGTACATAGTTTGATGTGGACTTTTTTGATGGTTTGGGCAAAATGTATGTCAAATTTGAGGTTGTTGTCTATAGTGACACCTAAAAGTTTTGTGTGGTTAGTGGTAGCAATTTCGGTACCATTTGCAGAGGTGATTGATATTGAGAACTGGGAAGGCATATGTTTTTTGGTAATAAAAACTATGATTGTGGTTTTGTTGGGATTTAAAATGAGTTGGTGTTGGGAGAGGTAGGTTTTAATGTCCTGAAAAGAAGACTGCATTTTTAGTTGGAGTTCTTGGGGTGAGGGGGCAAAGCAGATAAGGGTAGTATCATCTGCATACTGTACTATGGAAGCATGTTGGATTGCTGTACTGAGGTTGTTCGTGAATATGATGAAGAGAAGTGGACCTATCATAGAACCTTGGGGTACACCCACAGAGATGTGGGTAGGGGGAAAGAGAGGTTTTCCCACTTTGTAGCTTGTTGACGGTTGGAAAGATAGCTGTGGAACCAAGTTAGTGAGGGTATAAGGCCATAGAAAGATAGTTTATTTAGTAGAAGATGATGGGATATGGTGTCGAAGGGTTTAGACATTTCGAGAAATATGGAAGAGACATGCTGGCCTTCATGAGATGGAGGATGGTGTTAGTGAAGGTTAAGAGAGCAGTGCTGGTACTGTGCTTTGGTCTGAAACCATGCTGAGAGTTGGAAAGGAGATCATTTTTAAGGAAGTAGGAAATGAGTTATTTGTGGATGTATTTTTCTAAAAGTGTCCCCAGGGTGGAAAGGATGGCTATGGGATGATAGTTGGTTATTTCTTTGGAGGGGCCACCTTTGTGGAGAGGTATAATATGAGATATTTTCCATAAGAGTGGGACATAATGTTCTTTAATAGAGCAGTTGATCTGGATTGAGATGGGGTATGCAACTGAAGGGGCTGCTAGTTTTAAAAATTCATTAGGGAGTTTGTCTGCAGCTGTACAGCATGGTTTGCGTTTGGACAGAAGAGATTTTATGTACTTAGTTCGAATGGGTGAGAAGGTGAAGGGGCTATGATTGTCAGTGACTGGGGTAGGGACAGAAAGTGACTGGGTTAGTTGGTTGTCTAGAAGGGAGGTGACGGTGTTGGTGAAATGGATGGTAGCAGGTGGGGGTAGAGGTATGTCCTGGTTTTAGGAGTTGGTTGATGGAATGCCAACATTTATGTGGGTTGTTTTGGTTTATTTGGTGACAGGATAGAAAGTAAACTTGTTTGCCTCTTCTTATTTCTTTTTTTTAAGTTTCTTAGTTGTTGATAGTTAGAGGTTGGCTTTTTTTTTTTTGGAAATATGATAATCTGACCAGGCTTTGTCTCTACGTCTCATTAGTAATTTGGTGTCTTTGGATAGACATGGTAGGGGCTTGGCCCTAATATGAAGTTTTCTGGTAGGGGCTAGATTATTAATTATTGTAAGGAAGGTTTCATTGAAGTTCTGAACAGCATCGTCTAAATGTAGGTGCTTAAGTGGGGACCAGTTACATTGTTGTAGTAGAAGGTTGAAAGTAGTGGTAGAGAAGTTTTTCATGCAAGTAATATATTTGTAGAGGATATTGTTTTTGGTGTGCATACGTTTCCTGTAAAGAAAGGTTGGATAGTGGTCACTGAGGGAGTCAGGTAGGCACCCAGCTGAGAAGCCAAGGCTAGGTTTGTTAGTTAGGATCCAGTCTAATGTTGACTGTTTGTTAGAGTGTTTGTCAATACGAGTCAGGCAGTTTGTTTGGGTGAAGTTGAAGAGATTAATAAAATTGGATGGGTCATTAGTAGTACAAGAGTGCCAGTCTAAGTTGAAAGTGGGGAGGTTGTTGCCAGGAGGGAGGTAGGCGACGATTATTATTATTGCCTTGTTGGGGTTGATTTCAAGGTGGGTAATTAATATTTCAGAGTTGGGTAGACTTGGAGGAGTACAGTTTAGTTGTGCAGTTTGAGGGTATTTTTAAACAGAACTGCAACACCACCTCCATGTTTGTTGATTCTGTCTGCTCTTATGATGCTGTAACCTTTGCTGCCCTTAATGTGGGGCTTTAGCCAGGTTTCTGTTATAACAGCAATATCTGGTGAGTAGGTGGATAGGGTGGCATGGAACTCGCTGGTCTTATTTATGATGCTATGGAGGTTGAGGTTTAACAGGAGTAGATCTGAGCTAGAGGTTGTTTGGAAGGGGTGGTAGGGATGTGAGTGAGAAATGCATTGAGTTGAAATGGTGGGAGTGGGGTAGGGATGTGAGTGAGAAATCCATTGAGTTGAAATGGGAGTTGGACATGTGGAGGATATTATGTGTTGTGCATAGCTGCTGTTGGGGCCTGGGTTAGGATGGACGTCAGCCTGGAGTTTAATTTGGGTAATGGAGTGAAGGAGAAGACATTTGTTTGTTTGTTAGTTAGAGGCATATGTGTGTTGGGGGTGTAGAATAATGGGTGTGTAAGTGTTTGAGCAATGAGAGGAGAGAGGGAGAGTGGTTGAAGAGTTGTGGGCTGATGTTACTGTAAGAGTGGCAATGAGAGTGGTGGGATGAGTGTGGGAGTGTGGAATGAGTGTGGGAGTGTAGGCGATTGGAAGTGTTTGATGTGGAGTAAGAGGGAGGAGGTGGAGTTGTAGGTGAGGTATAGAAAGTGGATAAGCAAGGTATTGGTGAGAAGAGTGTAAAGGTAGTACATGATAACTGGGAGAATTAGAGGATGGGAGGGTAATTTGGGAAAGAGATGGAAGGAGTTGCTAGATAGGTAGTGCTAGGGTTCTGGGAAGAGTGAGGATTGGATGGGGTGTGGTCAAGCTTGGTATAAATCAAATAAATGTGGGGGTGGGTGGGAATGGGGGTAGGGTAGAGGAGCGGAGTGAGTCCAAGAGAAGCAAAGGGCGAATGAAGCGGGATGAGCCATGACACCAAGCTGACTACTAAAACAAAAAATCTGTTTCTGTCAGCTTGACTAGGTCTAGGGTCAGCAGCAATCCAGCAGCTACTATTAGTAAAGATACTAAATGGAGTGAGGGCAGCTTCACAAAAAGAGGTATTTCATGCACTAATGGGAGAAGCTGACTTTTGAACAAGTGGTAGTAGTTTCACAGTAAATCCAAAGTTCCTGTAGCTCTAATAGAGGCAGAGAAACTACTTAAAAGTGGAGAATGCTTAGTTAGATCACAAAGTGGAGTTAGATAAGTGGCTTTAAGAGTTGGGTTTGAACAATGAGGCTTTGAGTGGGGGATGGATGCTGAATAACCAAAAACATTTTTAACAGTGCTCAACATATAGGAGAGTGACCTATACTGCAGACTATACAATTGCAGGACAGATTTTTTTTGCCCTATATGAGAGGGAGTAGGTTACGGCTTCACAATGCTGTAAATGATGCAGGGCACAGTTCAGGCAGAAACACATCTGGCTGGCTGTGGACTTAGCAATATGAATCTCTGGGTACAAACTGCAGACTATACAATTGCAGGACAGATTTGCCCTATATGAGAGGGAGTAGGTTCTGGCTTCACATTGCTCTAAGTGATGCAGGGCATATTTCAGGCAGAAATGCATCTGGCTGGCTGTGGACTTAGCAGTATGAATCTCTGTGTACAAGAGGTGAGCATACTACTTAAAGAAGCCACTGGGAGCAAACCACACCAAAACTAAATTTGAAAAAGAAAAGAAGGCAGTAGGAAAATGTATTGCAGGCTCATTACCCTGCCATGAGTCACATTGATGATTGGCAGAAGAGCATGCCTCTCTACTGTCCAGATTTTTGGCTCCTGTTTTTGGCATGTGCCTAAAAAAAAGTTTTTCCAATAAATTGTTGCAGATTGAAATTACTAATGACAGACATTTGATTTTCAGACTTCGTATCCTTCAGAAAATGCATGGTAATTCAAACCATGTTATTTCTGCATTTGTAAGAGCAGTCCCTAGTTTTGCCTTCCTCCCATAATCTTTGTCTTTGCCCAAATTTCTGGTGCTAAGAGGTTGATACATATGCAGAGGAGTCTTGAGAAGGCTGTGCATTTGTGAAGGATCGAGGTGATGCTGGCATACTCGACTGGAAGTATTGGCCTGTAGAGAAGAAGCTGAGAGGAAAAGTGAAAAGGACTGACGATTGTAAGTTTTGATTTATTTCAAAACTGTGTATGAAGAAGTCCAAAAACACTGCTGTAAAGGACTAATATTTGAAAGTTTTATTTTATTACCCTCCATTTTGTGTGAAAAATCCAGGAGTAATGTGGAAAGCACTGATTTATTTATAGGTCTGGTCTCACTACCTCTAGACAGAAACACTTGTGAGAGATGCAAATACACAGCCAGACTGGAAGCTAAGCGCTCTTAACCCATGAATGTAACGGACAGTCAAGAGGAGAACAGACACACTAGCATCACACCACCAGTCACACATGGATCTACAAAACAAGCACCGGCAAAACATGCACATAAATACACAAAAACATATTCAGAGGCACTAGGTACTAATCTGAAAAGGAAACTGCCCTCCAAAGCAGACAAGCAAGCAACCTGCACCTCCAAACAAAAGCCAGAAAACACACAATTCACCTCAGCAGTGTGCCTCACGACAGCCCCTAAGGCAAAACACCATACCCAACACGCTAGTAATAGGAGACTCTATAGTAAGGCACACAGATGTTCCACTCACCAGGCTGAACAAGGAGAAGGTTACTGTCATCTGCCTGTCGGGTGCTAGGATCCGCCACATAACACAGGCACTTAGGTCACTCCAGAAGTACAAGTATGAAGCTGTCATTGTACATGTTGGTGTGAATGATCTAAGACGTACCTCCCTGGACTACATGAAAAGAGACATTGAGGAGCTCTCTGATCATGTAGCCCAAGCTGGTATGACCCTGAACCTGAGTAGCATACTACCTTCACCTAGAATGATACCACAATACAAAGACAAAATGATCAATTTCAATAATTGGCTAAGCTTCTGGTGTCATTCTAAGGGGATCCAGTGTCTGTCTGCCTGGGATGACATGATAGACGAGCCTCGCTGTTTCGCCAGAGATGGTTTGCACCTGTCACCCCTAGGCTTTTGAATACTGGCCAAGGCTCTTGCCGCCCCCATAGTGTCTTTTTTAGGCAAGGCTCAAAGGACAAACCAACCACCGTAACCAGCACAGGTAACCAAAAACTAAGGGTAATGCTACTCAACGCTAGAAGTCTCACCTCAAAATGCATGCACTCGAGGTACTCTTCAGTATGGAGAAAATCGATGTTTGTGCAGTGACAGAAACCTGGTTCAAGGTTCCAGAGAGCACCCCAGCACTACCAGGTTACAGTTCATATTGTACCTTCCCGCCTCAGTTACCAGATCGCAGTACAAAAGGTGGAGGTGTACCAATATTCATCAAGGATACCCACATCTCCAGGTTAGTTGCACCCCAGAGATCATCCATGCGGAACTATCAGCAGGCAAAACCACATTTCAAGTCGTAGCCTGTTATAGATCGCCCACCATGTCCCAAGATGCTCACTCAGCATTCCCTTGGGGCATTGGAAAATATAAAGGTCCTACCCAACACCATAATTTTGGGTGATTTCAACTTCCCTGGTATAGATAGGGTGAACTACCAAAGTTCTAACTCCCATGCCCAGCGGTTCATAGAATTTATAAATTCAAATGCCCTTGAACAACTGGTATGTTCTCCCACTAGAGGGGACAACATATTGGATTTAGTCATCACAAATATGGGCGCCCATTGTATCACACCCGTTATCACTCCCTCTCAGGTCAGATCAGACCACAAACTGATAACCCTGGACGTCCTCACTCCACCTCCCCCAGTCAAAGAAACCATCATAAAAAACCTTTCCAAAGCAAACTTCAAACTACTTGCGTCAGAAGTGGAAAGCTTCACTATTCCCTTGCAGAAGGATAATGATATCCAGGATGCAGAATCCTACACCAAGGCACTTTGTATACATCTTCAGGATTGCGTGGACCGTGCTATCCCAAGTAAAACCAAGACTCCTTCCTCAAGCAAGAAGAAGCCAGTCTTGGTGGACCCCGGCCATAAGCAAACTATTCAATAAAAGGAGGAGACTTGTACAAAAAAAGGCCAAATCTCAAGTAGAAAAATCATCCCTGATCAGCATTAGTAAGAAATTGAGGGCCCTCATCAAGTCAACCAAAGCCAGTTTCGAAAAGAAAGTTGCTAAGGATGCCAAGGATAACCATAAGGCCTTCTATGGTTACGTCAAAAACCTAAATAGCAATGCTCAGGTCTGTTCTGAGCTAGTACAAAATGGAACAAAATACACTGACCCCCACTGACATTGCCAACATCTTGGCTGACAGGTTCAGTGCAAATCCCTCCCCCCCTCACCACCTGTAAGGCCTATTACTATTCCAGGGGATTGTGTAACTCCAATTATTACTGATGGTTAATAAGGCTCTATCTAAAGCTAAAAACACTGCCTCCATGGGACCAGATGGTGTCCCGGGCTATGTCATACGCGAGCTCCAAAATGAATTAACCCAGCATCTGAATACCCTGTTCAGTCTCAGCCACTCGACAGGATATGTGCCCATAGAATGGCGCACAGCAATGGTGGTTCCGCTGCACAAGGGTGGGCCCACAACCAACCCTGGGAACTACCGACCAATAAGCCTGACCAGTCTAATCTGTAAGGCAGTGGAGCGAATCATTATGGAACTCATAAATGGAGAGATTGGGAACCTCCAAACACTTGACCCCACACAGTTTGGCTTCGTCAAGGGCAGATCATGCCTCCTGAACCTGGTGGACTTCTTTGAGACAGTTACTCAGGCTCTAGATAAGGGAAAGGAGGTACACACTGCTTACCTTGACCCTGCTAAAGCATGTGACACCATTCCCCATTCAGGTATTATTGATAAACTCGCCAACCTGGGCATAAACCCTTGTGTCACAAGATGGATCGCAAACTGGCTCTCACAGATCCCACAAAGTAAGACTAGCGGGATCTATGTCTGAATCCAAACCAGTAACGAGCGGTGTGCCTCAGGGCTCTGTCTTGAGGCCCCTCCTGTTTGGCATATACTTCTCAGAAGTACAGGCAAGCAATGAAGGGCTGTGGCTAACCAAGTTTGCGGACGACTGCAAACTGGGTGCTATAATAGAGTCTCCCGCCGACATGGATATCCTCCAGAAGGGCCTTAATGAGACTGATGCATGGCGTCAAAGCCATGGTCTCAAGCTAAATGCTAAAAAATGCGTAGCAATCCCCTTTGGAAAAAACAGAGTACCCGTGAACTACCACATAGGAGGTGTAACCCCCTGAAATCTGAAGAAGTAATAAGGGATCTAGGGACCCAAGTAGATAGCTTTCCTTTGGTAACCATGTTGCCAAGGTGGTTAGAAGATCCTTCTATGTGACCCATCTGATCACGAAAGGGTTCTCATCAAAATCTAAGGATGTAGTGGTGCCCCTCTACTCTTCCCTCATCAGACCCATTATTGAGTACAATGCACCAATTGGAATGTACCTGGCTAGGCATCTCCAGTAGCTGGAGAGACCACAGAGGTACCTCACTACGAGGATTACTGGCCTCAAACAGTTGCCCTATGCAGCACGATTGAAAAAAACTAAGGCTTTTCTCTGTTGCATACTGCCTTCTCAGAGTCCATCTCTGTCTAACATACAGAACCATGTCCAACCCAGAACTGTTGAACATGCTCCATCTTAGCAAAACCAAATCTACTCGAGCTACACGCTCTAGGGATATAAACCTCAGCACAACAATGAATAGAACATGCTGGAGGGATCGATTCCCTTCGCAAATACTTCCCTTGCTATGGAACAAGGTCCCGATCTACATAAGACTGCAAAATACAAGTTCCCTCACTATCACTCTTCAAGAGGAACCTTGACGAGTGGATGGGTAACAGAAAGTTCACACCAGGGAATATATCAACAGCTCTACTAGATAGGGGCCAAGGGTACTAGCTGCTAGATCAAGGGCCTAGAGAACTAACCAAAGGGGCAGTGAATACTGCACAACGTGGCTGGGCTAATATATGCCTTCGGGCAGATAGCCCAGTACCTACCTATGAACCTGTGAACAAATTCAGTGTTTATAAGAATTCAAAAGCAGTGAAGGAAATGCACAGCATTTTATCTGTTACCCATTTCCCCACAATTTTCTGCAGTGAAGCATAATTTTGTTATGCCTATAGATAAATGACAGAAAGACTGAAGATGATACTATAGACCGTTCTCTGCTACACATAATTAACAATTTTCTGCGACTATGGTAGGACATTAAGATTTTTTTACACAATAAAATTACTGTTTTTCTAGCTGTTTCATCTTTTAATTTCTTTTTCTTAAGAAATGGATAAGAGATGAAATAAGATAAAAAAGTGGTAAAACTCAGCAAAAGTGAATCTTGAAAGGAGGCAGCAAATGCAAAACACCAAGTTTCAGATCTGTTTTAGAAATGGTACCAATTTTCAGATACCTAAAACAGGGATGTGCTGCTAAAAAAAAATTATCCTCACTAACCTTGGAGCTGCCTAAAGTTTAGACCTTAGTAGTATGTTTACTAGTGCCTACTTTTGCAACTCCTGCAATCCTACTGGATCCTTGCTTTTAAGCCATGGAAGCCTAACACTTCATTATTGTTTACTGTGTCTCCATCCATCCATCACTGTCAAGTTGCATCTGACTTCTATAGCAACCGTAACAGCCTCTGCAATCTTAGAGTTAACTAGGCAAATACAAAATAAAAAAAGATTGCCTCGCCATTGTTCCAAATCACAAACTTGTGATATGCACACCTATGAATAATTTAGAGTTGTCAGTCCACCTATTACATATCTTTGGAATGTGGAAGGAAACTAAAGTACTGGACGAAGTCCACACAAACATGGAGGACAGAGAGACCTGCAGACTTCACATAGAAAGCATGCCAGCTGAAAACTGGACCAAGGAACCTTGTGCTTGTGAGGCAGCACTGCTGCTACTGTAACTGCATTTAACTTGGCCCTGTCTTTATGAAGCCTTCTTTAATTTATAAGACCTTATGGGAGAGTATTTTTGTATAGGACAGGAAAGTGCACTTTGACGGCAAGGACATCTTCATTACTTTCATTGAACTGATATCAGTCTGTGGCTAGATTGCAAAGACAAACTTTTACAAGTAAACGCAGAAGTTCTGAACAATGAAAACCAAAGCAATGGCCTTCTGTAATAAAGAGAAGGACTTTAACATGATGCATGGTCTTTCTTCTACATCATGGGACTCTTAAGAAAGGGAATTCTTCCTCACTGCATTCAGTTTCTCATCAGAGGATGTGTCTTTTATGGATACCTTGAATTTTATTTTGTGGGGTGGGGGGTATTTTCTGCTGGCTTGTAAAGAAATACCTTTCACTTGAAAAGATACAAGAGAAATGCCCAGGCTTTTTTATTCAGAGTGGATAGTACTACCCCTTTCTTACATAGACCTTTGCCTCTAAGAAAACACTGACAAGATATACAAGTTATGCTTGGATAGTCATTATTTTTACAGCTTATAAAAAACAAATCCTGACATTTGTTTTTTCATCCCCATCTAATCAAGATGGAAATGTGTTCTTCTTGCATCTTTGTGCTTTGATAACCATTCAAGGCTGGTGGATAAAATGGGGAGAAGGGAGTATACACATTTAATATTTTAGCTGTTAGGTCAGTTAGAGCACATAGTTTCATGTCAAACTTCCATTTTAGAGCACATTCAGAAAAAAAAATGCAGTCAATTCCAAGTATTAATTTTAGAAATAAAATAGTAAATTTAGTTGCTTCAGTGGACCATATGGTAGGCACTCAGATGAATGTATGGTGCTACATATAGTTCAAGAACTGCAATGTCTAGGATAGTATTGAGAAGATTTGCATGATTTAGAGTTTTAAGAATGAAGATCACAGAGACAAATTGCCTAATCCTCTACTTACATGAGTATTAACTTGGACAATCAAAAGATATTGTTGATTTACAAAAAAAAGTGTATGCATCTCCTTTATACCAGAAGTGCTGCATTTCAAATAAGAATAGGAAATAATTCCATCTTAGTTTTGTGAATAAGAGCAATATGAAGGAAAGAAGTCAACTACAACTCCATGTTCAGCAGAGTAACCAGCTAGAGCTAAAGATCTTCAGAATGAATACCTTTCCCCAAATACATTTTGGGAACAAGTTTCAAAGTCAGCTTCTGGTTTGAAGGAGACAGTCACAGATGTGTTCAGCAGAATTTTTGTAGAAATCCCAATTGCAGCTTACTCTACAAACAGCTCCTCATCAAGTGTAACAGGCCTTGCAGATGAAGGATCGGTTGCTAATAGGGTACCTTTGTCAGTGATAATCAAGGATTTTAATCCACGCATTTGATAGTTCCAGAAAAGGATTAGACCCTAAGACCATTTCTAGAGTTATTAAATCTAAACAAGTTCTTAACAATAATTCAGGATGCTGTCTGACTGCTTTGTTTCATGCAGCAGAGCTCCTGTATGGCAGCTTTGGATATGGAAGATGCCTGTCTTCACTGCCTCATTGTGACTTTCTCACAGAGAATACCTCAGAATCTATACAGGTTACCATTGCTTTTGGTGTTTGCTTTGCCATTTGAACCATCCACCTCCACCATGGTTGCATACCTCAAAAAGCAAAAAATAACTATTCCCCCTTTGGGGATGTTGGTTTGATAGAGGTAGGGACATGTGCATTGCTAAATCAACACACACAGCATATATAGTCTTCCAAACTCTGGGAAAACCGCAAATTACAAAGTGTTTTCTGGTTCCTTCTACATCATTGAGCTCTCTATGGACAGTAGTAGACACAGTGATGAGAGTTTTCCCTCATTTTGGGCAGATAAGCAGATTTCATATGGTCTTGAAGAATTCTGACAGCAACAAGCCACCAGAGGAAGACAGTTTAAACGATCCCTGGAGTATATGCAGCCTTCCATTCTTATAGATCCTCATGCAAATCTTCATAAGAGGAGGCCCCACTGGCATCTAAGAAGTCCAAGGATCCAGTAGATATGATGATGATGATAATGCGTAATTCTCAGTACATAAAGGAGGAAGGTATATGGTAGGTAGACATGGCAAACTTATCTATTTAAATGACATCACTTTCCGTTATCAGAAGTCTGGAGTGTAGCAATATATTGCATATTACGATTGTGGAACCCACTTCAACAAAGTCTTGTTGAAGGTCATTTGGTCTAAGCAGGAGAGGTGTTTTCACATCAGCCTGAAGGAGATGAATGCAATTTACAAAGCCCTGAAAACACTTTTATTGAATTATCATTTGTGACCTAGGCAAACTTACATTTATATATAATTAATCAAACCATATTAACAATTTCACATTTACAAACATTATATTTCACAAATAATCTTCTATCCAATATAATCAGTTCAATAGTATATGAATTGTTTAAATCCTTCCTTCTCTTAAATCTCATTCCTCTTCCAAAACATTTCTGTGCATGTATTTTTTCCACAATTTCCATTTTTTGTATGGAATTTACTTCTATCCTTTTCTAAAGATCCCTATTCCTGTTATTTAATCTGTGTTACAATTTTCACTACTTAGTGTGTTTGGTTTAGACTTTTTGATTTTGATTTTTTAGTAATTGCTTTTTGGAAACCACCAGAATTAAACTTAAGGTCTTACCATGTCTGGGCAATTCAGATCCTGTATCCCAGCTCAAAAAATAATTTCCTTAGTAACTCATTTGCTTATTCAGTAGTCTTGACAAGAGTACTCTGTAGGGAATTTTTAAAGTCTGTCAACAGATTACACTCTGGAAACATATGCTTTCAGATGCGCTTTCTTCCCCAGCACACCTCCAACATTTGCATCTACTTGAGGAAAAATCCTTTTGACTCTGCTTGGGGCATAAAAGTACTTCTGCAAACACTTCCAAGCAAAAATTCTAAGTCTTCTAGACTTTGTTGCATATTTGGGAGCTATACATATGTCCACTGGTTCTTTCTTTTGTGACTTGCTTATCTAATCTATCTTCCCAATCTTTTCTGACCATCTTTGCTTGATTCCCACAGTAATTGTGCAATATTGTATAAACCCTACTAAGTATTCATTTTTTTAACAACAGCTTCCATTCTAGATTCAAGTGAAAACCCAACCAGTACAGGTCTTTCACTTAGGATTCCCCTATCGCTTTCTCTCTGCCTATACTTTTATATCAATCTCTGATAGGATAGGTAATCTCTAGTCAGCAATCCAAATATCTTCTTGGCCTCTTCCCATTCTGTTATCTTTCCCTCTCAAATTATGTGTTCCCATTACCTGGTTCATTTCCTCCAGTAAATTCCATCTCCTTCTTGCCTATTATCTGTACCTCTACTTGCAATCAACCATATCTACAGAATATCCTTTCTCCATTCCCATATTGCCTTTGTTCTTGGTATAATTTCTTATACTTTTTAAATATGATCTGTATGGCTGTTTTTGCTCTCCTTAAGGATCTGAATCAAAAATAAAGTCCCACTCTTTCTTTTTTGAAGTTCCTCCCTGCTTTGCCATCATCCCTTTCCATTTTGCATTGTCACTTTCTGCTTTGCATTAAGTTTAAAAGCCTCATTTGTGTAAAATATCCCTTCAAATCAAGTAATCCTAAATTTCCTTGTTCTATTATTGGAAGGATCAACTTATCCCACGTGACTTTCTCCCTCTCAGTTAAAATCCTTCATCTCTTTATTAATTACCATTCACAACTTTTACTCTTGTTGATTATGCCTGACCTGTGTATAAAATTAAAGGGACTAAAAACATTTTTACTGCTTGTATCTTGCTGTCCATGTCCATAGGCAATAGCGTTAATTTTCTCTGTTTTTGTAATATCGTTTGTTTAGTATATTCTGACATATCCTTAGCTGCCATGACGGCTTCCTTTTTAACCCACACTCTTAAATACTTCATTTTGTCATGTCCCCATAAAAATGGGTATTGATAAGTTTGTGCATGGGTACAAAGTTTACAGCTGTAGCATTTGTTTCATCTTCTTTAATTTTATAACTCAAAAAAAAAAACGGGAATTACCACTGAATTTTCCACAACACTCAGATGTCCTTTTTTGGTTCATCAGTTTGTCACATACAAAATAATATCATCTGCAAATAAAGCCAACTTTTGTTGAGTACCATACCAATTATATCCTTGAATTTCTGAGTCCCTTAATTTCTATGCCAGTGGTTCAAAATGTAATGCAAATAACAAAGGGGAAAGAGGACACCTAAGCCTGGTTCCACTGTTCAGACACATCAGAGATGAACCCTCCCACTTTGATTTTTGCCTCCGACCAGTCTTATATATATTCCTAATTGACCTTATTATTGTGTCTGGAAATGCAAATGCTCCATTTTCCTACTCACAAAATCTCAACTTGTTGAATGCTTTCTGTGCATCAAGATCCAACAACAGCAGCATTATATTTTTACATTCTGATTACCTGTGGATCATCTGTGTTCTGTTAATGTGTTTAATCCATAGCTATCACTTTTGGCAAGACCTTTGCAATTCTTTTAGCCATTATAGACATGTATATGTTATAGTCAAGGTTTAAAATTGAAATTGGCGTATATGAAGCTGCATCTGATGGGTCTTTACTTTCTTTAGGTATTACAACCACCCCAGCTTTTTTTCCATGATGTTGGTGCTTTCCCACCTTTTAAAATGCTGTTAAACAAAATCTTCCAGATCTTTCTTAGCTTCCAAACTTCCACTAAGATGCCATCTATTCATGGAGACTTTCCTGCAGATTGGTTAAACATAATCAAATTTATCTCATCTCCTCCAATCTTAACTGTTGATTGTTGAACCTCATCTCCCTTTAACCTTGGCAAATTTGTCTTCCATAAATATTTATATTGTTTTGCTTTGATTTCCCCATTTCTCTGCTTTATACAAATGTTCATAACATTTCTGAACTATCTCTAGAATCCCTGGTTATTTTGCTTGTTGTAGGCTTCCTAAGTATGGCAGCAACCCTTTTTACTTTTCTGTTGCCTACGTTACTGTGCCTAAAGTGTTTGTGCTATGGAGTTATCAAAATCAGTTGCTTAACTGCATTCTTCATAAACTCGTGCATATAATCCCAGGTATTCCTTTGTCTCTTTACCACTGCAGTTGAACCTTCTCATCTTCGATGCCTCTTATTCTGTAATACTTTAACCTTTGTTAACCCATATAAATAATTTTTATTACCTTTTAACTATATCTCTTTCTTTTATTTATACCCTGTTTTTAAAAACTATTTTCATTTTATAACCATCACTAGTTATAACTTCATAACAGCCACTAGTGGAATACATTCTGTCTTCTCTGATAACTCCCAAACAATTTCCACTATCCATTCCTTAAATTCCTCTCTCGTAAACAGGTTGTTGTAGAACTGCCGTTATCTCATCTTTATTTCATTAACCTACAGTTTTGTCTTGGTAATTATTGGAACATGATCTGAAATAGTTATTGGATGCATGGCAAAGTTCTCAGTTAAATGCACATGTTCCTGTGAAATATAATTTTTGTCTAGTGTAGCCCAGTTATTGTACTTTGGGGAATAATATGTAAATTCTCTCCAAGTTCCTGCTACTGAATTCACATCTTCATGCCAAATGTTTTCTTATTTTTTTCTGAACTATGCCCTCTTTTGTTATATTTTCCCTTCTATGATATCTTCACTGTTGCAAATCAAATTCCATTTCCCATCTTTAAGTAAAACTGATTATTTCTCCCCAAAATGTAAGCTCCATAATAGTAGTTTTATGTGGAATATAAATACATACCAGTGTAATCCTCATCCTTTGCTAGTAGCCCCTTACTACCACAAATCTGCCATTACTATCTTGTTTCCTCTTCTTTCACTGTTGGAGCACCTCTAGGAATTAATGTAAGCACTCTTCGTATTCTTTGTCCCTGATATTCAGTTGAGTATCTGTCTAGAAATCCTGTCTTTATCAAATTCACATATTCACTTCTTTCCAAATGTGTCTTCTGTAGCATTGCTATTTGCACTCTGCATTTCTTAATGTAATTAAATATTCTTTCCGTTTTGTCTGTACCTGTGAGACCATTCACATTTCAAAGTAATATGAGAAGTATTGCCATTATAAGAAGTCATTATTCCACCTATTTGTATTACAGTTTTTTTAATGTCTATTTCCAGCTTTTGTGATACATGCGCTAATGTTTGGCAGGTTGATCCTTTATACTGTTTTTTTCTTATCAATATTGAGACCTATGTCACATTTTACAAGACTTTTGTTTTAATGAAAACCCTCAAAAAAATAAAATGCCCCCAGAACCTGTTAACTTAATTCAAACACACAAAAAAACTATGTACATCTTCAAGTAATGGAGTTTAACCTCCCTGATAGGAGCAGTTGTTTCAGACAGACAGCTACAAACTCAGTCATAAATTAACCTAAATTTGAGGTTATCCATGCTAAGACGCATAAGCCTGTTTGTGCTTTTTACTTACCGTAACTGTTATCTGTTGTTTTCTGTCTTTATTCCCCTCCCAGATGTGAAAAACAACTTGCATGCTTTCAGAAAACACTTGTTTATCTTGAAGAAGTCGGTGCTTTAGCTTTCTTTTGACCTATCATCAGATTTTTTCCATGAAAATGTAAAAGAAAAGAAAATGTAACCCTCAACTGCAGGCTTCTAAAGATGAGCTAAAACATTTTTTTTCTAAAGGAAAAGTTTTCATTATATTCAGAGTTTTGTTATTTATGTGTTTTCATTTAAAACCTGTTATTAGACTAAACCAAGGGTCTTATTCCAGACATTCACCTATGCAAAAGTAAGAGAAAACATATCGGCTCTACATATATTATGATCTATGTACATTTGCATCCCATCCCCCTCCTCAACAACCCAAGAGTGCAGTCTGTAAACCTAACCATGCTTTTGTCTGTCTTTTTTTCTTTTTACATTGTAATGCTTGTATTTCTTAATACTAAAAAAAGAAAGAAAAAAGATGTGTTTTACGTAAGTATCAATATTACATACTATTAAACATGCAGTTTATATCATGAAATGTTTCACATAAATGCTGTTAGGAACAAATTTGTTTTACTTACAGCTATTCTTTCCCTTCCTCTTCCCCTCCCCTCCGTGTCTTTCCAAACATTAATGACATGAAGTGAGGAAAATGCTTTTCAGTTCCAGACAGTTTAACAAAGTCAACAAAAGTCCAGTCTTGAACAGCCATATTTTACAAATGTGATTGCTTTGCAGTTTCACATTTATTCACTAATTTCTGTGTTGCTGGTCTTCTTCCTGTTCATCTCCATCTCCAAACTCCAATGTCTTGTTTAATTCCAAAGTACTCCTTATTCTTCTAGTCAACATTTGTGCTTTTGTCTGTCACTCAAGCATTCTCGTTTGGAATAATTGAACCGGTTTCACTGGCGAAGTCTCTCCATGTTCTTTGTTATAACAAGATTGAGAAGCAAAGTCTCCTTGTGCTTGATGGCTCACTTTTTTGTTGGCCAAACCTTAGTCTTTCCTCCTTAGCCTGTTCTGTATCAAAAATTATTTTGATCCTCCAGGAAAAATATTCTGAAGACAGCTGAATACAGCAGCTTAAATTGTACACCTGCCTCTCCACAGCCATTGATTGCTGGAATAAATATGTTTCACTTCTGCCTGGTGTACAATGAATAATTATTTTACACAAATACTGGACTGTGTCCAACTTTTAATACCTTGTCCTTTTGCCACAATTTTCTCAGGATCAACTCTTTCTGCTGGTAGGTTTGCATCTTTACTAATACAGGTCTTTGTTGCTTTCTTTTGGGCAGGTTTGGAGCATACACACTGTTGTACCCTTTCAATTAACAGTTACTGCTATGGAATACCAGTCCAGTTGCTTTTGTGTGCCTTCATAAAATTAATATAGTTTGTTCCTTCTAGTTTCTCTGGTACAGCAGAAAATCTCAGATTTCCCATCCTTACTCTGTCCTCTAATTCTACCATTAGCCAGCCTTTTCTTCATTTCATCCTCAGGTTTTTGCACTTTTTATCAGCTAATCTTAATATTTAAAACTTCTTCATTTTTTCCACCCTTTTGTTATTTGAGTTGGTATAATCTTTCAGCATTTTGTTTATTGTAATCCGCTCTGACCACATTTGATCTGTTTTTCCTTTAGATTACTGGAAGTCATGTCTTGCACCAAAGGTGGAGCTTGAAGCCCTTTCTGCTGGATATTTGCAGGATTCTTTTCAATCAGCATTTTCTCTTTACATTTTTTAGTTGATTTACCTTTTTTAGTTGATTTTCTTTCAGGTTGTCTTAGTTTCTTCTTTGCTGACATCCAGGTAGTATACTTACTAGCTAGTAACTGAATTTACTAGAAGTGGCAGTTCCTGGCCCTTGTCTTTCATTTTCTTTTTTCACACTGGGAGAGCTGAAGTTAAGCTGTTAATCAGTGTGCACCATCTTTGAAAGCTATCCTGACAGTCTTTTTAAGGTAATTTTCAGTCAGGACATCTACATGTACAGAAAATATTACAGTAATGTGATGCATAAAAAGGAATCCGTGCTATCTAACTGCACAGACTGTATGAATCCGAGAGAGGACAGTACATTTTTTTCTTGCTTTCTTTCTTTCTGAAATTCACCTTACAGGGTTACAGGATCAGACATTAGATACCCAAAACAGACAAACAGTATTGACACACCAATGCAAATTGGATTAGGATATTTCAGAGATGTGGGATCTTCCAGAAGAGGATTACGTACTTTGTCATTCCATAAAACACAGTTGTGAGGATAGATGGTTTCTCCTTCAGTTGGACTTCAAACCTAATGCGTGCCTTCTTTCCTTTTCATATGATTCAGAAGTTACTGTTCGTAGCAAAACCAGTGCAAGGTCAGTCTAATCCTAATAACTTTCTTGATCAAGACAGCCATGAAATTCTTTGCTATGAATCTAATCACTCATCCCCAGTGGTTATTATTTCTAATAAAGTCTTTGACACAACAACAGGGCAAGGTACTGCATTATCCCTGTACCAAAATCTTAACTCTGTCACCGTGGATGATACAACTCTTGTTTGTAATAGCAGCTGCTTGGCTTTTCTATTCTGGTTTTAAAATTTTTCAAGGATGCCAAGAAACAGCAAAAGAAGGTCTTGTGTTTAAAAATGGAACATTTTTTGGACTATACCTGTGTGTAGATCTTTTATATCATCCCATCAAAAGATTATTAAACTGTTTGCATCATTTGCTCTAACTTGGCTTTATTCATCTATCAAATTGCATGTCTCAGCAATTTGTTCTTATCTGCTTGTCTGACAAGTTTTCCACAGTATGGCACAATCATTTCTGAATGATTTCTTCTACATTGTTTATCACTTAAGAATACCAAAAAATACTAGATTGGAATTTTGTATAGAAATGAGTAAATGTACCTCCATTTGAGCTGGCTGATAGTTTCATTACTTTCCTGCAAATCACTTTTTCTACTTTCTGTTGCATCTGGGAGAAAATCTGAGTTGCAGGAGTCTTATGTAAATCATCTTGCTAGGTATTCCATAGTGAGAGGGTTCTACTCGAGACTAATCCATGCTCCATGCCAAGTGTACCAGCCACATCTCTTATACCATTTTTTCAACTGCTTTTTTTAACCAAGCTTCCAGACTAATGACAATTTTTGTTTCCATCTACTTGAGATACATGGACAACATAGAAATTACACTAGACAAATGAGTAAATTAAAATAAAAGATAAAAAAAAAAAAAAAAAAAAACAACCCAACAAAACAAAATCACAAAAAAAAAAAAAAATCAAAAAGGTAAAAAAAAAAGAAAAAAAAAAGTTTAACAAAACAAACAAAACTTAGTGCTCACTTTAACAAACAGCCAACCATCAGAACAGTCAGAATCAGTCAGTACATTATATTATATTTTAATTAAATTGTAAAAAAAAAAAAGTGTTTTTTAGAAAAATATGTTCCATTTCATCAAATATAAACAAATAAAAATAAACAAAAAAAATTAACAAATATTAACCACAAACTGTCTGTAAGTGTTACTAAAACAAAATAAAATAAAAAAAAAATAAAAATATAAAAATATAATATATGTGTTATAAAATGTATTCGTGTAAAGACATAAATATAAATAAAGACTTGTAAGCTACTTTGAAATGCTTAAATTAAACACAAGGTATATGTTTTTTGTTTATTGTCAATAGAGTTATAAGGTTAATAGACATATAATCATTTATAATAAATGTAAATGTGTGCGTCTGTTAATACCTGTAGTATTCTCTGTATGCTATATAAATAATTTTACTATTACCTCTCTGTCTTTGTTCTTTATACCTCAAATGAATTTAAATAAATGTTCATACCCTTCCCTTTTTAATGTAATGTTATGTCTGGCCTTTCATATCCTCTTCCCTCTTCTTTATGTATATGGGAAAAAATTAATTGCCAAAAAAAAAAAAACCTCGGTCCAATGTATGTGGACAGACCTGATACACATATAAATATATACCAATATACCAGTTTCTTTTTGTTTTTTGACATGTGTGTATATTTCCTGTTTTATGTTCATTAACTATCTCTACAGGGCTATTTTCATTAATATAACTGCTGCCATTTGCATGCCCCACATTGTGTGTGTGTGTTGTTGACTCAATCCTTTTGTTTTTAATATTCTATTATATTAATTTTCTTCCCCATTTTGTTAACAAAAATGTCTATATTCCCACCTTATCCAGTATTTCCTTCCCTTTGTTAACATGTTCAATTATTTGTCATAATGTCTTTTGATTACATTACTGAAAGGACCTTAAAATAAAAGGTGGGGCTTGTTAAACAAAGAGAAAGAAGGCATGCCAGTCAGTTAAGTAAACTAAATTAGTAGCCTCTTGCATTTTCTTTTAAGACATCTACTGTAAACTTCTACAAAACACAACCAGAGCACACTCCTCTTGGCAGTAGCAGCTGTATCTGCAGTATTTTAGAAAGATTTTTCCATAAGATCTTTTAGAAGCTTGCCACATGGGCTGCTGTATTCACATTCACAAAACAATTTAAGATGGATGCACAACTTAAGAGGCAGGGTACGCTTTGGCTTGCCTGTGCTAAGTGGATCCTGTTTCCATTCCACCTTCCAGGGTATGATTTGAATCTACCCATGTGGTATCATAATTTAATGTCACATTGACGCTCTGTGAAGTAATTGGCATAACTGTGTATAATGTACTCAGCTAATAACAGATCTTTGAAGCGAAGTTACTATAGTAGTAAAGTTATCTGTTCTCCATTGGTTATAAAATTGAGTGACTTGCATCTCAACAGAAGATCATTTCTGTGAAAATTTAAAAATTGTAAAACTTGAAACCCTAAATGGAGTGGAGGCAAGAGTTCACACTACTCATGAAGGGGACTTCACCCCACCACTGACTGCTTTATAACCTACTTCAGAGTCACATAACTTCGGGGTAGGCAATGAACTTTCATAGATAGTCTGGCATTGAAGAACAAGCTTAAGCAACAGGTGATGCCCTCAGTCTACATAAATAAGTTCCACATTGTTTCATTGTAACTGTTTCATTTAGCTTGCTACACAGTTGGCATTTTGTAATTATAAGAATATTATTATGTACTAAGAATGGTAATTTACAGCAGTCACAATTCTTTGTGGGGCCAAAAGGGAGCTTCAAGGAACAAAAGGCATCTAGCAAAGTGGACTAAATTTGAGTATATTGTGCATCAGCCAAGGTCTTCTGGAATAATAGCATGAAACCATTGCAGGTGTTTGCAGAAGTATGAGCACAGCTGATTAAAACTGATCTGGACAGAAGAACATACACGGCAACTAGGATTTGATAGTACAATATATTCTCCTTGAAGTACCCTGCCATATCTCAATTGTACTTTATCCTCTCCTTCCAACACCATAACATTATCCAGCTGCAACCAAGTGGAAAACTGCCCTGCTGCAAATAATGGTATCACATTTTGGAGGAACATTTATGTAGAGACTTGTCACCACAGTTCCAGGAGAACCAGCAAGAAGAATTGTGCTACATTAAGTCAGCAAAATCTGCTGGTACACCTGAACAAGTATAATCGATGGATGTTCATAATGTGGTCATTAAGTAATCTTAATCTAGACCTGAACAAAAGAAATACAAAGAATGTCACTAACATGCAAACATTTGGAACAATGTAGTCCAGTATGTCATACACTGGGGGTTAGAAATATGAGGATATCTACTTAAGGAAGTCATTAATCTTAAAAAGGGCTAAATCAGCTTTGCTATTGCAAATTTCAAAACATCACTATAGCAATGACTGTCTAGTATTAAATAAATCTATATTCCCATTAGTCTGTGAAATGAAATAATTTAAGTATGGATTTTGATTACATGAGTAATAAATATACCTATTAACCTGCAGACACCAAAACTCTGGACAATAATTCTTGAAAGTTAAATGGCAAAATTCTGAATGGCAAATTAGCATGTAGTCTATATAGACAGTAGCGTAAAACCTTGCACATCTAGTAGCTTTGTGTGATGCTACCACTCAAAATACATTTAAAAACTGAGAGACAAGTCCATTTCACTATGTGACAAGTGACATGACAATAATGGAGAGAAAGGCAAATGAGTGGATGTTAGAGGTAGGGAAGTTCAAGACTAGTCTATAGAAAACTAAAACTAGTTCTGCGCAAAATTCGGTATCTTTCAGCAAGCGGCTGTCATTTGAGAGCTACATTGATGAAACTGTGATCAGCCATCTTAATGTATCACTGTCTGTTGTCATGCTTTGTGGTTCTCTGCAAGTCATTTAACCCCTCAGGTGATCACTGAAATGGCCATTAACACAAACCAAAAATGATAAAATCTTACTATGATACAGGCACTGAAACAATGATGTCCATTGTGTAAATACCAGCATGATATAATTGCATTAAATGGCATTTGATGACATTCATATTTTCTGAATCAAGTGAATTCAACACACACACCTTGCATTGACCAGCACTTCTCCTGATCTCACTCCCTTGAAACAGCAAAGAACTCAAGACTGAGACAAGTGTGTAAAAATATACACCAACAACTAGTGTGTCATTAATATCCTTGAATGTTTCTTGTAAATACAGTTGCAGTTCTTTTCATCTCTGGTGAGGTGCTCAGGTTTTGAGTTTCAGAAAAATTCTAGGAATTATGAAAAGGGTACTCCATTGCTGTAGTATTTTTTTTTTTCTGAATAATAGTTTTATATAAACATTTCTAGAACAAGTACAGATATACAAGCACAGCAGTTTATCAAAACCCACACTGCCCTTCTGCATTCTTGCATATTTGCTAGAAACCATTTTCAAAAGAAGCCAGAAGATAACTTCAGGTTTAGTACTGTGGGCTTTTAGAGCTTTGGAAGTATGTCCATCAAATTTGTGGTCAGATTCTCCTTTCAGATGAACACGCCAATCCAAAATGGAATTTGAAATTGTTACTTCAGTAGGCAAGGATCATGGTACTCACCTTTACAATTAGTCTTTGTCCCTGTAACTACTTTATTTTGTAAAATCAACTATGGAATCACTGCACTTCAAATAAAGTTTAGCTATGAGGAATTCCTCTAATATGTGCTTTTAATGAACTGTGTGTTATTGTACAGCTGATCATTACAGAAGTAGACAGCTCAGATTAACGAGCATCATCTTTGAAGTCAAAGGTTTGATTCTGGAAGTTTTCGCTTGCAAGCTTTGTGACTCTATGCAAGTCCTTTAACCAGACTGTGCTCTTGGGATATGCATGTAGATGAGCAGTTGTGTCTAATGGACTTAACTGGTTAGTAAAGGAATAAAATCATGAAGTGCTCTTACTCAGTCCATCCTATCCAACATGTGGATCCTCGAGCTGCTTGTCAGATCTGATTCAGTAGCATTAGTGCTCCAGCCTTAAGCCCCTTTAAGATTTTTACCACCCATCATGCACTTGAGTCTGGAGTTAACTCGCATCTCTTTTGCCGCCATTATGTCTAGATGCAAATCTTCCCTTGACAAAAGCTATGTGCACCACCTCACTTTTTCTTGAAATTGTTCATCTGTTTGCTACTTTTGTCCTATTTAGCTTCAGCTTGGACTTTCTTTAGCTGTTGCTGTAGTTTTGACTGTCTAGTTCATATTTGTCCCCTTTTCTCTGATCAGTTTCCAGTCTGCTTGTTTCCTGCTGCCTGTTCCTGTTACTTGAAAAAAAAAATATTCCCAGAGATTAGAAAGGTGTTGGTCCCATAAATTATGGAGGTGGGGGTGAGGTATATAAACTTGGGCATGAGTGGTCAAGCATTTACAAACTTTGTCTCTAATAGAAACATAGGTGCCAGACTAGGGGTAAAGTTGCAATTCCCCATCCACTGATCCAGGTTTTGCTTGAATAAGTGCACGTGGATAAGAATTCTGGGACAAGGCACTGTAAAGTAATTAAACACACGTTTAAGAAAATTGCTTTTTCTGAAATTAGAAAATGTATCAGTGATGTAAACATGGCTATATATGACTTGCAGTTTAGTGGTGATATAAATATTGAATTGTTTAATTACTTTACTGTGCCTTGTCCCCGAATTCCTCAGATGTATGGTATACCTAAAATTCATAAGTCACTCACCAACCCACCACTGAGACCCATTGTCTCACAAAGGGGTTGGGTGAGTGAACCATTGTCTGTATACCTGCAGAAAAGGCTAAGTCATTTCTTGCATATGTGTCCTAGTGTGGTTAAAGATACTTTGGACTTCTTGAGGAAACTTAGAGTGGCATGTTAAAAGAAATCCAGAAGGAGACTTTGGTTATTTACTTGTGACAGTGGATATAACTTCCCTGTTCACGGAAATTCCAAATGATTATGGGCTTGAAGCCATATGAGAATTTTTAAATAATGAAGTGTCAATGCCAGCAAATGAGATAGAGAATATTTGCTTACTTCTGGAACTATTGTTAACAAAAAATGTGTTTCTCTTTGATGATGAACCTTATTTGCAACAGGCAGGAGTGGCCATGGGGACATCAGTGCCCAACACATATGCAAATATTGTATTGCATCAGTGGGAAAAAAGTTTATATATAGTGACAGGCATGTTTTGAATAGTAAAGTTGAATGTTATCAAAGATTTGTGGATGATTTTTTTTTTATTGTATGGAAAGGGAGTTTTGATGAAATGCATGAATATATTTCTTATTTAAATGACACAACAAAATTTTCTTAAGTTTAAAATGGAACATTCTGACAAAGAGATAGTGTTCTTGGATATATGTTCGGAGAAAAAAAATTAGAAAGAATAAAAACCAGCATTCACAAAAAAGAAGTTCATGCTTGCTGTTATGTGCAGAAGCAAAGTATGCATGCACCTCATGTGTTTTCAGGAATAATGAAGGCTCAGTTGAGTAGGGTCAGTAAGTTAAATACTGATGACCAGAAATTTAATCAGCAGCTAGAAGAGATGGTTGATGAACTTATAAATAGTGGTTCTAATCAAACAGAATTTCTTAGAATTTGTGATGGGGTAAAAAAGGGCAGAGAAACCTCTCTGAAACCCATATTTTCTAGGGGGTAGAAGAAGAGATACAAAAGGGAGTTCATTGTAGTAAAATTAGGTATGTAACTACTTTAAATGTAAGGACAGGTGATCTTAAACAAATTATATAAAATAATTGGATTATTTTGTTGGCTCTTCCTGAGCTGCAGACAATTCTGAATGAAAAGCCTTATTTTTCTTATAGGAACACTAGAAACTTAAAAAAAGGCTATGTTATGAAGATTTTAAAGTATATGCCAAACAACAAACAGTTATGAAGCAAGGCACTTTTAAGTGTATGAATTGTAGTTGTTGTAATGATATTTTAACAGGTAATAATAATAATGTGTTCACACATCCTGTGACCAATAGGCTATATACTTTTTCCTTCACAGCCAGTTGTAATGCCAGCTATGTGTGTACCTCGCCACTTGCGCAAAATGTTTTTCATTTTATGGGAAAAACCACCAGAAGGCTGAGTGAGCGAATTATTGAGCATAAGTCAGATATAAGAAGGAGAAATGATAAGAACGCTCTAAGTAGACATATCATGAACATGGGTAAGGACCATTGTTTTAAGTTTAGGATAATAGACGTAGTAATGAAAAGAACGGTGGGGGGTGATTTAAACAATTTTCTTGAAAAGTAAAGAGTATGAATGGATTATTAGATTATGTGCAGAGTTTGAACCTGGTCTTAATACTGTAAGTATTAAACCTGTTTTAGTAAGAATACAACAAAATATTTAATGTATTTTTAAAAAATTTTTATGCAGTGTCTTGTGATATGCTGGCTGTGGTCATGTGATACTTGTTTGCTCTTATTTAAATGGTGATTATTCTGTGTAATGGTATTAGCATTGAGGAAGGATTGTTACCCGAAAGCTTTGCTTTAATAAAGTTTTTGCTTGATGGTGGAGCGGTTTATTTCTGAGTCTGTCGTTATTTTTCCAGTTACCACAGTATCAGCCTTATTGTCCATGATCCCATTTATTCTCATTGGTGGTTACATGTAACTGCTGACCATGGAACGGATAAGGCCAATCTATAACTGAATGGGAGAGGGTATTTGAAGCACAAAAAAGGGAAATTGTCTAGGCTTAAAATGGCCTGCAGTGATAACTAGCCTAGTACTTGCCTATGAACCTATGGAGCACTCAGACAACTCAGGACCTTTGTAGGCCCCAAGAGTGCCGTGGCTAGGACACCCACCAGTACTCTTTAGCCAGATCCAGTATTCCCAAATCTGATAATTATTCAGGATGTTTCACCTAAGAGACTTCTCAGAGAGGCTTCTGCTGAGAAGGAACCCCACCCAGATCCCTTCCTGGCCCCCCACTACCATGTCATTGAGATCCTTCAGGTTCTGTAAGAGGACATCAGAGGCAGACCTCGATCACTTGATGAGGAGTTTCTTAGACATTTAGAGATGGTAATCATGCCTTTTCTTTTGCCTACCAAGATAGTGCTGGTCCTTCGCCCCCTCTGTTAGCTCGTTCCCCAATGTACATATCCACTGCAGTGGTCTTGGAGCATAGTCTTCACATGGAGCCTACACCCTTGGCATCAACCCTCATCCTGGTGTTTGCACCTGGGATATTGAAAATAATGCATTCGACTCTGACCCTCTAGGGGACAATGTATTTTCTGGACAAAGGATTTGATATGAAGGCTTCAGTGCCATCTTTGTAGCTGTTTTGTATGACTGTGTTGCTGGTGACAGAGATTGCTTTCAGGTCTTCAGTTCGGATCTGATATCGACCTGGAGATCATTTTAAGCTTAGCCGTTTCAGCCCAATATAATACGATAGAAATGCTAGTCAGTACCCAAGACTGCATTTAGTGATGACTGCCCCATGTCCAGGACAGTAGTGGGCTCTATCCCTGGTAAGAATTTATGGTGCCTCATACACTTGTCCAGGTTCCTCTTGAACAGTGTCATAGAGGTGCTCTTCACATGAATTGGTAGCCTGTTACAAAGACGCGGCAGTCGCTGGGAGATAAATCTATCCCTTCAGCATGTCCTATTTAAGTCACAGGCCATATTTACGTCCCTGGAATGGGTAGCCCTAGTCCTGTTTGATTTATGGATATGCAGCAAGTTCATTAGGTTTGGGTCTTGGCTTGTTCTGTAGACCAGACATAAGTCTCTATATGATATGGAATATAGTGACAGGGACTTTAGTCGGTCTGTGTAAGGTACATGCTGGAGCCACTTGATCTTGTTTGTTAGAAACCTCTGAGGTCTCTCTAATTGCTGCAGGTGCTTAGTATGGTAGATGCTAAATGGGGTATTATATTCAATTATGGGCTGGATAAGTGCCGAGTATAGGGAGGTTATAACTTCTTTTGCTCTCGAGACAATGCCTTTACTAATCAAGTGTGCTACATAGAAAGCTTTCCTTACTATAGTAAACACATGGTGGTCGAAGTTAAGGTCGCAATCAGCTTGTGATCCCAGGTCCCTTACCACTTCATGGGTATTGTTGATTTGATATTGTGAGGGGGACATAGTTTGTGCTGAAGGGAATGATTATGCATTTCTTTGCATTCAGTTTGAGACCGTGACTAATACACCAGTCGTTGGTCTGTGTGAGACCCTCCTGGAGTTTATTGACATCATTTGGGGATTCAGTGAGTGCACTGCAAACTTGGTCAGTGACAACTCCTTAGTTCTGACCTGAACTTCTGAGAAATATGTAGCAAACAGGGGGCCCACCGCTGATCCCTGTGGCACCCCACTCTGCTGGCTGATGTGGAGTCACCCACTTTGATAGTGTGTGTCTGGTTTGTGAACCAATTGGCAACTCATCTTTCAACAAAGGGGTTTACATTCAGTTTGCTAAGTTTATCGATAATGCCTGAATGTGGGATTGTGTCGAAAGCCTTTGCCAGCTCGAGGTATGCTGTGTGCAAAGATTTCCCCTTGTCAGTGGCCTTGGTCATATTTTCAAAGAAATATACCAGATTTAACAGGCAGGATCTGTCCTTCACAAAGCTGAATTGGGTAAGATCCAGGGGTTGGAAGTCACCTATGTCTGTATTTATGAGGTCCATAATTATACGTTCCATGGCCCTACAGATAAGGTTGGTCAGGCTTATGGGTCTGTAATTCGCCGGGTCTGTTGCTACTCCACCTTTGTGGAGGGGAATAACTGTTGTTCTTCTCCATTCTGCAGGAACAAAGCCTTTGGTTAGGCTGTGATTGAAAAAGGGTACTTGGTGGTGATGCTAGTTCATGTTTTAGCCCGTTTAGAAAACAGCCTGAGATGTCGTCTGGTCCCATAGATGCTGTGTTTTTTGCCTTGCACAAGGCTTTGAGGACCTGCTTTTTAGATATATGGGGTCGGGGGGGGGGGACTTTTTGGTTTTTTATGAAATTTGTTGATGCTGGATGTCCACCATGCCAGCTTGTTTTTACTTGAGGCTCTGGCTTTGATTATTTCTGGTGCGGCCAAGTTTATACACGTATGCAAGTGATTGTACAGAGCTTTAGTGTAAGCTTTGGTGTAGTTACCACTTCCAGCTTAGGATGAAACTTGGGATGTATTTATGCCTTTATCTAGGAGGGTATAGTTTGCCTTGGTGAAAATTTTTTAGTCTGATTTCACCCTTTGTGAGTTCTGGTGTTAGCACCAGCTCAAAGGTGACTGATTTGTGATCAGTTTTAACTAATGAGGGTCTGACAGTTGCAGCAGTGCATCTGTTTGACATGTTGACGAAGACTAGATCCAGAATGTTTGTTCCCCTTGGAGTATGGACATTTTGTTCCAGAACATTTGGATTAACAAAGTCAAGGAACTTTTGTGTTAGGAAGTTAGGGCTAGCGTAGGTTTCCCAGTTGATGGTGGGATAATTGAAATCCCCCATAAGTGTGTTAGGTAAAATTTGGTTGTCTGCAGTTTGGTCAAGTAGGCTTCGTGGGCGTCATGACACATGGAGAGGGATCTATAACTGGCAATGACTCGAATGGGGGTCTGGCCCACTGTAACCTGAACCTGGTATAACCCTATGGAGTTGTCCAGTCTAACTAGACGAGAGGTGAATTTATCTCTAACATAGCTTGAAACACTGCCTTCTTTGGTTTTCACATGTTCATTTCTGAGGATTTGAGCCAGGTTTCTGTGACTGCACAAAAATCTACATCTTCTAGTGATAGAAGTGCTTCCAGGGAGTGCAGTTTTTGGTTTAAGCTCCTAGCAATTAGCAGCATGACCCTTATTTTGTTCTGATTGGTTAATTTCACATCAGGAATGTAGTTTTTGAGACCTTGCCTAAAAAAAGACAGTGTGGGACAGGCAAGAGCCTTTGCCAGCAGCCAAAAGCCTAGAGGTGCCAGGTACAAATCCTCTCTGGCAAAGCAGTGAGGTTTGTCGACCATAGCTTCCCAGACTGACAGGAACTGGATCCTCTTTGAATGACACCAAAAACTGAGCCTATTTATTTATTTGACATTTGTTGACCGGGTTAGTCCGTCTGAGTTTGCGCCCTTTTGCAGTGGAGGCCCAGGAAGAAAAGCTCCACAGTTCAAATTATACTAGTATAAAATTCATAGGACAAATCATACAAATGAAGAAAATATGCGTTATAGAATAAGAAAAGATTCTCAGCTCCACGGTTACAAATAATGCAAGAATAAAATTCACAGGACAAATTGTACAAGTAAGAAATTCAGATTACAGAATAAAAAATTCAAGGCACAGGTTATTCAAGTGAGGAATTAACAGAGGTAAGTAAAAATAAGTACATTAATAAGTATATACAAAAAAGGTTAAACAGATGGCAAATTGTACTGCAAAAGCGATGTTTGCAAATAAGGGATAACAAGTTAGAAGTGAGTGGTGAGGTGGATTAGGCGAGTGCAAAGTAACAAAGAATACAGCAGAATTGTTATTGGTGGTCTATTATGAGATATAGAGGTTGGTTTGACAAGTAGTAGTGTGAGGGGAAAATGAGAGATAGGTAGAAGAGCTAAAAGGAAAATTAGTATCAGATTTATGAGGGCAGTAAAGAGGTGTATAGAGTGCAGTAGTAGATAATTGTTGTAATAGACGGGAAGTTAGATAGCATTATTAGGTGAATGGAAGTAGTAATGAGGGAATGTGGGAGGGAAAAGAATAAAGCAGGAAGAGGGAGAGGAGGGAAGATTAGGTAGGATGGTAGCAGTGATGTCTCCAGGTGCTGCACAGGTAATTTCTGAGAGTTGTCTTTAATTCGTGTGCATGGGTGATGTTTTCGAGGGCCAAGGGAAGCTTATTCCATGACAGAGCAGGAAGATAGAAATATAGGCTCGGTCCTAGTGATGTTTTAGGATTATGAAATTATTGAAAGCAATAATTTTTTGTTCGTAATGTGGCATCATTCTAGATGAGAGTAATATGCTGCTCAAGGCTAGGGACATACTGCCTGGGACACGTACTCTGGGAGCTCAGCCATGAATCTCTTCATATAGTCCAATGAGGTACATCTCGGGTCATTCACGCCAACATGAACTATGACAGAGTCATAACAGTACTTGTTGCTGAGAGACTTGAGTGCATGAGTGATCTGATAAATCCTGGCACCAGACAGGCAGCTGACCGTGACTTTCTCCTTCAACATTGTCAGTCCCCTCCTTGGGGCTGTCTGCCTTCTCTGCCTTGGGGGAACCATCTTCAGCTCTAGTAGTTTTTCTCTGAGTGGAATGGATTGTGCAGTGGAAGTGGCGGCTTCAGATCTGGTGGAGGTTGGAATGGCTTTTCAGGTAATGGGAAGGATGATTGCCTCTCCAATGAGAGCTGAGACATAGACCTCACTGGGATCAGCTCCTTCTTGTTTCTTTCCCATCAGGTTCCACAACAGGCAGAGTCCTCTGAAGAAATCAGGGCATGCCTCATGTGACATGCTGAAGGAAAAGAAATGTAAGAGGAGACACTTCCCCTCAGAGCCTATCAGATATCAATACTGAGGATAGAAAAGGTTCCCCTGAAGATGCTTCTTTTGGCAAAATATTGGAACTTGTGTAGCAGAAGAGATCTTGTCCCAGCATCCTTCACCATTTATCTGTCTATCTAATATTTGGTTACCATGAACGTCTGACTGAGACAGAGCCCATTTTCAGTGCAGGCCTGAGGAGAAACACTCCAGATGCATGTCTTTTGAATGTGGAAGGAAACTGGAGCACCTGGAGGAAACCCACGCAAGTGCGGGGAGGACATGCATACTCCTCACTGAAGGCATCCAGCCAAGAATTGAACCAGAGAACCTGTTACTGTGAGGCAACAATGCTAACTGTTGCACCACTGCATCGCCCTTTTCAGATAGGTAACCCCATTTTCTCTGTAGGGCTGCCCGAGTGATCCCCTTTGGAGGCAGTCGGGGTCTGTTATCTCTTTGCCTATTTGCATGGGAAGACCATCACACAGGACAACTGGGTCAAAGGGATCATATCCAGAGGCTATTCTATACTCTTTTTTTTCCTAAATCCCTCAAAACTAAAACAACCGCTGCCAGATGTAGCAACCAGTCAAGCAAGAGCAGTGGAGGTAAAAATCACTTACTTGCTCTTCGAAAGAACCATCCAGAAGGTCCCACCAGACCAAAAAGGGTCCAGATTTTACTTGAGATTCTTTTTGGTTCCAAAAAAAAAAAAGAAATCAGAAGCTTAGTTCCATACTGGACCTCAATCATATAAACAAATATTTAAGAAAGACCCATTTCAGAATTGTCACATTGCAATTGATTGTGTTTTTTTTCAGAGCAAATGACTAGATATGCTTAATAAATCTCCAGGATGCTTACCTTCACATAAAGGTAGCAAGAGAGTTTTGGAGGTTCTTTCACTTCCATGTAGGAGACAGTTATCAGTTCCAATCCCTAACCTTTCTCACCACAGCCCTCAAGGTGTTTACCAAGTGTTTACCAAGTGCATAGTGTCATAATGACTCTCTGATTACTAGGATTCCATCCATACCTGGATGACTGGTTCCTTGCTGCTCCCACAATATTTTTTGGCTTCTAGGAGAGATTCTGTCTGCTCAGGCTGTGTCTGTGCTTGGGAATATTCACAAACTTACAGATGTCAACTCAATAATCTTCATAGGCTGCCACTTAGACACAAAAAATCCATGTTTTCCCTCCCACCAGACAGAGTTCAGACATTGAGGTGGGCAATGCTAAACCTTCTTCAGACTACACCCCCCACCACTTCTCTGGTTCCAGAGTTCTGCAACTAATGGTGTCTTCAGTACTAATGGTTCAGTGTGTACATTACCGTACAAGAAAAGTTCATTGGCTGTTACCCTCTCATTGGTCTCAACTTCTGCACTTCCTCTCCAAACCTATCTTGATAACCGATGCATGCAGGAAACATTTACAGTGGTGGCTAGGCTCCCTTCTTGTTCACCCCAATAGTCTTTGTTCCTGTTCTCTCACTAGCAGATGTGACCATAGATGCCTCCTCCTTAGGATGGGGGGAGGAGCATTACAACAGGAAGATGATGCAAAGTTTATGGGTTGCCAACAAGGCTAACATTTGTATCAGTTTCTTGGAAATAAGGGCAGTCCTCCTTGTGCACCATCTCCAGTGCTAGCTTCACCACTGAGCACCCTATTCAACCACAGCCTAAGTACAGGCTTTATTCCACCAGAGTGGTGAACTGCCAGTGTCATCCCCTTGCACAAAGGTAGTAAGGTGGTGCTAATACTGACCCTGGAAACTGTCTCCTCATCTCCTCATTAGCTTGACAAGTCGTATCTGTAAAGCCATGGAGCGTATTGTTATGGTTATCATAAAAAAGGACATAGGCAATCTCAAAGCACTTGACCCCACCCAGTTTGGATTCATCAAGGGTAGATGTTGCCTGTTGAACTTAGCTGACTTCTTTGAGGCTGTCACCAAGGCCCTGGATGAGGGAAAGTCAGTACATACAGCTTACCTTGACTTGGCCAAGGCCTTTGACACAAATCCCACTTGGGCATCATTGAAAAGCTAACACAACTTGGCTTAAATCCCTATCTCATCAGGTGGGTGGCCAACTGTCAAACCGACAAGACCCTCAAGGTCAAAATACATACCTCCACCTCTGATAGCAGACTTGTCACTAGTGGAGTTTTCCAGGGATCTGTCTTGGGACCCCTACTGTTTGGCATCTACTTCTCAGAGATCCAGGCAAAGACAAAAGGCCTGTGACTGACCAAGATTGCGGACGATTGTAAGTTGGGTGCAGCATTGACTCCCCAGATGATGTTAACATACTGCAAGAGGGTCTCACAGCAACTAATGACTGGTGCCAAACTCATGGCCTCAAGATAAATGTAGAAAAATGTATCATCATACCATTCGGCAAAAACATGGCCTCTACTGATTACCACATCAATGGCATCCCCCTAAGCAGACAACCTGTGGTGAGTGTCCTGGGTACTCAGGTTGATAACCTCACATTCGACCATCATGTAGCAGCAGTGGTCAGAAAAGCCTTTTACTTGGTTCATCTCATAAGTAAAGGAATTGCATCCAGAAAAAAGGAGATTATTACCTCACTGTACTTCTCCCTCATTAAACTAATAATTGAGTATAATGCCCTGTTTGGTATGTACCTCTCCAAACATATGTACCAAATGGAAAGGCCGCAGAAATACCTCACAAACAGAATCCATGGCCTCCGGCACTTGTCCTACATGGACAGGCTCAAATCACTATCACTGTTGGTTCAGAGGTGATCTGTGTCTCGCCTACAAGGCAATCTCAAACCCTGCCCTACTAGAGATGCTCCATATCCGTAAGTCTAACTCCTAACACATTATTTATTTTATTTTACATTTTGCTGCGGTGGTGCAGCGCTTAGCGTTGTCGCCTCACAGCAAGAGGTTCACCTGTTAGATTCTCGGCTGGAGTGCCTTCTGTGTGGAAGTCTGCATGTCCTCCCCGCAGTCAAGTGATGTTAAAGACATGCAGGTAGGTGCGAGCGTGAATGGGCGTGCCTTTGTTGAAGTTTGGGTGTCAGGCTGGCAACTCGGCACCGTAAAATCCACTGCCAATCATGAGCGGACCGGAGTTCCGCTGTGGCGACCCCTAACTGGGAAAAGCTGAAAGACAGCAAACATTTTATTTTACATTTGATAACCAGGAAAGTCTGACTGGTCACAGGTCCATTTTCAGTGGAGGCCCAGGGAGAAAAGCTCCAAGAACATACATTCACAGCATCATACAGATTTTGAATTGTAGTTTCATAGTTTCATAGTTTAGTACTAGGCTATCTGCCCTGGGGCATTTGTAAGCCTAGCCATAGTGATGTGGCTTTCTCCACCCCATAAAATGGTACAAAATGCACAGAATAGATTTAGAATACTGTGCCTCTGTCTAGTAGTGACACAGTGAAGGTCCCCTTATATAATATAATTAGTTTACTGTGCCCCTGTCTAGTAGTGACACAGATGTGACCCCTGGGGTAAACTTACGATCTCCCATCCACTCATCAAGATTTCTCTTGAAGAGAGTCAGTGAGGGGCTCTGCCTAACATGAACTGGGATCTTGTTCCAGAGTATGGGAAGCCTCTGGGTTATGAATCTATCCCTCCAGCATGTCCTATTCATACTTGTGCCGAGGTTTAAGTCTAGCTCTCGTGGTTCTGATGGATTTGGATTTTTTGAGGTGGAGCATGTCCATCCGTTCTTGATTGGACATGGCCTTGTACGTCAGGCAGAGATCACCTCTGAGCAGGCAGCATGCTACTGAATAGAGCTGGAGTTTCTTTAGTCTGGCAGAATAAGACATATGTTGGAGACCCTTGATCCTGTTGGTGAGGTACTTTTGTGGTCTCTCCAGCTGTTGCCAATGCTGTGTGAGGTACATACCAAATGAGGCATTGTACTCAATCATGGGTCTGATGAGGGAGGAGTATAGGGGTACAATGACATCCTTGGATCTGGATGTGAATCCCTTCATGATAAGGTGTGCAAGGTAGAATGTTTTTCTAACCACTTTGGCAACGTGGGTGTCAAATGAGAGGTCGCTGTCGACTTGGGTCCCTAGGTCTCTGATTACTTTTTCCGTACTCAGTGGGTTGCTGTCTATGTGATAATTTGTGGGTACTTTGTTTTTCCCAAAGGGGATGACTATACATTTTTTGGCATTTAGTTTAAGGCCATGACTCCGGCACCAGTTGTCCGTTTCTGTGAGGCCTTTTTGTAGGATGTATGTGTCCGCTGGTGTATCGACTATGGCGCCTAGTTTGCAGTCATCTGCAAACTTTGTCAGCCACAACCCTCCCATGTTTGCTTTAACATCTGAGAAATAAATGCTGAACAAGAGGGGTCCCAGGACAGATCCCTGTGGGACACCACTTGTGACTGGCTTTGAGTCTGACATTGCTCCAGCGATTTTAACTTTATGGGTTCTGTCCTTTAGCCAGTTTGCAACCCATCTAGTGACATAAGGGTTTACATTTAAGCTGTTGAGCTCATCTATGATGCCTGAGTGGGGTATTGTGTCGAAGGCTTTAGCCAAGTCCAGGTAGGCTGTATGGACTGCTTTGCCCTCATCAATGGCTCTAGTGACTGTTTCGAAAAAGTCAACCAGGTTCAAAAGGCAGGATCTGCCCTTTACAAAGCCGAACTGGGTGGGGTCAAGTGTCTGTAGGTCCCTAATGTCTCTGTTTATGAGTTCCATAATGATTCTTTCCATAGCTTTGCAGACCAGGCTGGTCAAGCTTATGGGGCGGTAGTTCCCAGGGTCTGTTGAGGTACCCCCTTTGTGGAGTGGGACCACTGTTGCTGTACGCCAGTGTTCAGGTACATATCCTGTAGTAAGGCTAAGGTTAAATAGCATTTTTATGTGCGGGTTTAGCTCCTCTTGGAGTTCACGTAGCACGCAACCTGTGATACCATCAGGTCCCATTGATGCTGTGTTTTTAGCTTTGCTGTGGGCGGCTCTCTCCTGGACATCTGAGATGACAGGGAGATTACATTCAGCTGGGATAAGTATTTCTTCTTTTGGGGGTGAGGGAGGGGAGAAATTTGCACTGAACCTGTCAGCCAGAATGTTGGCAATATCTGTGGGTTCAGTGTATTTTTTGTTGTTGTGAACTAACTCTGAGCATATCTGAGGGTTTCTGCCCAGGTTTCTAACATAGCTGAAGAAGGCTTTGTGGTTATCTTTAGTGTCCTTAGTGATTTTTCTCTCAAAGTTGGCCTTGGATGTTTTTATGAGAGAATGTAGTTTCTGCTAGTGTTGATCAGAGATGTCTTCCCTTTATGGGATTTTGCTCTGTCGTGCAGTAGCTTCCTTCTTTTGTTATACAATTTGTTAATGGCTAAGGTCCACCAGACAGGACGCTTGCCTTTGATGGAGAGGGACTTGGATTTATTTGGGATTGCATGATCCATGCATTCTTGGAGATGTCCATAGAAAGCATTTGTGAAGGATTCAGCATTGTGGGATGTGGTATCCACTGGCCCAGTGGGCTTAAAGGATACCATCTCAGTACCATCTCAGTCTTAAGAAGAGTGAAGTCTGCTTTTGAGAAGTTTTTCACTGTGGTCTTTTGTGCTGTGGGTGGAGGTGGGATATGTATATCCAGGGTGATTAGTTTGTGGTCAGATCTCACTAGTGAGGGGTATACCTCCGGTGTGGAGCATTTTGTCCCCATGTTTGTGATGATCAGGTCTAGTATATTATCTTCCCTAGTGGGAGAGGTGACTAGTTGTTCCAGTGCATTTGAATTTATGAATTCCAGGAACCTTTGGGCTAGGGTGTTAGGGCTAGAATAATGTACCCAATCTATGTTAGGGTAGTTGAAGTCTCCCAGTATGATGGTATTTTGTGATACATTCATATCCTCCAATGTCTTCAGGAAGGCTGAGTGGGGTTCCTGAGATTGGGAGGGTGGTCTGTAACATGCTACCAGTTGTATGGCAGTTTTGCCTATGGTTAGTTGCACCTGTATGGTCTCCGATGCTTCATGTGTTGCTACTAACCTGGAGGTGTGGGTGTCCTTGATGAATATGGACACTCCCCCTCCCTTTGTGGTTCGGCCCGGGTTTTGGGGCCGAAAAGCATGATACGAGGTATAGCTTGGTAGCGCTGGGGTGCTCTCAGGAGCCTTGAACCAGGTTTCAGTTACTGCACAGACGTCGATGTTCTCCATATTGAGGAGTGCATCGAGTGCCTGCATCTTGAGATTTAGACTTCTGGCATTGAGCAGCATTACCCATAGTTTTTTTCCATTTTTGTTTTTAAGGAGGTGAGTTTGTCTTTTGAGCCTTGCCTAAAAAAGGCACTATGGGGGTGGCAAGAGCCTTAGCCAATATCCGGAAGCCCAGTGGTGACAGGTGCAAGCCGTCACTTGCGAAGCAGCGTGGCTTGTCCAACATGTCATCCCAGGCACAGACATTGGATCCCCTTAGAATGACACCAGTACTTGAGCCAATTATTAAAGCTGATCATCTTGTCTTTGTATTGTGGCATCATTCTTGGTGAGGGCAAGATGCTGCACAGGGTCAGGGTCATACCAGCCTGGGCTACATAATCAGAGAGCTCCTCAATGTCTCTTTTCATGTAGTCCAGGGAGGTACGTCTCAGGTCATTCACGCTAGCATGGACAATGACGGAGTCATATTTGTACTTGCTTTGGAGTGACCTGAGTGCGTGTGTTATGTGGCGGATCCTAGCTCCCGATAGGCAGCTCACAGTCACCCTCTCCTTGTTCAGCCTGGTAAGCGGGACATCAGTGTGTCTGACTATAGAGTCACCTTAGAGGAAAAACTAATATTCCAATGAAATGACAGCATATTGCACACACTCAAAGTAAGAACATTATTAGGTAGGACATTACATTACACATTCCAAATATGACAAGCTATACATAGCCATCCTGTGGTTATTGGACTTGGAAATGTAGTTGGTAGTGATTTTTGGGAGTTAAAGACATTTCATTGCATTTGATCATGATTGGTCTGTGGATAGGGTGAGAGAATAACAATTATTATTGTGGTGTATGGGAGTTAGTTGTAAAGTTTTTTTTTTTTCTGGGGTGAGACAGGAGCATAGCCTGTTGTTCAAGAAGTGAACTTTACGGAGTTCTTAGCTGCCTGAATCTAATATGTGACATCAACAAAACCTGATGGAGAGAGAGGTTTGTCTCCCAAAGGCTGCCCCCTCTCTGGAATAGACTTCCCATGGTTTCCACCTGTGTCCCTCATTGACAAGGGCGACAGGTGCTGACTAAGGTGTCTTTTTGGGGATAAACGCATGGCTAGACTTGTAAGGGCCCCAAGGCCATTAGCCTAGTAACCTCTTTTTTTTTTCTCTATGTTGCAGAAACTTCAGGACTACCATACTCTGGGAGTGATTTCTCTTCAAATAGATAGTATGACCATAGTTAGGCGCATCAACAAACAAGATGGAACCAGATCCTACTGTTTATGTTGGGAAGCACTGAGGGATTGGCAGTAGACAATGGCCTGACACTGCTTTGTTATAGCAGCACCCATTCTGGGAGCTTTCATTTGCCTTATGAACAGGCTGAGCAGATCCATTGTGATGCCTCATCAGTTGTCCCTCAATCCAGCGATATCAGAAAATTTTCAATCTTTGGAGCTTTCCCCTGCTGCTATCTTTTTGCCTCCCCACAAAACACCAAATGCAGCAGCTACATTACCATGATCCTCCTCAGTAACAGTTACCAAGGGATGCTGTAAACCAGCAATGTCCTCCTGGTCTCCTTTATACCTTCAGCTTTTACTACCAATACCCATGTTTTTACAGAAAACAGACAATTTTAAAACCTCTGTCATCCTCATAACTCTATTCTGGCCCAAATTGTTTGGTTTCCCCTTCTTAGGCTTCATCTTAGGTAACCTCCCTGGACATTAGACCTGTGTAGGATCTTCTTTTGCACCCCTTCAGGAAGTCTCACCTGGATTTCCACTACCTGAAACTAACCTCTTGGTTTCTCCAACTCCAGTAATGGCCAATGAGGATGCATACATATCTTCTGAGAAGATTGCGACTCTAGTAATCTCACAGAAAGAGTCCTCACACAGATTTTACTGTGGAAAGTAGAAGTGTTTCCTCTTACAGACTTCTTCTCAAACCATTTATTCTTTCTCAGCCCAT